>NC_046655.1:10450070-11050070 GCF_900324485.2 Mastacembelus armatus | reverse complement strand
CGATTGAAAGATGTAATTTTTTCTGTATTGTTTTGAACACTTGAATAGCTGAAAAAAGACACGTGGCTTATCTGTGTTTGGTATAATGACATATAACTTGATTGTTAAAAGATGTTGACAAATACAATTAGTTGACAAATACAATTAGTTTTTACATTTTAGCCTTCAAAATGCTTGGTTAAGCGTTTTTGTATTTATCAAAATGAAAAGCCATGAAAATCCAAAAATGCCTTACTATAGTATGTGGTGCCAAAATTTGCCTTAGTATAGTATGTGGAAAAAAAATGAAAAAAAAGTCTTACTATAGTATGGGGTGCCAAAATTTGCCTTAGTATAGTATGTGGGGAAAAAAATGAAAATATTTGCCTTATTATAGTATGTGGTAAAAAAATTTTAAAAAAATGCCTTAGTATAGTATGTGGTAAAAAAATGAAAATATTTGCCTTAGTATAGTATGTGGGGAAAAAATTTTAAAAAATGCCTTACTTTAGTGAGTAGTAAAAAAATTGCCTTAGTATAGTATGTGGTAAAAAATTGAAAAAAAAAATGCCTTACTATAGTGTGTATTCCACGAATTTGCCTTAGTATAGTGTGTGGAAAAAAAATGAAAATATTTGCCTCAGTGTAGTATGTGGTAAAAAAAATGAAAATATTTGCCTCAGTATAGTATGTGGTAAAAAAATGAAAAAATTTGCCTCAGTATAATATGTGGTATAAAAATGAAAAAATTGCCTTAGTATAGTATGTGGGGAAAAAATTTTAAAAAATGCCTTAGTATAGTGTGTATTCCACGAATTTGCCTTAGTATAGTGTGTGGTAAAAAAATGAAAAAAAGCCTTAGTATAGTATGTGGTAGAAAAATGAAAATTTCTGCCTCACTCTAGTGAGTAGTAAAAAAAATTGCCTAAGTAGAGTATGTGGAAAAATAAAGAAAAAAAAAAAAAGCCTTACTGTAGTGAGTAGTAAAAAAAATTGCCTAAGTAGAATATGTGGGGAAAAATTGGAAAAAAAATTGCCTTAGTGTAGTATGTGGAAAAAAAATGAAAAAAAATGCCTTACTGTAGTGAGTAGTAAAAAAAATTGCCATAGTATAGTATGTGGTAAAAAAATGAAAAAAAATGCCTTAGTATGTGGTAAAAAAATGAAAAAAAAAGGCTTAGTATGTGGTAAAAAAATGAAAAGCATTGCCTCAGTAATACAATGTGGTAAAAAAAAGAAAAAAAATGCCTTACTGTAGTGAGTAGTAAAAAAATTGCCTTAGTATAATATGTGGTAAAAAAATGAAAATATTTGCCTTAGTATAGTATGTGGGGAAAAAATTTTTGAAAATGCCTTACTTTAGTGAGTAGTAAAAAAATTGCCTTAGTATAGTATGTGGTAAAAAATTGAAAAAAAAATGCTTTAGTATAGTATGTGGTAAAAAAATAAAAAAAAATGCCTTAGTATAGTGTGTATTCCACGAATTTGCCTTAGTATAGTGTGTGGAAAAAAAATGAAAATATTTGCCTTAGTGTAGTATGTGGTAAAAAAATGAAAAAAAGCCTTAGTATAGTATGTGGTAGAAAAATGAAAATTTCTGCCTTACTGTAGTGAGTAGTAAAAAAAATTGCCATAGTATAGTATGTGGTAAAAAAATGAAAAAAAAATGCCTTAGTATAGTGTGTATTCCACGAATTTGCTTTAGTATAGTATGTGGAAAAAAAAATGAAAAAAAATGCCTTAATGTAGTGAGTTGTAAAAAAAATGCCTTAGTATAGTGTGTATTCCACGAATTTGCTTTAGTATAGTATGTGGAAAAAAAATGAAAAAAAATGCCTTACTGTAGTGAGTAGTAAAAAAAATTGCCATAGTATAGTATGTGGTAAAAAAATGAAAAAAAAAATGCCTTAGTATAGTATGTGGGGAAAAAAATGAAAATATTTGCCTTAGTATAATATGTGGTAAAAAAATGAAAATATTTGCCTCAGTATAATATGTGGTAAAAAAATGAAAAAATTGCCTTAGTATAGTATGTGGGGAAAAAATTTTAAAAAATGCCTTAGTATAGTGTGTATTCCACGAATTTGCCTTAGTATGGTGTGTGGAAAAAAAATGAAAATATTTGCCTTAGTGTAGTATGTGGTAAAAAAATGAAAAAAAGCCTTAGTATAGTATGTGGTAGAAAAATGAAAATTTCTGCCTTACTGTAGTGAGTAGTAAAAAAAATTGCCATAGTATAGTATGTGGTAAAAAAATGAAAAAAAATGCCTTACTGTAGTGAGTAGTAAAAAATTTGCCTTAGTATAGTATGTGGGGAAAAATTGGAAAAAAAATTGCCTTAGTGTAGTATGTGGAAAAAAAATGAAAAAAAATGCCTTACTGTAGTGAGTAGTAAAAAAAATTGCCTTAGTGTAGTATGTGGTAAAAAAAATGAAGAACAATGGCTTAGTATAGTATGTGGTAGAAAAATGAAAATTTCTGCCTTACTGTAGTGAGTAGTAAAAAAAAATTGCCATAGTATAGTATGTGGTAAAAAAATGAAAAAAAAAATGCCTTAGTATAGTATGTGGTAAAAAAATGAAAAAAAAATGCCTTAGTATAGTATGTGGTAGAAAAATGAAAATTTCTGCCTTACTGTAGTGAGTAGTAAAAAAAATTGCCTAAGTAGAATATGTGGGGAAAAATTGAAAAAAAAAGCCTTAGTATAGTATGTATTCCACAAATTTGCCTTAGTATAGTATGTGGAAAAAAAATGAAAAAAAATGCCTTACTGTAGTGAGTAGTAAAAAAAAATGCCTTAGTATAGTGTGTATTCCACGAATTTGCCTTAGTATAGTGTGTGGAAAAAAAATGAAAATATTTGCCTTAGTGTAGTATGTGGTAAAAAAATGAAAAAAAGCCTTAGTATAGTATGTGGTAGAAAAATGAAAATTTCTGCCTTACTGTAGTGAGTAGTAAAAAAAACTGACATAGTATAGTATGTGGTAAAAAAATGAAAAAAAAAATGCCTTAGTATAGTGTGTATTCCACGAATTTGCTTTAGTATAGTATGTGGAAAAAAAATGAAAAAAAATGCCTTACTGTAGTGAGTAGTAAAAAAAATTGCCTTAGTGTAGTATGTGGTAAAAAAAATGAAGAACAATGGCTTAGTATAGTATGTGGTAGAAAAATGAAAATTTCTGCCTTACTGTAGTGAGTAGTAAAAAAAAATGGTCATAGTTTAGTATGTGGAAAAAAAATGAAAAAAAAAATGCCTTAGTATAGTATGTGGTAAAAAAATGAAAAAAAAATGCCTTAGTATAGTATGTGGTAGAAAAATGAAAATTTCTGCCTTACTGTAGTGAGTAGTAAAAAAAATTGCCTAAGTAGAATATGTGGGGAAAAATTGAAAAAAAAAGCCTTAGTATAGTATGTATTCCACAAATTTGCCTTAGTATAGTATGTGGGAAAAAAATGAAAAAAAATGCCTTACTGTAGTGAGTAGTAAAAAAAAATGCCTTAGTATAGTGTGTATTCCACGAATTTGCCTTAGTATAGTGTGTGGAAAAAAAATGAAAATATTTGCCTTAGTGTAGTATGTGGTAAAAAAATGAAAAAAAGCCTTAGTATAGTATGTGGTAGAAAAATGAAAATTTCTGCCTTACTGTAGTGAGTAGTAAAAAAATTTGCCTTAGTATAGTATGTGGGGAAAAATTGGAAAAAAAATTGCCTTAGTGTAGTATGTGGAAAAAAAATGAAAAAAAATGCCTTACTGTAGTGAGTAGTAAAAAAAATTGCCTTAGTGTAGTATGTGGTAAAAAAAATGAAGAACAATGGCTTAGTATAGTATGTGGTAGAAAAATGAAAATTTCTGCCTTACTGTAGTGAGTAGTAAAAAAAAATTGCCATAGTATAGTATGTGGTAAAAAAATTTAAAAAAAATGCCTTAGTATAGTATGTGGTAAAAAAATGAAAAAAAAAATGCCTTAGTATAGTATGTGGGGAAAAAATTTTAAAAAATGCCTTAGTATAGTGTGTATTCCACGAATTTGCCTTAGTATAGTGTGTGGAAAAAAAATGAAAATATTTGCCTCAGTATAGTATGTGGTAAAAAAATGAAAAATTTGCCTTAGTATAGTATGTGGGGAAAAAATTTTAAAAAATGCCTTAGTATAGTGTGTATTCCACGAATTTGCCTTAGTATAGTGTGTGGAAAAAAAATGAAAAAAAATGCCTTACTGTAGTGAGTAGTAAAAAATTTGCCTTAGTATAGTATGTGGGGAAAAATTGGAAAAAAAATTGCCTTAGTGTAGTATGTGGAAAAAAAATGAAAAAAAATGCCTTACTGTAGTGAGTAGTAAAAAAAATTGCCTTAGTGTAGTATGTGGTAAAAAAAATGAAGAACAATGGCTTAGTATAGTATGTGGTAGAAAAATGAAAATTTCTGCCTTACTGTAGTGAGTAGTAAAAAAAAATTGCCATAGTATAGTATGTGGTAAAAAAATGAAAAAAAAAATGCCTTAGTATAGTATGTGGTAAAAAAATGAAAAAAAAATGCCTTAGTATAGTATGTGGTAGAAAAATGAAAATTTCTGCCTTACTGTAGTGAGTAGTAAAAAAAATTGCCTAAGTAGAATATGTGGGGAAAAATTGAAAAAAAAAGCCTTAGTATAGTATGTATTCCACAAATTTGCCTTAGTATAGTATGTGGAAAAAAAATGAAAAAAAATGCCTTACTGTAGTGAGTAGTAAAAAAAAATGCCTTAGTATAGTGTGTATTCCACGAATTTGCCTTAGTATAGTGTGTGGAAAAAAAATGAAAATATTTGCCTTAGTGTAGTATGTGGTAAAAAAATGAAAAAAAGCCTTAGTATAGTATGTGGTAGAAAAATGAAAATTTCTGCCTTACTGTAGTGAGTAGTAAAAAAAATTGCCATAGTATTGTATGTGGTAAAAAAATGAAAAAAAAATGCCTTAGTATAGTGTGTATTCCACGAATTTGCTTTAGTATAGTATGTGGAAAAAAAATGAAAAAAAATGCCTTACTGTAGTGAGTAGTAAAAAAAATTGCCATAGTATAGTATGTGGTAAAAAAATGAAAAAAAAATGCCTTAGTATAGTGTGTGGTAAAAAAATGAAAAAATTGCCTTAGTATAGTATGTGGGGAAAAAATTTTAAAAAATGCCTTAGTATAGTATGTGGTAAAAAAATGAAAAAAAAATGCCTTACTGTAGTGAGTAGTAAAAAAAAATGCCTTAGTATAGTGTGTATTCCACGAATTTGCCTTAGTATAGTGTGTGGAAAAAAAATGAAAAAAAATGCCTTACTGTAGTGAGTAGTAAAAAAAAATGCCTTAGTATAGTGTGTATTCCACGAATTTGCCTTAGTATAGTGTGTGGAAAAAAAATGAAAATATTTGCCTTAGTGTAGTATGTGGTAGAAAAATGAAAATTTCTGCCTTACCGTAGTGAGTAGTAAAAAAAATTGCCATAGTATAGTATGTGGTAAAAAAATGAAAAAAAATGCCTTACTGTAGTGAGTAGTAAAAAAAAATGCCTTAGTATAGTGTGTATTCCACGAATTTGCCTTAGTATAGTGTGTGGAAAAAAAATGAAAATATTTGCCTTAGTGTAGTATGTGGTAAAAAAATGAAAAAAAGCCTTAGTATAGTATGTGGTAGAAAAATGAAAATTTCTGCCTTACTGTAGTGAGTAGTAAAAAAAACTGACATAGTATAGTATGTGGTAAAAAAATGAAAAAAAAATGCCTTAGTATAGTGTGTATTCCACGAATTTGCTTTAGTATAGTATGTGGAAAAAAAATGAAAAAAAATGCCTTACTGTAGTGAGTAGTAAAAAAAATTGCCTTAGTGTAGTATGTGGTAAAAAAAATGAAGAACAATGGCTTAGTATAGTATGTGGTAGAAAAATGAAAATTTCTGCCTTACTGTAGTGAGTAGTAAAAAAAAATTGCCATAGTATAGTATGTGGTAAAAAAATGAAAAAAAAAATGCCTTAGTATAGTATGTGGTAAAAAAATGAAAAAAAAATGCCTTAGTATAGTATGTGGTAGAAAAATGAAAATTTCTGCCTTACTGTAGTGAGTAGTAAAAAAAATTGCCTAAGTAGAATATGTGGGGAAAAATTGAAAAAAAAAGCCTTAGTATAGTATGTATTCCACAAATTTGCCTTAGTATAGTATGTGGAAAAAAAATGAAAAAAAATGCCTTACTGTAGTGAGTAGTAAAAAAAAATGCCTTAGTATAGTGTGTATTCCACGAATTTGCCTTAGTATAGTGTGTGGAAAAAAAATGAAAATATTTGCCTTAGTGTAGTATGTGGTAAAAAAATGAAAAAAAGCCTTAGTATAGTATGTGGTAGAAAAATGAAAATTTCTGCCTTACTGTAGTGAGTAGTAAAAAAAATGCCTTAGTATAGTGTCTATTCCACGAATTTGCCTTAGTATAGTATGTGGAAAAAAAAATGAAAAAAAATGCCTTACTGTAGTGAGTGAATTGCCATAGTATAGTATGTGGTAAAAAAATGAAAAAAAAATGCCTTAGTATAGTATGTGGGGGAAAAAATGAAAATATTTGCCTTAGTATAGTATGTGGTAAAAAAATTTAAAAAAAATGCCTTAGTATAGTATGTGGTAAAATAATGAAAAAATTGCCTTAGTATAGTATGTGGGGAAAAAATTTTAAAAAATGCCTTACTTTAGTGAGTAGTAAAAAAATTACCTTAGTATAGTATGTGGTAAAAAAATGAAAAAAAAATGCCTTAGTATAGTGTGTGGTAAAAAAATGAAAAAATTGCCTTAGTATAGTATGTGGGGAAAAAATTTTAAAAAATGCCTTAGTATAGTGTGTATTCCACGAATTTGCCTTAGTATAGTGTGTGGAAAAAAAATGAAAATATTTGCCTCAGTATAATATGTGGGGAAAAAATTTTAAAAATTGCCTTAGTATAGTATGTGGTAGAAAAATGAAAAAAAAATGCCTTAGTATAGTATGTGGTAGAAAAATGAAAATTTCTGCCTTACTGTAGTGAGTAGTAAAAAAAATGCCTTAGTATAGTGTCTATTCCACGAATTTGCCTTAGTATAGTATGTGGAAAAAAAAATGAAAAAAAATGCCTTACTGTAGTGAGTAGTAAAAAGAATGCCTTAGTATAGTATGTATTCCACGAATTTGCTTTAGTATAGTATGTGGTAGAAAAATGAAAATTTCTGCCTTACCGTAGTGAGTAGTAAAAAAAACTGACATAGTATAGTATGTGGTAAAAAATTGAAAAAAAAATGCCTTAGTATAGTGTCTATTCCACGAATTTGCCTTAGTATAGTATGTGGAAAAAAAAATGAAAAAAAATGCCTTACTGTAGTGAGTAGTAAAAAAAATGCCTTAGTATAGTGTGTATTCCACGAATTTGCCTTAGTATAGTGTGTGGAAAAAAAATGAAAATATTTGCCTCAGTATAGTATGTGGTAAAAAAATGAAAAATTTGCCTTAGTATAGTATGTGGGGAAAAAATTTTAAAAAATGCCTTAGTATAGTGTGTATTCCACGAATTTGCCTTAGTATAGTGTGTGGAAAAAAAATGAAAAAAAATGCCTTACTGTAGTGAGTAGTAAAAAATTTGCCTTAGTATAGTATGTGGGGAAAAATTGGAAAAAAAATTGCCTTAGTGTAGTATGTGGAAAAAAAATGAAAAAAAAATGCCTTACTGTAGTGAGTAGTAAAAAAAATTGCCTTAGTGTAGTATGTGGTAAAAAAAATGAAGAACAATGGCTTAGTATAGTATGTGGTAGAAAAATGAAAATTTCTGCCTTACTGTAGTGAGTAGTAAAAAAAATTGCCTAAGTAGAATATGTGGGGAAAAATTGAAAAAAAAAGCCTTAGTATAGTATGTGGAAAAAAAATGAAAAAAAATGCCTTACTGTAGTGAGTAGTAAAAAAAAATGCCTTAGTATAGTGTGTATTCCACGAATTTGCCTTAGTATAGTGTGTGGAAAAAAAATGAAAATATTTGCCTCAGTATAATATGTGGGGAAAAAATGAAAAATTTGCCTTAGTATAGTATGTGGGAAAAAATTTTTAAAAATGCCTTAGTATAGTGTGTATTCCACAAATTTGCCTTAGTATAGTATGTGGTAGAAAAATGAAAATTTCTGCCTTACTCTAGTGAGTAGTAAAAAAAATTGCCAAGCTAACCTCAGCGTTAGACCTTGTACCAAAAATTAGCTATTAACTTGAGAAAAATGTAACATATTTTGTGGCAAAGTAAATGACAACATTAATGCTTATTTTTAGTCAGCAGATTTTTAATAGAATGCAAAGATCCATTATGTGGAAACAAATTTAAACACTGTTTCTGCCATGGTATACAGAGACAGAAGAGACAGGATCATAACCATTATTAGAATGTAAACTTTACAGGAGCTAGAGAGATGAAGAAATGCCACAAGGCCATCCATATTTACTGCTCATCGAAATGTGATGTAGATAACGACAAAACATCTGCCAATGTTATAATCACAGATATACATTGAAAACAAAAATAACTCACCCTTTTTCGTCCATGTGGCTCCAACTACAGTATTTCTCAAATAAATCCATTTACACTTGTCAACATATCACATTTACATCAAATTCATTAGGGAAGCAGTTGCAGAAAAAAACAAAAATCAAGCATTCTCCCCCAAACACTCACTCCCTTCCTGCACTGAGGAAAGCAAGAACTAAGCTAGTGTCAGAGAGTAAAGAATGCAACTGGCTGAAACACATATGTAATTATCATTCACACAGGGAGTCTGCTAAAAAAGGTAACATGGCAAATAACACAGATTGGCAATAGTGCAGGCTGATTGAGCTGGCAGTAGCCCATTAACCAAATAATGGATGACTAGAAAGTGCATGATTATTTTTTTTTCTTTTCGCTTTGCTAGCATGGTCTATTTGGAGCTATGGGGTTGTAGCTGGGGGAAAAAGGTGTGAGCAGGGGAGAAGTCAGAATCAGAGGGTTGAATGGTCAAAAAGGAAGAGTGAGTCAGTTCTTGTCGTTTAGTTTTCTGTCTTTTGTCTTCTGTCCAATTCGTCAATTGTTGTCCATGTTGGTCTTTGGAATGGTGTTGACTGGATGGTCGGTTTTGTTTCTTCGTATTTTTTTTTTTCTCCTAACGGCTGTATCCAAACTCATCAGCATCGTCTGCACGGAAGTCACCGTAGCGCCAAATGTTGAGCTGATGGGAAGACAGAGACAGACTTTATTGACCATAATGAAACAAATTGCCATAAAATGCTGTAACATTACCAACTGCTTTGGGTGGAACTTCAGTGACCTCTCTAGCACATTACATGTTAAATGGTCAAGAGAAAAAGTAGAAGAGAGACAGAAAGCCCCCAGTGCAGAGAGAGAGAGATCACTGCTTTTACAGCCTGGTGCAAAGACTGCAGCATCATCATCACCATTTAATCCGACTTTTTGTGCTTACCCATCCAAGCTGGAGGCCCACGGTGCCTCAAATACCACCTCAGTCTATTATTTCTCCTATTCCATTACATTCACATGCATCGCTTCATAAACCATCACATGCGTTCCCCGGCTAAATGTCGCCTTTATCACATCGTGATTGGCAAAGTGTGTGTTTTATTTGGAGCTGCATCCAGTGTGGAGCTGGTTGTTTAAATGTGATAGACATTGTGCAGTCGGAGGGCTGTTTGTGTGTGTATGAAGAGTCTGTGTGGGATGTTATTTTTTTGGCTCTCAGAGGCATGCGCACTCAGCTGTTAATGTTGTGATTCATAGCTAATTAGCAAGTGTGCTAATTAGCACTAGTTATTAGGGTGAATGAATGAATTAAGACATTTGTACGTGTTGCCATTTCCCATCTCACTTGCTGACTTTTGTCTCCTCCTCTGTGACGGGCTGAAAACAGTACGGCTGTACATACTGTATAACCAATGGGTAAGTAAAAGACCACGGGGGCAACAGGGATCTAACGCTTGGAACCTACAGTACATGAGGCCCTCAGGCCCGGACCTTTAGACTAAGATTTCTTAAAAGCCTAGTCAGATTTTGTGCTTTTATTATTGCCCAATTTGTAGGACGTGAAACCAGAATCTTAATTTATAATATTCTCCTCAGCCTCATGGATGTTCAACCAAGCATGCAATGTGAATGTAATCCAATCAGCTAGCAGAGATTTGTCTAAACCAGGGGTCTCCAACCCTGGCTGTCAAGTGTCACTGCCCTACCCACTGTTGATTACCTGGATCAGGTGGGTTCAGCCAATTAGAAATGGGAAGGGCAGGGATAGTTGGAATACCTGCAGGACAGTAGCGGTCAAGGACCAGGTTTGGAGACCCCTGGTCTAAACGCTTCTCCATTAGTCCAGAAGACAGATGAGTTACAGCAGCGAGAGATCACAAGCAGTAGCTGTTAGCGTGAGTTATGTAGTTTCAAATAGCGATTCAGATTTATTGATTTCTATTAGGAACAACCAAATTTCTCAGCACTTTACTATTTGGAATTACTTACACAGCTTTACAAACTACGCTAACCAAAGATAAATGATGGATAACACATAGTATATTTTAAATATTTGTCATATTGAATTATTAATTAGGAAAGAAGATTAGAATGAAAAATGACTGTAGTCTGCACCGTCTGTGGCTGGCATCACATCCCGGTGTGTTTAGAGTTTAGTTACCAGTATAACCACTGATCCATTTAATTAAAAGACAGTTGCCCTTTTATAAATATAGCTTACATAAAAATAAGCTATGTATTATTGAATAGATAAATCAGCACTGTTCCTTATGGAAATCAATAAATCTGAATTGCTCCATGGAGCTAACTGAAACTATGCAAATTGTTGCCTTGTTTGATCCCTCGATATTACAACACTTTTGTCTTTATTGTTCTGGACCAGAGGAAACACATTTAGAAAAATTCCCAAATTAAATTACTTTCTATTAAAATCCATGATCGGTCCCACCCAGGCTGGTCTGCTGTTTTTTTTTTCCCCTCAGGGATACAGATTTTTCTCCATATTAAAACTGATTCAGAAAGTATGGAGGTAAATTCCTTTTATAAGTAGCCACAATTGCGTATTCAAAATTTACAACTGTGTAGTAGTGATTTTCTCTGAGTTTATTTATAGATTGTTAGGTTTCACCTTGAGTTTCACTCACTAGCAAGGTATGAAAAGAAAAACGGCCTAGTTCTCCACCAAAAATCTAAAAAGCTCATGAGTGCAATGCAGTCTGTGCACACACATCTAACAATCTGGAAATACATTATTGTTAGACATATGTAAATCTTGGTTGTATTAGCAGAATGATAAACAAGCATTTGTAGCCACTTATGAGAAGAGTTCACATCTGTAAGAAAGAGCTGATAGACGACCAGACCTTCTCTTTAAACACTGATTTATACAATGATTTAACAAACTATCTATTGAAGATCCTTTCATATACTCAGTTTTAATTGCTTGTGTACCTTTTGCTGCTAGTTTCAATGTCCCAGACAAATGTTTCTTTTCTATTCAATGTTGTGTCAAAGCTCTGCGACTTGTCTCATCTTAACCCAGGAGCCCTATCCCTTAGCCTTCTATTCATTCTCCAGTTTTTCTGATTTTTTCCCCCTTACTGCACACATCCCCACCCCCATTTTCACAGTATGGACCTGCACAGACTGTGGGCAGCTATCCATATGGGACAGTGATGACTGCCAATGTAATGTGTCACATCTTGGGAGAGAGAAAGAAAGAAGCAGAAACGGCATTTTCTCCCTGGTATTTGGTATAGGAAAGTAATTAGTGCTGTAATGTATTCTTGTTTTGGCAATATTAGATTTCTCACAAGGAGGCGGACAAGCCACAATTATTAGGAGGAGGAGGCAATAGAGAAGCAGATGAAAAGACAAAGACAATAAGGTGGGATGAAGTGACTTACCCTGGCACTCTTGGCAGATTCTTGACTGTTCAGGTACTCTGTCACCTAGAGCAGAGAGAGAGAGAGAGAGAGAGAGAGAGAGAGACTGGTCATTAGCATATCACATCACTGTGTCACAAGTAGGATTTTAAAGGATTATGGTAAATCAATGCATTCCCTCAATGTGCTCTGCCCTGGAGACGTGTCTTTGACCTGCTTACATGGAAATTCACGATTTCTTTTGCACAAAGTTCACTTTTAATTTTTTTCTAGTATTATTTGCACATTCTCTCAACAGTGGATTCAAGGAACCCAGCGTTCTCTGAAGATAAGATAACATTGTCACTGAGGGGGATGTGGAAGGTTAAATAAATAAAATGAAGGAAACGTACGACATGCCCAGTGTCATGTATGACTCACAGTTTGGGGTTAGTGCTTATATCTACCATGTGCAGGGCATCACTTCAAGCTTCATGCTGCAACTCACACTAGCAAAGCCACTTGAGATGAGAGGCGCTTATACCCCCTTGTGTCTACTAGCCTCAGG
This sequence comes from Mastacembelus armatus, assembly GCF_900324485.2. Taxonomy (NCBI): domain Eukaryota; kingdom Metazoa; phylum Chordata; class Actinopteri; order Synbranchiformes; family Mastacembelidae; genus Mastacembelus; species Mastacembelus armatus. Next base: position 11,037,633 of record NC_046655.1, on the reverse strand, counting down.
CCAACACCTTGCTGGTGTGTAGCAGCAATTTATAATCAAGTGCATTCATAGGACGCCTTCAGGCTACCAGCTAAGCCCCAAGTTCTACCCGTGTTTAATGTCGAAAATCTGAGCTCTCTTGTGGGGGCGCAGGGTGGAATTGCGATGGCATAAACAGGTAGGGAATTATTCAAGCAAAGTACAGTTATGTAGTACTCCTGCTATTTGCCAATACTATCCTTTCTTTAAACAAAACTGTAACATTTCAAGTACAAATAAAATGCTCAGTACAAATATGAATAAAGCACATCTGTTCTTAAGTGAATCCACTCTGGACTGAGTGTAAATCTTTATATTTGGGAAGCAGAGATTTGAATTTAATCTCTTAAACTCCACTAATGCCCCCATCCTCATTCATCTGCTCTTTAGCAACTTTAGCTAGATATTGCATGAAAAACTGACATGAAAGCATAAGGTCAGTAACTCTGACTCTTTCTACTTGTGCTACTGTTACACTGCCTTTTAACATCTAGCTGTAATTTAGCATTATCCCATAATTATCACTTGTGTGTAGCATACATTAGCCTCTATTCAGCAAGTTACAGAGAGTAGGCTTCATTTACAAAAAAGGATGGAAGAAATGTGAGGAGGAAATCCTTGTGCAGCATATCGACTGCTTCTGCTAGAACAGCCTCAATGAATGAACAGTGAGGAGTCAGGGTAGGGGATGGGAGAGAGGGGGCGCACTCCAAAACTTTCCCAGCATAGTGCCAGAAACACAAAATGGCACATGTCTCTTGTGCTGACCTGAATAGACAGACTGGGGCAAGTCAATAAAATAACACATGGTGGCAGAGAGTGGCAGGGACCAGTCTATATGTAATATGCATCTTGGCAACACTGAATCCAAAGCTAAGATTTAATGTAATGACCTTGCTAACATTGAGAAAATGTCCTTCCAGCAAGTGACTTTTGATTGTAAATCAGTAACTCTGCAATTAGGGATTAAAATATTAATTAAAACAACTATGGTGAGCTCGACAGTTTATCCATTGACCTTGACTGTGTAGCACCACAACTGAATAAAGTTACTGCCAATGGCTAGAATGGCATTATCTGCCCTGATGTGTGATTTATCTCGTCTATTCCTCAGTAACAGCTGCTAACACTGCTTTACTTAAGTTATCATCTATTGTTTATCAGCTGATGAAGACCAGCATCATATCAGCCACCTCATGCACATAATAAGCACCTTGCCAACACAGCCAACCAAGGCAGAGCCAGTCAGAGAGGCAGTGTTTGGTTAGATGGGTTCAATGTGAGTGGAAAGTTTAAGCTGCAGACCCTGAGTAGAGCTGCCGTCCACCCTGGCCACACACACCACTCACATTCTAAGGGGAGGAAGCCTAGATCTGTAAGCAAGATCTATGCAGCAAATCTTTTTCCACATCTGAACACCAGTATAGTTTTCTGGATTCTGATTAGAGGGAACTATTAGCATGACAGGAGAACAAAAACTACTTAAAGGAAATAACATGAAAGCAAAAGTCAATTGAAAGGAGGAGACAGTAAAGAAGAGTCATTGTATTTCTGTAATGGATTCAACTGTGCACCATGTTTCGTAGCTTATTATAGTAGCAGATGAGCTGGCTTTCACACTCAGTTGCACGCACGCACACACCAGAACAAAGATGCCAGATGTTAAAACTGTCGAGTGTGGATGGGGCTCTGGAGTTTAATTGCTTAGCTAGCTAGTTGATTTGATAGCTATGCTGCACATGGCACCGCAAAGATAACAGACCTGCAGCTCGGTCTAGCGAGTGCACATGTGAGTGTGTGGCTTGGGAAAGTGCAGTGGATGCACAAGTCATCCATCAAAGCCAACTTAAAGGAGAGACATTTTGGAAGGTATTGGGATATGGCATCTTGGTCCCATCAGGCAGGTGTCACCATATGGAAGACCCAGCTGACAATATTTCATGGACTCAAAAGACCCGTGATGCCATTTGGACTTTGGAGGGCTGCTATCAGTGCCCGTAGGAGTTCGAGCTGTCTTTTCTATTACTGCACTTAGAAAGCTAGGGGGTGGCTAGAGTGATGTGGAAGAGGGTTTCATATCTGCCAAAGTAGATTTGGCAATATCCAAACACAAAAGAGAAAATTACATTTGTGAGAAAAATGGCAAACTAGAAAAAGCTCAACTTTAAAGGACGTATGTTCCATCTAGCCTTTTTCTAAATTACACAGCTGAGAGTCTGTACCTACATGCAAAGTCAAGCGCACTACAGCACAGTATGCACAGATGACGGCTGCCATATTGGAACTATCACGGTGAGCCTCTTTGTACTCTGGCCAGGAGGGTGCCTTTCCTGGCTCGTCCTCATCTTTTTCTGTTCTGCTCACTTCAGCTGAGTATAACAACAGCCAATCAGTTTGCAGCTGAACACCAGTGATGACTGCCTTCGAATTCTCAACAGTTCCACGTTCCTCTCCCGGATCCTTCTTTCACAGCTTTTCTATTGGCTCCAGTAGGGAGGCATAATGGCTCATTTACGGCACAAACAGAAAGCAACGCTCATCTGGAGATCACTTAAAATTGCAAAGGAAAGGAATGTTTCTCACCATGGGAAACAAGTGCACTACTAAATACAGGGGGAGGAAGCTAAGAGAGTTGCAGCAAAGCAGAGGCCAATGAGCAAAAAGCTTAAAGCTAACTCAGTTTTCCAGGTGAGAAGTCAGGAGGAGAATATGAAACAAGAAAAAGACAATAATAAATAAGGAGAGAAAGAAAAGAAATTCAGTGTTTGAAGGAGGTTAGGGCAGCAGAAGGCAGCAGGTGACAGCATGCTTGTCTGGATGACCCTACAGAGCTCCCATATGTCAGACAGATGCCATGTTTGGTGAGCAGCAGCCATGGACACTGGCAGTAATAAAGAAAATGCTGTTTGGCTAAGGAAGATGCTCTGTGTCTGGGACTGTCCCCTAAATGTGTTATTAATTATTAGCATTCATTTAACTCAGACTCCAACATGGAAGAACTATCAGAACACTGAACTAATTACAGATGTCAATGCATTATAATTTCACATCATCCCTATTTGACTATGTTTAGTAGAGAAGTCTGAGGCCAGTAAACAATTAGCTGAGGCTCCATGCACATTCAGGAAAGAGCTTATTTACAACTACTGTCTGTGCCAACTTTAATGCATGCTGGTAACTTTTTGAGTGGAAGACTTGGTGGGAGACTTTGTACAAGTGTGCTTTTCGTAAGATGAACGACGACAGGTGGTGTGGGTCTGGTGCTTTGGCACAAGTTAGTGTATGTGCATGGCTGTGAATGTGTCTGCCTAAATGTGAGCGAGAAGCTGAGTATTTCCCCACGATGGCCCTGCATGCTGTGCCCAGGTGGTGTTCTGGTGTGGATCTAAAAGCTGAAAGCTAAGGCTACAGCTTTCCGACAGGTTGTGCGCATCTGGTGCGTAGGTGAGCTGCCACTTTTTTGATTTCACAGCATGCAGGAACGTTAAGTGAAACCAGATTTTGGATGCAGTGCATATGAAAAGCAAGTGACTAATCAAAGTTTCAGTGCCTGCTATGCCCTCTTGGTTCTCACTGCTGTGGTGGAATACCAGGTGACATACAAACTGCTGAAGTAGAAAGGGAACAACAGTGTGCTTATCCTCTACGCTTTTTGAGCTTTTCTCATTAACAACAATAATGATCACACACTCACAGACACAGTCAAAAAACTGCCACTAAAACCCAGCGGAAAGCTCTTGCTTTTTCATACTGCTCTCTCCATGCTCATTACATCTTGTTTCAATCTACCTCTGCCTGCTGTCTCTGTCTCCTTTAGAGACCTTGCGCAAGACAGTGTCATCAGTGTTTACTAGCACAGAACGGACATTTTGTCTGTAACTCGCACTGCTTCAAGTTGAGTGTACTTGGCTCAGCTGTGGATTGTAGTCCAAAGAGACATCTCTCATTCAACATGCCAGTGTGTGAATACTGCATGGCAAACAGAGATGAGACCAGGGTTTTGGGTTTTGTCTCTTCAGACCTGTCACTGGAAAAGTGGTTTGATAGGGAAACACACCCAAGCTAAGCAGGGACAGAATACTGAGCTTATTGTGGACATGTGAGGGATGAGGAAATGCTGGTGTGATCAAGTAAACATAGGACCAAATAATTTACATTGAAATAATGATTTTTTTCCCCCATGTCCAAAAAATTTGCCAAATTTGAAAAAAAAGGTGAAAATTGAATTTGCAAACACAAAACTCCAACATTAACTTTAGAAAGTGACATAAGAGCCATAAAAAATGCCTGCATATGAATAAGACAGATTCCTAGGCAAAGGTTGAAAACAGGATATTTAGAGCTGACAAACCATAAGTCTGACCCTAAGAAACAGCAGTGCTACAGTATGTACTGACACTCCCCTAGAGGTGCATGCACACAGACAAGAGGAGGCTCAAGGTAATACACAGCACAGGTACACACACCAGCTCTCTCAAAGTACATAAACATGTCATACTGACTGTCAAAGCCCCACCAGACTCCTTTTCTTTGCAGCAGAAATATGCAACAGTAGCCTCGTATGGCCGGTCAGTTCTGACCTGTACAGGCCACATTGAGTGATGGCCAGTGTCCCCTGGTCCTCCACGCCACACGACTCTTCTGTGTATTATTGAAATCTGCTAGGAGAGAGGCTTCTAGCCTTTAAAAGTCAGGATATTCTCGAGTTAAAACTATATTAAAATGAAAACTATAAACCTTCTCTTGTACATTGTCTCACTGTCAACAGACAACATGGCTGTCGGAGGAGATCAGGCACTTAGCAGCAGTGTGGTGCTGACAAGCCCATCAGCATGGCTCCATAAAGGAGGACGCACACAAGTAAAATACAGGCAGGCAACAAATGGAAGGACTAACAACGGTTATCGCGGAGAAGATTCTCCAGTGCTCTCCCGGGGGGACTGGAAAGAAAACAGGTCTTACATAAGGAGCAATGTATCACACAAATGTGTGTGAAATTTTGCCTTTTTTTTTTTTCCAATATCCATCTTTTTCTCCCACAAGGTAAAAACTGAAAATAATTTCAGTTTGAAAAATTTGGTGCTTCCACTCACTTCCTGTCCTTTACACACCTCCAGGGTGAGGGAGGGAGGGAGGTTACAGTGTATGTGTATGTGTGTACATCTGCAGAAGATGGAATGGTGTTTGGGAAGTGGCCCGTATCAGCCAGGGCATGTCGAAAGGGCCTTCAGAGCGGTGGCAGCAGGGGAGACAACTGCCTGTGCAAGTGACTGTGTATGTGAGTGCATACAGTCAATAACAGGGGAGCGGAAAATGTCCATTAAAAGGCTCCATCTCTAGCAGTACTTGTAAATTAGGTATTGAGCCATTGGTGGGGAGTGGTCATGTTGTCATCAAGCTCAGTAGGGGTGTGTGTGTTTGTATGTGCTGTGTGGTTCTTGATGGGCTGTGATAGGCAATGGGGTTGAACAGTGAGGACAGTGACCTGAAAGTCAACTAGTGGTCCAGATACAGCTAAAAGCCATTTGCAGATGACACAGTGATGAAGGTTTGGAGTGGGTAAGAGGAAACAAGAACCAGACTCACTGTGTGCTCATTGGCTCTACTCTGCCACATTTGTTATTCTTTTTATTGCATTGCCATAGTTTGTGTCCTAATGCAGCTCTCCAGTATGTTCTCTCAGGAATGATATTTGTGCATTTTTCTTGCATGACCACACAAAAGCAAAGTTCAAATCCCTACTGCCTTCACTTACAATGCTAAGAGACATTACTTTCAGTCCAATGTAGGTTCAAAGGCCAGAATCAGCAGATGCACGTTACAAATAACTGAAGATTTAAATCACAGCTCATTATGAGGTCATCACTAGGTCTGATTCAAGCACCTCTTCACTTTAATTCTTGGGGATTATTGTTAATCATGACATAGCAAAAAGACAAAATGCAGATTAGCAAAAGCCAAACATGCCACCTCCCCATCTTCTTTTCCTTTCAGCTGCTCCCTTCAGGAGTCGCCACAGCGAATCATCTGCCTCCATTTAACCCTATCCTCTGTATCCTCCTCACCCACACCAACTATCCTCATGTCCTCCTTCACTACATCCAAGAACCTCCTCTTTGGTCTTCCTCAAGGCCTCCTTCCTGGCAGCTCTAACCTCAGCATCATGTCCTCCTTCACTACATCCAAGAACCTCCTCTTTGGTCTTCCTCAAGGCCTCCTTCCTGGCAGCTCTAACCTCAGCATCCTTTTACCAATGTATTCACTGTCTCTCCTCTGAACATGTCCAAACCATCTCAATCTGGCTTCCCTGGTTTTTTCTCCAAAACATCTAACATGAGCTGTCCCTCTGATGTCCTCATTTCTGTTCCTATCCATCCTCGTCACTCCAAGGGAGAACCTCAACATCTTCAGCTCTGCTACCTCCAGCTCTGCCTCTGTCTTTTTCTCAGTGCCACTGTCTCTAAACCAGACAACATTGCTGGTCTCACCACTTGGTGTCTTGTACACAGGTGTCTTGGTACACAGGTGTCTTGTACACCTTTCCTTTCATTTTTGCTGACACTCTCCGTTGCTCTGGACTGTTGACCCTAGGTACTTAAAATCCTCCACCTTCTTCACCTCTACTCCCTGTAACCTCACCGTTCTACTTGAGTCTCTCTCATTTACACACGTACTCTGTTTAACTGTGGCTCAGCTTCATTCCTCTCCTTTCCAGAGCAAACCTCCACCTCTCTAGATTTTCCTCCACCAGCTCCCTGCTCTCACTACAGATGACAATGTCATCTGCAAACATCATGGTCCACGGAGATTCCTGTCTAACCTCATCTGTCAGCCTGTCCATCACCACAGCAAACAAGAAGGGGCTCAAAGCCGATCCTTGGTGCATTCCCACCTCCACCTTGAACTCCTCTGTCACCCCTACAGCACACCTCACTGTCTTACAGCTCTCATACATGTCCTGCACCACTCGAACATACTTCTCTGCCACTCCAGACTTCCTCATACAAAACCACAGCTCCTCTCTCGGCACCCTGTCATACGCTTTTTCCAAATCTACGAAGACACAATGCAGCTCCTTCTGGCCTTCTCTGTACTTCTCCATCAGCATTCTCAAAGCAAATATTGCATCTGTAGTTCTCTTTCTTGGCATGAAACCATACTGCTGCTCATAAATGCTCACTTCTGACCTCAGCCTAGCCTCCACTACTCTTTCCCATAAGTCTAAATGACACACAGTCTGAATAACATGAATAGCATAAGTTAAAAAGGGAAAAGAGCGAGAGGAGCTGGTGCTTGACAGTGAATCTGACTGGAAAAATAATGAATGGCAAGTGATGTGCAGAAGGTGGAGAATAGAATAAGAGCAATGGAGAGTGCAGGAGTGAGCAGACAAGAAGGAAGTAATGCTGGGAAAATAACAGGTGACAGAAGGTACAGGGCGAAAACAATGCTGAGAAAAATGGAAGGAATCACTTGAGTGAGTGGAGAGAGACATTAAGAGAGATAGAGGAGGAAAAATAAGTTAAGTGTCTGTGCCAGTGTGGCAAGATGCCATTCTAAGAGTGGATAGTTGATGGTGCCAGGACAGTTTAAGAATGACTTGGTATATCTGCTGTGTCTAGAGAAGACATGAAGTCTTGGGTCAGAGCAAGAAACCTCTAAATGTGGTGTGAAAACATGACAGCTTTTATGTACAAACAGAAAAACCAAACAGGAAGTTTGGGCAAACAGCCATTTTCTTCAGATTTTAACCAGATTGTACCTAGTTCAATAGTTCAATCTAAATTAAATTAGTTACACTTAAAGTTTTGATGAAGTCTGTTTGGCTTTCCTCAGTACGTTCATGCTCATACCCTATTGATTAAACTCTACACTTGCTTTCTTTCCTGTATTTTCTGAGAAAAAAAAAATCTATGGGCTTTTTAATCAATGTATTTGGTAGATTTTATACGCAAGGGAACTAATACAGATTTTTATTTCCCAACTCAAGAACAGTAGTTGCCAACAGGGGCAATCAGACCAAATGACATGATTGACATTACTCTAAATCTGGCTGCCTAAGGCAGCCATTACTGTTGAGCTTTGCTAACAGCTCATTTATGGTACTAACATAATGATAACAGTTGGCTGCCACTGTACCTGACAGTCGATAGTGTACAGAAGTACAGTGCCTTAGGGAACAATAAAACACACACCTACATGCTCATATACTCTTTTCTATGCTACAAGTTGATTTTAGCTCCAACAAAAAGGTTTACAGGCTCTCCATCTGGATTCAATTGTGAGTGGTAACAAATAAGGAGGAAGAACAGACAAAGAAGGCAGAGAGACAATGCAGTAGGACAAGAGAGATCTCTTTTTTGATAGAAAATATAGCAGAATGGAAAAAAAAAAAAAGTTCCAGGATCGATTTGAAACCAACATGTAATTACAGACCCACTACCCCTGAAATACTGTAGTTATAGTATATAATGTAAAGTACATAATGTACACTACATAATACCCATTCTCTACTGAGCAGGTGTGTAAAGAAATGATATTGCTCACTGCTGATAATCTAAAGTCCCATAAACATGATATGCAAGATGCATAACTACTACTAAATTAAATCTACTTGATTAGCAGCATGGACACAATATAGCTTTCACTCCAAATACATGCAAGAGATAAAATCATGAAAAATATCTATGGGTGATGTGAGTCAGATGCTGATATTTGTATTTTTGGAAACAGGACAAAATGTCAGCTGTACTTTAATCCCATGCTTTACTGTCCATCCACACCTCTAGGTCACTGTCAGTTTCCTCTCACTCCGTACAGGAAATCAATCACAATTTGGCTCATCATTCATCCACTCTCCTCTTACTCCTCTTTCCTGCCTTCCTTTTAATATTCCACTTGCTGTAATCAGATACCAACAGCTGCTGTATGATCATCTTTAGTTTAGACTAAATTAAGATAAAATAAGAGAAGAGAAGATAAGATAGGATAAAGGAAATTCAAGTACACTTTCACTCTAGCTGTTTGTCCATGATGTCGTTATATATATATAGCTGCGACAGTACCTATCCATATGGCGTACATAGTGGACATCTAAAAGTAGAGCTTCAGGCACAAATGCACTTAAAAAAAAATAAAAATCCTGTCTACTCTCCTCTCCTGGGACAATGCCATCCTCAAAGACTGGTGTTAACCTTCAGTGCACTTATGACTGACTGTTGATAGTCGCTGAAGTGCCAGTGAACATTACAGCCCATCTGTTACGCAATGCTTAGCGCTAGAGTACAGATTACAATGACCGTGTTCCAATCCTCTGGAATGGATAATGAATAAAGAACAGAGCCAAAATGGAACAGATAGGAAGGACAAAAGTCGCTTTTACAAGAAGGGTGATAGCCGGGATGAGTGAAAAGAGAGACAGTCTGATAGAAGGAACTCAGTGTAGTATCCAAGCTAGCCCACCCTATCAAAAGCTCCAGGGGAACTTTAAATAATAGAGCAAAAGAACCGGGAGCAGAGATCCAGAGGTCAATAAAAGGGTGCATCTAAGAACATTTTTTGGCTCTGTCGTCCTGGCAAGATAATGTGTTTTGTTGTTGCATCAACAACAGCTGCAGTATAGCTCATGGATTGATCCAGAAATGCAATATGCAAACAAATGATTCTAGGTCAACTCTGGTAGTTGGCACAGATAATTATAGGATGAAACTAAATATTTTCATCTGAGCCCTTTAACAAGACCAAAAGTTCTCATCAAATAAAAATGGGTGACACTGTCCATTTTTATAAATCTTTGTAGCTTTTTTTTTTTTAACTACCTGATGGTTTTGTCTATGAAATGACAAAATAGTTAAACATATTCACTGTAAGTTCTAAGAGTCCAATGTGGCCATCATTAAATATCTTGATTTGTCTCACCAACAGTCAAAAACCCAGATACTCAGTTTAGTAGAGAAAGAAGGAGCAAATCCCCAGATATGTAATCAAAGGACCTTTGTCAATTCAGCTTGAAAAATAACAGACAAGCAATAAATAGCCAAAATGGTTTCAGATTAATTGTATGTCACTCAGCTCATCTACACTGCATCAATAATTGACAAGAAGTTTGATCAACAGAAACAAAACAGTTTAACCGCCTTCACTGTTATGATTCACATGACTACATATGACAGAATCGGATATAACAGATTCCCCAGCAATGATAAAATATTTCTGGCTGGGCAATTCAGCTACTGTATACAGCAAAAGTGCAGTCTAGAATCAGAAGCACATTTACTCCATTTAGAGGTTTGAAAAGCAGCCTAATCACACTTCAGCTTGTTTTTACCAAATGGTAAATATGGAAGATCTCAGCGATGGCTTTGAGCTTGGAAGCAGACTTGATGGGTGGAATTATCAACAAGAAATGCTGTACAGCTTACTTTTACACACACTTGTAAGCACACTGGCAACACTGCTGCTTTTTAAGCTTTTTCCAGATCAAAATATTTGTCTGCAGCCAGCAAGGAAGCAGCAAATACTGGAGACATGGCTGTTGAGTACTACAGGGAGACAATTTGATGCAGCAAAACATAAATCTGCCTAGTCTATAAGCCTATTAGCTGTATGGCTGGTGGGTTTTAATCATTGCTTTGTGGGGTTTATTACCCAGAGACCTCTGGCCTGCACTGGGAGGCCAGAGGTCAAAACACTCTCCTAGTGATCAGCATTGTTTTATTGACTGACTGAAGCAGGCGTGCTTTTTTCTGCTGTTTAGTGGGTACAAAAATTAGTTAGTAACTGCATTGTAGTGGCTGTGGATTTACAATTGAGGACAGGTATTATGACACTGCTACAATGTTCACATTACAGGGATTCTGTGTAATACAAGCTTTGATGCAGCAAAGAAATCTATACATGACAAACTAAGATTGACCAGATGCATGCTAGCATGCAAATGTGGTAATTATTGGACCATCAGGAAGCCAAAGCTGGCGGACAGACCCGATAGCGTCTACACAAGGACCCTATTTGACAAAAGGCAAACTTGATAAACGTTCACTGTGTGCTTACAGTTAACTAACAGCTGCTACCTTTTGATCAACAGTGCCAGTTAAGGAGCGCAGTGGCACAAATTCTGAACAGCATGCATTTTGACAGCACTGCGAGCCATGGAATAACAAGAAACAGGTAGAGAAAAATGAGGAATATACAAATGAAAGTTGGAGTGGGGCCTGGAAATTGATGAAAAACTTTCCTAAATTGATATTATGGCCTGTTCAATATATCCAGTCTTTCAGAAAAGCACGTTCCCACCCTAATTGAGCCTAAAAGTAAAACAATTCACATCTCACCCTAAGTAGAAACAACAAACCACTGGTTGTCAACACAGTTTTTTTAGGCATAGATTCACATCAAACAGAAAACAGATTCTTCTGATCATGAGCACATTGAGAGCTGCTGTACCAACGTCAAACAACACAAGAAGCCTCAACATCAGCCCAGAATTTAATTGTTTTAAAACTAAACTAAGAACTTGCACTAAGAACTTGCAAACACTGTATCTAACTGCCCTTTACACAGTCTGCCCATCACTTCACTTACCATCTTCTGCAGGTGCTTCTCCTTGCGGACATCCACCATGACCAAACCCTCTTTGACCAGGCCCAGGCCCACATCATCCTTGGTGTCCCCAAACTGTATCGTGACATGTGGGCAGGTGGCACCTGAGTACTCGATGTTCAACAGGCACTGGCTGTTCTGGATGTCCCTCACGACGCAGTCCACCACATCTGCACGAGCGTCCTCCTGAAGGAGTTGATAAAGGATTAAGAAGAAAGAGGAGGTGAGCGAAAGGAAATCAAGCAGTAATAGATGGTGAAATCAAAGTGGAAGACAGAGGAAGTGTGAGAAAGAAAAAGGTAAAAAAGGATAATTAGAACATTAACAACTCCTAAAGGCATAAATGCAAAGCAGAGGCTGATACAAACATCCGACGTGCATAAATCAGACTGCGAGCTGATTTCTGTTGGGGACAAATATAGTTAGAGTGAGCAGGGTAATGTCGTCAGTAAGAACAGAATTAGACTTATTCAGCTACAAAATACAGTTACAGGATCACTCACATAGTAATGTGTCAGTCATCTACTCAACGAGTTCAAGGCATTTTCATTTGGTTGACCAATCTAATAGACTCACTCTCATCCATCCTCCTCCTTTCTTCTGTTTTTACTTCTCATTCCTCAGTTTGTTACCTCACCCTTTCTTACTCATCTTATTCCTCACCCCTTGAGGTGAAAGGCAGCATTTGATTAAACATATGATAGAGAAGGTGGAAAGCTGCAATGCAGCCCTGACCTCAACATCCTCTAACAGTAGGGTGAAAATCAGAGAAACATGGAAGTGCCTCTTAGAAGGCAGAAAGACACTTAAAAAAAAAAAAAAAAAAAAATCTATCCCTGGCCATCATCCATCCTTCCCCTACACCATCCATATCTTCACTTCCCTTGTTTCTCGCCCTGGTCTTGTCTCCATGGCAACCCCCTTCGAGCTAGCCGCCCTTGGGTACGTGCGTGTCTGGTGTATGTGTGTGAGCATGTGTGGGCAGGAAAGCTTGTTCAAGGCACAAAACTAAGGGCCTTTTTTGTCCCTGTGCTCCCTCTGGTCAACTTGTCACAGGCGCTGCAGGGGAGCTCAGGGCGAGAGAGAGCAGAGGGAGAGTTAGTGTGTGACAGAGAGAGGCAGGGACACAGCCGACACAGGGTGAGAGAGAAAAACACAGGGAGAGAGTGTTACAGAACAAGAATGGTTTGACACTTGTGAGGGGGCAATACAAAATTAATGAGAGCCTTCGAGTGACCCTGTCGTTTTCCACCATATGTGCAGTACAAACCTGGTTAAAGCACTTTGACACGTTACGAACAGGCTAAAATATTTCCACTTACTGTCGGTCCAAATAACTGGATACACTGCCAAATAGGGTACTGTAATTTTATACAATGGTGTTAATTTAATACCTCAGTTATTTGAGAAATACAATAAAACTAAATAAAAAACAAATCAGTCTTTTTTTTAAAATTTGCTTAATTTGTTCCATTTAAAGCACCAGTTAAGAAATTTGCTTCGTGAAAATGCAGCCTAAGAGTAATTAAGGAATGTAATTAAGTAATGCAAGTGAGTAAAAGGTAATGTTTTTGGAAAGATAATCTCATTATTACACGGGTAAGTGTTTTTCCTATAAAACACCAAAACGTTGACATGGAGGATTTATGGAACATGCTGTGAAAGGGCTCTGGAAAACAGCACATGACCTCGTCCCATTACCAGTATTTTGGCTGTTGAGAAAAAGACTATTTTAAGGGCAATTAGGAAGCTTTTTAACTTGTGACAACATGTTACGTAAGGCATCAGGTGGCAGGCTGAGAGACAAATCAAAGAACCTTTCCTATGTGCAGCAGAGAAGGCAGGATGCAAAAGGGGAACTGTGCTCCACTGTCAGCGTAAGCAACAGAATAAAAAGCCTCAGATAAAACAGCCAGCACACAAATGAAAGGAAAACCAAGAGAACCAACAACACAGAAGAAGAGTCAGACAGATACGGAGTGACAGAGAAAGGGTGAGGAGAGAGGTAAGGTGCATGTCACCTTGCAACATGTGGTAAAGCTTTGTGTGTCTGTGTGTGTGTGTTTGTCTTTGGGGCCCAGTAAAGTGTAGGTGATGCCTGTGTCCCCTGGGCTCAACCAACAGATGGGCCACTTCATCCTTCAGGAGACACTGACTCATGAGAAAGGTGACAGCATGCACCCTGGCACAAGCAGCTCACACACAAACACACATACACTCAGTTTCTACTGAGCCACTGACTGAATGAAGCTCTGCAACACATTTCCAGTGAGAGGGCCAGTGGGTCAGATGGTGACCAACATGCTCTGACCAACACAAAACATTTCCTACTGTAGAAAAGGTTACCACGGTTTAAACATTTCAGAGAATCAGTGATCAACATTATCACCCATAAAGCCCTAACGAATACCAACTAAAATAAACAAATTCTAACAGAAAAGGGAGAATAAATAGCTGAGAAACCTTTAAATCTAATGCAGCACAGATCAACAGCATCAGAGACTAGAAAGATTCAGTGTTGGGCTCAGTGCACCTAATAAATACAAATAAAAGGTCAAAAAATAACAGCAAACAAACAATCAGCATTATGAAAAGTAGCTATTAATTCTAGGAACATATGACCTTACAAACCAGTGCTATGCACCTTATCTAGGCTAAGTGGAACAAATACCTTTTAAGCTAACACGCTCTCTTTTGGATGCGCGCACACAGCCAAATAAAGACACGGCTTAATGCTCTGTCAATCAGACGGATACCAAGAGAAAACATGTTTATATCTGCTACCAATGAGTCGACCCCATGAAACACAAAATATAGTCACTCACACTTGAGACAAACACGCACACTGAGGGTTGAGTAAACACACTGGGATGTAAACAAGAAGATTAGAGCTGTAGAAAAAAAACAGTATCTGCTGCTCTGCTATCAGATGGACATTTACATGCACAAACACATGCACATAAGGTGCCTGGATGATCTGTCATTTTCTATAGGAAGTGTGAGAGTCCAGGTTGCTGAAGAAACATAGTATACATTACCAAACGGTTCATAAAACAATATCCGTCTGCTACTATGTCACTTATTCTCAGATTTTTGTAACAAAGTAAACCGTTGGCTTGCTGTTTGTCATTGCTCTGCCTGTTTTGTACTGCATGCATTATGTATGAGCATAATTTTCACCAACAGTTGCTTGGAATGAAAACTCGACCCTATCTGTCAGTTACAGACTTATCACCTCGTGTGATAAGTGAAACTCAAACAGTTTTAATGTCATGCCAGGAAAGTCAACTTTCAAAATCTGGCAGAAAATGAGACTGAAGAATTTGATATACGAAAGTTAATTCGGAAGCTTTCAGCTGTGACACATCTCTGCTCTGTGCATGTGCTCATTTGTGCACTTACGTCCTGTGGGACCTGGATGAAGGCGAAGGTATACTCGGTGGCCTGTGCTGGCAGGGTCCTGGTGCTGAAGGAAGGAGGCATGGCAGCCAGACGAGTGGACGACACAACTTCTCTCTGGGGGAGGGGGGATGAAATAAGGACAGAAAAAAGATCCAGTATAGAACATTTTTTAATACAGTTTGTATGGTGTCGATATCTGCAGGCAAACAGAAACATGGTGACATTTGTTGTTTTATTAATACTGTTGTCAAATATTGTAGCTGTAAAGTTAGTAGAAAAATATTTAGTCTAGAAATGGTTTGGTTTATGAATTTGAGGTTTTGAGACTGAAGTGAAGCTTAACAACAATTGTTTGTGATGATGACTGTTTAAGCAAACATGACGAAGACATCCATCTCTTGCTAGAACTACGCCAAAAGAAGCCAGGGGAGATTTTCAAGAGAAATGTCTGGATTATTACGTTATGACATAGTTTTTGCAAACAAAAACAGGTGTGATGAAAGTTGACTTTCTATATTTTTGACATTACTGAGTGCATCTCTCAAATCCAAATCCTCAGCATGTGAAGGACATTCTCAAACAAACAACCACATATTCTTCCTGATTCTTCCACATATTCTTCCTTTCTTCTTCTTGGTTCTGAATCAACTCTGTAATTCGTCTGTCACTTCAATGATGACAGTTTACAACTGCGAAAGAAGGACAGATGCCATTTTGTAGCTTAAAGGCTGCATGCGTGTATAAGTCACCTTACCAATCATTTCACAGCTGTTTCTACAGCAGTACTAAGGCCCTTTCACTAAGCTCCATCTGCTCTATAGCTCAACTACAGCATAAGCATAAAGATGACAATAGATGTTAACTTGATAGAAACCAGATTAGAAAATGCAGCAAATGAGCAAGATTTTAAAAAAAGCACTTGAGTATTTGAATACAGAGATGACTAAAGGGTCGCACAGCCACACTTGCCTTTTATGAAAACAAATGTGTCAGATGTGCAATCATTTTTGACACTGAATTAATTTTTATTATGTGATTACCTGCCTGTACAACCTGATAAAACACCCGTCTGCATTAAAGACTTGTAGACATATAGTGCAATAGCAGTCTCATCTGTACCTTCGTGCTTATGCGGATTACGATCTTTGTCGCTGACTCCAAGTTCACCCAACTTTGGCTTGTTTCCCAAATTTAAAGAAAAAGCACCCGTCTGTGTATAAAAACTATGTACTACCTTCCACTATTAAGCACCGAAGCAATAAAGTTGATCGATTCTGACAGGCAGAAGCCCATCACTGATCACCATAAGCTACAAACAAGAACACATCAGTGGAAAGTCAGATAAATACAGTCTTTACAAGTGGGGAGTTAATTTAATGACCTCCATATCTTAGGTTAATGTGTTCATTGAACTGTACAGTCTAGACAGAGAAAACCTTCAACATTTATTATGGATTATAACGTTAAGATTTATCACCGCCATATTAGACTTTGACAGCACCGCAGATGTGGTCTTTAAAAATGAAAGACAAAAGTTCTCTGCTGTGTTTGCCAACGATCACATAATAATTTAGGTACTGACCTGTACCTGAGAGAGGTGGCAGTATCACCAACTAACAGCTCATGACACAGCGGCATGAAATCAAGGCCAGCGTGACTGAACCTGAAATGACGTAAAACTACAGAGTATGAGGTAGATATCAGCTCCGTTTTTTTTGTTCGGCCTCAGAGAATCACACTTTCAGCAACATGCCAGGACGCATCAAATCTGCCAGCCAAACCTGGAGCTGTCCCCTACTCCGAGGTCAGTCACACACTGTGCCACTCAACTGCATAATGGGAAATCTCCTGCAGGCTGGAGACTGGCTGCATGAGCCACTCCATGATGCAAGCATGTGTATGCACGTGGGTGGAAGCAAACAACAACACACTCAAGGATGAACGTCTTCGTCATCACAGTTCAAAATAAGGAAAAAAAAAACACGAGCAGTCTTTTGTGATTGTGATAATAAGAATTGAAATTGATATTCTGAGCTGCACTCTTTGCTTCGGTCATGAAAAATAAAGGAAAAACAAACAAGCCTGTGTCATATTGGTCCCCAAAACTCTAATTGAAAGGACAAATAAAAGGCTGTTAGCCTGCTTTCAACATGAAAATAAAATCGGTGTCTGAACAGATGCAAGAAATCCCTCTATAGATACTAGACTGCCTCTGGCTGTGGGCTTGGCAAAAATCAAAACTTTGCTAATGGTTGTGTGTTTTGAGCCCGAAACAATAGTACTACATTTTAATGATAACGGAATACACACGAACACACAGTCGAAATCATGGACACGATCGTACTCACATTGCCATAGTCAATGTAGAAGACATGAACCTTCGCCGGTGACTCAACTTTCTCCACTCTGGCTCTGTACCTGCAGCAGCATAAGAATAATTGAGAGAAAGACAGAGGGGAAGGAGAAAGAACGAGTACAGAGTAGAGGGAAACAGGGATGAAGAGAGAGGGCACAAGAGGAAAAGCAGATGAGTAAATGATTCCATGCTTATTTCCCAGGAGACAAAGTGTTGGAGGATCTGTCTGTTGTGATCGGGGGAGAGGAGCAGGAGAGGAGGAACAGACCGGGGGAGTGAGGGGGGACAAAGGGGATCTATCAGGACATCGAAGGGCTGTGAAAATTGCACAGAGGCCTCTTTGCAATAAAGGACAGAAATTTAAACCCATTTTTGCCTTGTAGCAAATAACGTTAGAACATTAGTGCTAATCACAAAAAAAAAACAGCAATTTTACTGTGTAAGGTCTGATTTTATAGCACATATAAAGTTCAAGTTCAATCTTGAATGAAAATAAACTTGATATGATAAGAACATACAGAATTCTCCTTATGCCTTTAAAAAGCAGCTACAGAAGAACATTTCTCTGAGTTAATTCACAAAGCGTCTTCATCTGACCGTCACTTGTTTCACTGACGAACAAACGAGAGCAAGAAACTCAAATTGGCAGAGAACCAAGGACAGCAGGAGAAAGCCAAATAATTAGGCCAACATGGGTGCAGAAAGACAAGAGAACAAAGTTAAAACTAAATAAGTGATTAACAGGAAGACATAAAGAACAGAAATAAGCACAGAGCAAGACAAAAAGTGAGAGACAAAGAGTGAGTGACTGATGAACAGAGGTTTTTCTTTTCTATTCACTGACTCTGTGCTGTTCTAAGAGATCTTGAAAGGCAACGAATTTCTAATTAGCCCCCTAATGAAACAAGCTGACATTCCCCATGAATCACAGAATACAAAGATATGGACACTCAACAATGCCAACGTGAATGTAATTAGTTCGCTGAATAATATAAATCTGGTAAAAAAAAAAAAAAAAAAATCTCCAATAATTTCCAGCCAACTGCTTTGCTGTAGAAAGAAACAAGACAAACAACAGGTTAAAGAAAGTGAAGGTTTACAACAGATGGCCTCTTTAAAATGCTCATTGACTTGTAAGGTGGCCTGTGCGAGAGAAGAACTTGAGTTTTACCCTCAGGAGACGGGTGAAAGGGGAGCACAGGTGAATTGCTGGAACATTTGGTTTTTTAAATCAGTTTCATGATTTTTTTTTAATTTTTTTTTTAAACCATCACCATGACACAGATTCACCCCCCCTCCCCCTCCTCTCGTGACTTCTATCTGTCCCCATGACCATCTGTAAACTTCCAACATCCGGTGAGGAGACAAGATGAAGAGGTGTGTGTGTGTGTGTGTGTGCGTGTGTGCGTGTGTGGGCGCTACTGTCAAACGACTGCTGATCCTAAAGGGCCAAAACAGTGGCAGTGAGCTAATTATACCCAGTGGGTTTCTGCAGTTAACGCATCACAGGTTTAAGTAGGGACAAGGTAAAAATGAAATGTCAGGTATTCTTGAGAGAGAGAGAGAGAGAGAGAGAGAGAGAGAGAGAGAGAGAGAGAGAGAGAGAGAGAAGCGGATCACCAAATTATACATAACGTATATAGTCTTACAATGTCTTGTAAATTTAGGCAGTCAATAATATGTTCAGTATTTTTTTTTGTAGGGGGGTTAGTTTACAGTGTAAAGTTGTA
The DNA here is from genome assembly GCF_900324485.2 of Mastacembelus armatus. NCBI lineage: Eukaryota > Metazoa > Chordata > Actinopteri > Synbranchiformes > Mastacembelidae > Mastacembelus > Mastacembelus armatus. Next base: position 11,018,526 of record NC_046655.1, on the reverse strand, counting down.
AAGCTCTTAAGATTTTCACAAGTATCAAAATGTTTGCTCACCATTCACCATCAGCAAACTTGGCTAAGCAGTAGTCCCCTCGGCGTGCAGAGTAGGATCCTTCCACTGGAGGCTGGGCAGCGATCTCTGCTCTCATCGTCTCCATCAGGCTTTCCAATTGGCTTCCTGAAAGACACAGACAGGAGCGAGAACTTACACCAAGAACTGTATATTATATATTATATATTATATTCCAGTGCAATTACAGCTTTTGTTAATTTCTTCAAGATGGATTTAATTACATTACTATGAGCTGTCTTGCTCTTGCTTTGACACTTTGCTGTGTCTGCAGTTGTTGGCTCCATTACCATTTTATCTAAATTAAACTATGTGTTCACCCTCCCCATGAGAAGAAGCTACAAACATTATCCACTGATTGTGTAAAAAGGGTCTAAAATTTCATTTAATTGTCTTATCTACAGAGGTCTGTGCATTTTGCATGTTGGCTTGTCAGAGTGTGACAAAGGGCAGAGCCTTAAGCAGCAGCAGAAAATGAACCCACTTGTACCTCCTGCCTGCAGAGCACTGAAATGAATGCATCAATAGAAAAGAAATAGTCTGCTGCAACTGTGCATAGCATGACTGGGTGCTTTTTATGCACACAGATGACTGAAGATTGTTTATGCTGTTTGTAACTGGATGGAAGTGCTTCTCAATCTCTGCCTTACGCTATGAGAAATGAGATAAACTACTTTATTGTATTCTGAAAAGTGCTCTATTAGAAGATAGGTTCAAGCTAAACAGCATCTCTACCATATTTATAGACAAAAATACAAATTCATCTCGGTGGCTACTCATATAAACCGTACACTTATAAAATGCTCTACCTTGGTTTTCTGAAACACTTCAACACTAATGGTACACCACAGAGCTCCAAACCAATGGTAACCCCAGCTGCCCTTTAGAAACCAAGACCAAAATCACAAAGGAAAAATTATGTGTGGTTTTTGTGGCCGTTAGTCCATTAGCACCAGACAGCTAATGCTGGTTTACCCTGCTGGAGGAATACAGCATTGAGTTAAGCAATCCCGCTCTCTCTTTGGGGCTTATCAAGCCATTATAAATATATATATATATATTATCATTGTGCGAGGTGGACCTAATATGGTGCATTCGAGGCAAGAATGTGGCTGTCGATACGGTGGGAATTGCAGAAAGCACATAGTGAGTCAGTGCTCCATGGATTCAGTATGTGCAGTAAGTGGCCGTTCGATTTGCCCTCATTAGTTGTAAGTATGTTCATTTCCAAAAGCACTTTCTCTCATTTTCTGTAATACGCACAATATATTTGTTTGTGTATGGTTTACACATGCATGTCTTTTAGTGTTCACAAGTGGCAGTGTGTGTGTGTGTGTGTGTGTGTGTGTGTGTGTGTGTGTGTGTTTGTAACGTGCAGAAGGAATTACAGCAGCTAGTTTAGTGAAGTGGCCCATGTGAAAATTCCATGGCTGTATTTTCAGAGCTTTATTTCCACTGATCTGCCACCTGGAGGGGAGTTGTGGGCAGGAACGCCAGAATTATGGGTAATGGTGCATCTTTAATCACACATATTCACACAATAGAACGGTTTAGTGGGACCAAAATAAAATTAATCATTGTAAAATACCTTCAAATTGTTACAAATATAAACTGACAACAAACATCTAAACCAAAGTGACTAAGTGTAAAATAAGTTTACCACAACTGAACAATAGACTGTTTGTAAAATACAGGCAAAAACTAGGAGGCACCTTGTGCTCTGTCAAACTGCAGTCTGTTTTCTCACTGTGCCGTCAGTCCAAACTCTTGGATCACTAAAAAATTTAAAGCTGTCAAAAGTTGTGTCACAAAACCTTGGGTTTTACAGAAACCAGGTTATTGCAGCACAGGTAGACACATTCTCCAGTCTCCTGCCTTACTCCATCCTGACTCCCACAGTCCCAGTTTCTTGTGTGCATGTAAATACAGTGAGGGTGTGTGTCTTTGTGTAAAATTAGCAAGTTCTGCTTACTATGCATGTTACTATCAAAAACAGCTTGGAGGCAGGCAGTGCACACACCTTTCCTTTACTCCTGTTCTGCTGCTGTGAGTTGTCATTAACACCTAATATTTATGCTGGTGGAGAACAAGAAAATATAAATAATGATGCTGCTTTTCCAGGGTTATCTGTGCTGAGACAGCCAGGCAGCTGTCAACCAACAACAGACAGGAAACCTTCATTAGCATCATGTCAAAGTAAGAGAAAAACACCAAAGAGGGTTACGAAGGGATTCAGAATGTGAAGGAAAAGCTGGGAGCTCAGTTAGATTGTGCAGGGATTCTGGGCAGCAGAGGTGTGGTGTCTAACCATCATGTTGTCCAACTGCTGATTATTGCAGTGGGAAGACACACACAACATACAGAAATACACACCAAACAGACATCCTCAGCACTTTTTAGAAAACATGTCAGATGAATTGGAACACATCATGCCTCATATGCAGAGGTGGTGTGGTTACATCATTATCCGCCAGCTTTGCCACAAAGCTGGTCTGCTTGGTATAGACATGCCACTGGGCTTCAGCAGCACAGCTAGGTACCTCCGTGATTTATTTATCTAATTAAAGTTAGTGTGTACTTTCCTTCCTTTTACATTTGTGTGTGTATATTATATATTATCTGTTTGTATATATATATTTCCATATATTTAAAATGTGGCCTTTTCTCTTGTATTAAATGGGTTTATTCACATATTTAATGCATATTGTATTTATTTTCTTTGCATATGTAAAGTGCTTTAAATTTCCTCTGTTTGATTTGTGCTATGTAAAGAAAACTGTCTTGCATTTATGTAAAAAGCTGCTTAGCACAGCCCAATTAAAAATGTTTCATTTATTTAAATGATAAAGCTGGATTGTGTGTCAATATGGAGGCCAAGCTTCCATATGTGATACATTAAATGGGAAAAATTCCAACACATGCCACATTGTGAACAGTGTCTGATTATCTGATATGACCACCAAATCTGCGTCTGTCAGAAAAATGACAGCCAATTCCTTGCTGTCAAATCAGATGGTCTTCTTAACTGCTCCATTACACCAGGATGCTGCTAGCTTTGAGTTATACTTATAGTGCAGTCATAAATCCTGATTATGCTTTTTCTCCCACTTGCACCATGACAAGGTCCTGTTACTGCATGCCCTGATTTCTCTTGCTCAGATGTCTCATTTTCTCAGACACCATCATGTCTACCTTTTCTTTTATATACCAGTTTTATAGCAAAAATAACCAGGTTCCTTAAAAAAAGCAGCTTTCTTTAAAATTATTTTTTACAGAGTCTCTATGATACGTCCCCAAGCACTTAAACGTTGCATCTTCACTGCAATAAACACAGAATTATTGAATTATTAAATGGGGGCATCTATGCAGAATGATTAAAGAAATGTGCATCTGGCACAAATACAAATTTATAGTTTACAAACAAAGATGACCATGTTTGACCCACATGATGTATAATCTACTGTAATAATGATGGACTTTTCACTGGTGCACTGTTGGTAGAGTATATTCTCTAAATGTTGAGACCTTTGTTCTGGTGTGTGGGTGTAATAATAAAATAACTAAGTTCTATCTCTCCTATTCTATAGGTTTAGTTAGTGGCCTAGAAATATGTACTACATTCTGGTTGGGTTTATGCAGTCAAAGGACACTGACAGTGCAGTTTTATGGGTCACCAATTTCACTGAGCTGAATTATGTCTGCTGTGACCCATAGATTCACTCCAATTATTTCCAGCTCAGGTCTGGTCACACTAAAGATTAAAGTCATGTCATCAATTCTGGCTTGTTAATTTTGCACTTTCCAAAAAACTCCTAATGTATCCCTCCACTTTTTATGCTGTCTATTACTTGGGTCATGATTGTAATTTGCAATCTGAAATCTGGTTATCTTCAATTGACAACTCATCAACTGTTTATACTGTAGACAGATCAATACTGAACTGCATCACTAATAACAGGAATTAAATAAAACAGCATTTTATGATGAAATCATTTTTAGTATGCTTTATTTATTACTATTACTCTTTGGGATTTAGAGTTGTAATTTGATGTGTGCATCCTCCTTGAACAAAAGAGAACTGGCTTTGGGGTGGATCAGGAACTCTGCGTCCATATGTGCAGATTTAATGAGAGTTAAGGGCTTGTTCAGAGAAAACTATTCATATTATGGAGATTTGAATATCACAAAGCAAATATACCGAAAATTTGAAGAGCTGTGAAAATGAATCACACACAAACGACCGTTATAAAAGATACTACACTGCAATCAGCGTACAAGACAAAATCAAATGGGCTTTACATGCAGTAAGCAAGTACAGAGCAAACTCTAAGCCCTCTGGGGTCAACTGAGCAAACTGAATGATTACAATGCAAAGTACAGCTAGCACTCTACATTACAGAGGCAGATTCCCATTTAAGGTTGGCATAAAGACAACTAAATATCTGCCTGCAGAAGGGGTAAAGCATGTCGAGCATGAGTGCTCATTTAGTGTTGAAAGGAAAGCCAAAGCAATGATGCAAAAAGCAGCCAAACCACTGACTGTGTCTGATTTGAGCCAATTCCTCTGTCTTCATCTCTTTATTCCTCGTTTTTTTTCCTGCCTCATTCTGTAATTTGTTTATGCACCATTATGGCTGCAGCTGTTTGTAAATCATATATAATTACATTATGAATGTCCACTGCAAGTGAGGGAGCGATTAGGCTTAAAAACAAGAAAACAATGGAGATGGAGAGAGAGGGGGGAGAGAGACTGACAACAGTTTTACAGGTGGGTTATGATCGTTTTTGATTATATTGTGGCTCATGGTGTGTGAGCAGAGACAAGAAGGGAACAAAAAGACAATGAAAACTGTGAATCATGTGCCCTTTCACTACACATCCGAAGGCCGTACTGAATTCTATTTAGCTGTTTATGAAAGCCATTAAACCACAGAAGGGTAAATAATCACAATATGACAGAGGCCAAGAGAACAACGTTTGCTTATGAAAGCATGCTAATTTCTTGGCATGTAAGAATGAAGGAATTAGGAGTCAAAGTGAAGTGCATCTATGAAAAGGACACCTGCCAGGGAAACAAGCGACTGCAGTTGTAAGCCTGGCTATTACTGACTATAATTGATGAAAGAAAACAGAGTCAGCACTGAGAGGAGGAAGAGTCGAACCGAAACCGACACACAAAACATTATGTCCAAAAACATTCTTGCTCTGCCCTGGTCTGCTGGTCAAAGACACATGGATGGTGCATCATTTACCATCTGAGAGATACAGTCACTGAACAGTTTTGTGCTTTAGCTCACCTGTTAGTTTGGAGTGTTAAATATGCATGAGGCTTGGATGGGCTTTATCCTCTGGGGTAGAGGAATGGCTACGATTCAGGACATGCAAACAACACTTCAAAGGTAAAAAGCTGCACTGACCAGCAACAAAACACAGGTTTGGTACAGTACGCGCTGGCTTAGGAGGCCTGCTGTGTGTGCATGCGTAAACACACACAGCTGTTTGAGTCCCTCCTGCGGTTGATCAACAAAGAGCCAACACTCACCTGGGGATATTTGTACACTTTGTGAAGACAGTGTGACAAGAAGGGAGCTAAGGCAGGAGAAAGGACATTTACTCCCCTCCCTGAGTGATGTTTAAAGTGGTGTCAGCATCTGCTGGGCAGTGAGGGAGGCCACTATAAAAAACAAATGATCCCCCTGTTTGACTAATGCTTCTCCACTCCCACAGGAGAGTGATATGGATTATATCTCATTCGATACCCCACCAACATTATCCTGTTCCATTCCACCCTTCCCGCCAGTCTGGAGCCTTTTACAGCAAATTACTGTTTCTGTAATTGGAAAAGCCATCAGTGAAAAATCTAAACAGAGACAAGCATCTGTGGCTCCCTTTTTGCATCAGTCTCTCCTGCTCCTCTCTCTGCCACCTGTCGAGCATCATTGACTGCAGCTAATACCCTATTTTGATTGTGAGGAGTCCAAATATACTTGTAAGATGGCCCCGTGCACATATGGGGAGGGGGATTTCAAAGAGAACGCCATTTGAAACAGTAAGTGGCTCACCGCTGTGTAAAGCGTCACTCGGATAATGAATAATAGACGCACAAGTTGACATTAGTGCAAATCGTGCTCGCTAGGATGGTGAAGAATGAGGATGAAGATGTTAATTTTCCACCTGAAAATCAAACGCATGCCGCCTCAAACAGACAGGTGAGCTGACCTTTTTCGAAGCTACATTGTGTATCTGATTTAATAATGAATGTCTTGGGAGGGGGAGGATCATCTGGGCTGAGTGTGACCTCTAAATATTGCATCTGCAGTGGCAGGGAGCTGGAAAAGTGAAAAACAGCAGCTGTGTCTACTGCAAGTTTGATTCACCTGCTTAGTTACTTTGCTCAGCATAGCTAGATGGTTAAATGGCATCACAACAAGACCTACACACTTCAACTGAATTAAACATGAGGCATAAAAGGCAGATTGATAAAGATCCACAGGTCATGGTCTTGGAAAAGACTTCATGGAAAGAAGCAACATTCTTTCTTTAGCCTATAAGATGTAAAGACAGTCTATAGCTTTTGTTTTATTTAGACAGTCACTAATTGTATTTAGGCTGAATTCAAACTAGTACGGTGTTACAGACGAGCAGCTTTAGCTTTAAGATGCATTCATAGGAGAACAGTATAGTAATTAAAGCCATCCTCCCTTAATTTGATGGGGCCATTAAACTATTCAACAATCATTAATACACTAGTCGCATTTATGTTGTTTGCCTGAAATCTGAGTTCATTTTTTCATGGCACAATTAGGTTTTTTTACTTCATTTAATTAGATTGTTCAACAAAGAACTCCCTTGATTAACAAAAAAAATTCCTTTCTCAAAAGTAGTTTCATAACACACTGATGTAGGAGTTAATTATCTCAACCCTTGAGTAAATTTGGCATGATGCCCACAATGCCACAGAAATATCCAAATTTAAAAAAAACACAAAAAAAACAGCAGGCAGCCTTGTAACAGGCGCCGAAATGTGCACCCTGTTTTTTATTAAGCTCTATTGTATAAAGTAATCATCACTTGGCTGCCTAGACATGACATCCAATTAGCAGACCACTCAGGCTGATCAATATGAAATGCTACAGTAATTCTCATGTCCTCATTTTGAAATTAGCACTCTCAGTACCAGTGTTACTGTGGCAACTCGCCTCCACTTTATGCAGAGTTCGATTTTGAAAAGAGAGATACTGATGCAGTGACGCAGTGTAGAGAGGTCACATTGACTGAAGAGGTCATTTAGCATACATTAAACCAAAAGAGAAAGGGAACAAGTAAACAAACCAATATGAAAAGTCTAAATGACCAAATAAACTGAAACTAATAATGGAGTTCAGTTTCAGGAAAGCCAGGAGAGGGCCTGGTTTGAGAGACAATAGTTCCCTGACTGCCTTGTACCCTCAGTAGAGTCCAGCATCATTAGGTGATGAACAGCTGCTGTGTGTAAAAGGTAGAAGTGTGAATAATGTGGATGGAGTTGCACCTGGTTGGGGGTGGAACAACTCTACTCATTATCAGTCTGTATAGGTGCCAGGAAACAAGCACTAGACAGGATGCATCGCCAACTGTGCTGCAGCTGAGGCCTGTGATGGGCTGAGAATGTGTGTTTTTTGGTCAGGACCGGGCCTAGCAACCACGGAGGTGACAACTGAACGAGGTCCAAATCTAGGGTAGGCTGCTAGCAAGGCAAAGACAAGCCTGTAGCAAAGCTGCCCAGTGCTACAATCTGCAGGGCAGGACACTACAGTACATGCATGATTGTACTGATTGCCTGTGTTGTGACCATCTCAAACAGTTATTAGGTATGTTTGCAGCATATACTGTAAAACCTGATATAACTATGGTTACATAAAGGGAACAAACGCCATGCTTAGAACACGAATACGTCCAATGTTAAATATATTTATATCTATAATCTATATCAAAAATCCATTCAAAACCTTTTGGGGGCCACACTTTGGGAAAATGGTACTCGTCTATTTATGTCTTTGTTTTAAAAAAAAAAAACTGAAAATGAGCAGAGCATATTACTACTCAGGTTGTGGCCATTAAGGCTAGGAACCTATGAAGATTCAGGGTTATATTCAGCAAGTTTTTAATTATGTCAACATAGTGGCAAAGCATCAACAGTGTAGAGAACAGAGTCACTTCCTCCCCCTTCAGCCTGCAGTGACCTCTGTCTTTTAGTGTCCAAGGTCATGCAGATCTATGCAGGTCCCCCTCCGACAGTAATTACACATAGCCTCCAGAGAGAGAGCAACACAGAGAAGGAAAATAGGGAGCGAAAAGAGAGACAGCAGTACAAATGAGAGACAATGTGTGGGGGAAGGCAAATGAAACAAAAAGATAAGTGCATAACAGCTACAGATAAAGACCTTTAAAATAAACTGAGGATTAAAGACTCAAATCCCTCAAGCTTCTCAGTGACTTGGAAAAACCATTCCTAATGTGAAATTAATCACCTATCAAGCTTGTGTAAAGATATCCCGATGAAAAAACCCACACTTAAGAGTAATTAAATGCGAATAATTAAAATGGGAAAAGGGGAAAATACAGAAAGCTTAGGACCCCGAGAGAATGAAAGATATTGCAAACTGCATTTTCTCTATAATGTTTAAAAATCACTAGGAAGATAACAGCATAAAGTTTATTTCATGGACCAATATGTTCATTTAAAGCCGTGCAGACTTTTCAATGACCACGGCAGTCAGCAGACAACAAATAAATAAGTACATCTTGGTCTATTAGAACGCTGCAGCTCCCACACGGTTAATGGTTTGGAAAGTGTATCTACATATTAATGGATGTAACAACTCTGCCTATGGTGTTTTCCCTCTTAGTCATCGCTGTGTTACTGTAACTGATGTACTGTCTACTTAACTGCATCACTGTTTTAAACTATAAAGTGTATGTTTCTATCAATTTTAAGGTCTAGTTGCATGATTCTCATTTGTTTTCTGCTGTAAATGGCACATTTACAGAACTGGGCTACATTTTTTATTCCTTTTTCTTATCATTCAAAACACTCTCACTTTCTACTTCATGCTCATTACCGTTAGTATTATCCTGTTGCCTGGAATGTCTCACTACTTTTTGTTCTCTTCTTCTTGCTGCTGTGACACTTTAATTTTCCCACGTGGAATCAATAATCTCATTGAAACAACCGTTGAAACAAATGGAAACTTAACTGCAGAGAGAAAAATGTCTCTCTCTGGCAATTCCAGATGAATTTTACTCATTTAGTTTCTATAAATACAGCTACCTTTCACAATTAGGCTTACGCCCTCAATAAAAGCTGTGGCTTATTGATGTTAAGTAAATGGACTCACATCTATCATCATTATGAAGTCAAAAGCAAAGCTGTGGCAACACTGTTTGAATCTCTTGTTCAAGTTACTTTCAGGGTTGTGTCTGGCTTCCAAACTCAACATCAGATGGGAGACAGACCACAGGGATAGCCGGTTAGCCTTGCACTCCACATCATAAGTGTACCATACCTCAAGGATGGTCAAGGAGTACTCAAGTGAAAGTGTTTGCACCATCTGGCAAATTAAGTGCTGGCAGTGGCTGCCAAAACACTGACTGAATTTTGACTCAGATCTTAGCCACAAAAAATTGCAAAAAGAGAGGAAAAACAGGTTAGGTGATGTGGTAATGAAAAATGTGGGACTTAGAAGGTTAAAAAATATTACAAATTGTCAATTAAAGCATCACAATTGATGTGTTGCAGAGTATTGCAGAGGTCCCACTTGTTACAGTGGCCCTGTATTGTATTATGCTGAAATTAAGTGATGTTCACTGGATTGCATCAATCTCTTATTGTGTATCATTTTAGTTCATTGTTCTGAATTCATTACTTGACAGCTAACACTTGATTTGATAGAGTTTAGTTGGTATGACCAATGTGCTGCATAACGTAGTAGGACAGGGCCCTTCACGGGACACCAAAAAATATATTTCATGTTTGGAATAAATTAAGGGCATACAGTACACATTATATCCACTTAGTTGTTTATGTGACATATTATGGGTATTATTTATTTATAATAAATAAATATAATAATATTTATTAAATTCAGCCTCTACTTCCAAGCTTATCTGGCTCTACAAATTCAATTGAGGGAATGGGAAGGGTGGGGGGGGGGTGGAGCATGTAATGATATTGCCAAGTACTGGGTTTGTATGATTTTATAGGCCCTAACACTTTGATGTGCTCTTCAAGGGATTAGTATGACTTAAAGTGGCTTTGAGGAAAAATCAGCAAAAATGAAAGAGACCCAGTGGAAAAAGGCGATGGAGGAAGGGAGGGGCATACAATGTGATCAAGAGGGAGATGAGAAAAAGGAGGCACAGGGTGAGGACTGGTCAGGTTTTGCCTCCCTGCTGAGAGCAACATTTTAAATAATAAAAAAAAAAGCACATAACCCTCACAGGCCAATTAAAGGGAAAGATAAATAAAAAAGTGCTGAGTATTGCTGGATCATCTAAAATCATCTAAAATCAAGCATGTATACAAAAAAGATTAAATAACAGGATGCTATCCTGTCAAAATACACAGAGCTATAACAAAATGCAGTTTGTATACATTTTCTTTAAATGTAAGTTTTAAATGTTTGTCAGTAAATGTCAGTTACATATATATATATAAGGAATTTAGAAATAAAATGCTTAAAATCTCTAAAAACATTTTCCCAATTTTGATCTTTTTTTTAGATACACCATGAGACAGGGAGAACTCCACTCAACATGATGTGTTCCCTTGTTGACAGTAGATATGCTGAGGGCATTATTAACCCAAGCTTCAGGTTAAAATGTACCATGCACTGTGCTTTTCAGCCTCTTCCCAGTGACATGATTTTTTATCATTGATAAAAAATAAAATAAATAAAAAGAGAGAGGAAAAAAAAAAAAAAAAAAAAACTTGAACATAACCTTAACATCACTCCTGACCCACAAGGGAGTGCGAGTGAAGTAGCCAAAGGCAGTGTGAGGGCTTTAGATTTGAACCTATAGCTCATGGCGAAAAGAAAGATAGCAGACTGTTTGGGCAGACTAACACCTGAAGGTTTTAAGGAAAAAACTAGAACTGAGGCCCAAACACTTTCCACTCTGAAACATCATTTGGATATTATGGTGGGATGCTGCTCAGGCTGGCAGTAAATGACATAAATGAATTAATTATTTTGATCTTGATTATTTTAATTATTACGACAGAGAGGCAAATTAAGAGGTGGCCAAAGTCAATTTCATGGCCGCTGACAGTCGACTGCCAGTGAAGCCAGATGTGAGGAGTGGCTGAGGGAGGCAGACCTCCATGTCCTGTACTGCTCTCTCATTCAAACTGGCAGATGGTGGAGGAAGAGTGATTGGCATGAAAGCATCAGATCTGTTCCAGCTAGTTTGTGAACGCAGGTTTGAGTGTTAATTGTGTGTTTCTGAATGTGCAGTTATGATGATCATTAAGTGACAAAAAGGCATCAAAGACAGGGCGACTCAAACTCTAATACTCTTTCAAGGGTCAAACTTAAGTCACGCTGAATAAACTTTGCTTATACTATGTTTCTCTGGATTACTTTGGAAAATACTATTATGTTCTCTTATCATGTGACCTTAAAATATTGACTGTGGGGAAAATAATAAATAAAAAGTTAATTGAATTGTAGCCAAAGCTTAACCTCTGCCTGCAATTAGTTGCTTCAGCTACCTTGGAAAACGTACTAACAAATGTTTTGTAAAAGTACTTATAATTAAACACACACATACACATACACACATATATATATATATATATATATATATATATATATATATATATATATAAACATCCAGAACTTGATTTTATGGCCCATTAAGAACAGGGAGGTCTATTACGTGTGCAGTCATTCACATATATACACACACATACAGTACGGTACAGAGACACAGACAGAACTTGTCAGAGGAAGCTGCCATGTGGGAATACCAGAGATTATTAGTTTTCCCATCTCCAAACTTTCCTCTCCCTTCCTCCCCTAGTTGGTGGTGACCAGAGGGGATGGTATGATTTATTCCTGTCATACAGAAGTAATAACAAGTGGGACATACTTTGTTTTGTCTTTTCTGGTGGGAGGGATGCTACAGCAAGGATGAGGTGAATGTCTGAGTAGTAAAAATAATTGTCATTCATAAAGTCAGTCTGGCGTTAAAAGGGAATAAAAAGTGAGAGAGCCCTTGCTACACTTCTGTATAGAGAGATTGTTGATGGTGGTATTTAGTGTGGGCCTGCATAGCATGAACAAACAGTCACTGTAGCATTAAGTATTATTACAACATGTTTACACAGCACTTTCAACTTTTACTAACTCGGATTTGATCTGCTCATCTATTCTGTGTCAAACATTTTATTTATCTGACAGCTACATAGATTCTACAGTCTATTACTCCAGCAACTTTCAAGTATCACAAATTTCAAATTGTCATTTGAGCAATCTAATCTCAAAGTAAATGTACCTGTCTCTACGTCCTGGGCGTAGAAGTGCAATGTGTCGGCGATTTCAGTGACGTATACTGGTCTGTAGTTGGCCACACGTTCCTTCTCTTCTGATAGATGCACAACTTCCTCATCTGGTTTCTCCTCATAGTTGGCCCAGATCTACAACACACAGGTGACAAAAACAGGTCACTGACTGCAATACATACCAGACGTCTGCAATACAAACAGTGCCAAGAAGCTTTGACTTATTCCTCCTGTAATTTGAGAAAAAGAAATGCCATATAAAAATGGAGAACAGATGGTGTGACACAGGGCATGACTAACTAATGATGGGAAGAAGACCTTGGTAATATCCTTGAAATGTCCAGCAACTAATATTTTGAACATGTTTTTCTCCATTCACTTGAGACATAAATGACACATTTACCCTAATGACTGATTTATATATAGATTCATAAGGCCATACCAGGCTTTGGTTCACACAAAAAAAAAAAACTGGACAGTGTGAACAAGTCATGGTATTTGTCTGACATGTACTTTGGTTCCTTTACTTCCTTCTATTTTCAAACCGAATTAGACCTTTAGAGTGATGGCATTTTCAAGCTTCAGTCTTACGTTTGGATTAAGATTAGAGATTAACCATGTACCACTATTGATTGTACCACAACTTCACAGCTACTGTGGTGAATTAGATTCCTTACAAACATAGCAAAGTGTGTGTGTGTGTGTGTGTAAGCAGGTTACATCCTTTCTGTGCTGCATCAAGGTTAGTTCTCTTTCAGCTCCCCAGGAGAAACAGAGGGCAGGAGGCTCATTAGGGAGAAGTGCTTTGCCTTGGGCCACATATCAAACTGCATGGATGTCAATAGGTGCGTGTGTGTGTGTGTGTGTGTGTGTGTGTGTGTGTGTGTGTGTGTGTGTGTGTGTGCGCGCGCGCGCTCTGTGTGCGCGTGTGTGTGTTTGTAGAGAGCGAGGGATGCCGCAAAAAGAGTGGGTGTTTTTAAGACTGAATGCAGAATGTTTCGATACAGATTCAAGTACAGTAATAGTACGCAATACAAACAAAAACACAAGATGGTCAGGATGAAAGCGAGCTAATCATCTCCCTGTAGATGAAAGGCTGAGGAAGGGGAGTGAAAGAGACGTACAGGAGGAGACAGAGTGAGGATGTGAAGAAAACTCAAAAGCTTGTTACCGTTCATTTCTGCAGGCTGTTTGGGAAGTGTTTACTTTTGGAGGTTACAGAAAGAAAAGTGGCAGACAGATTTTTTTTTTTTTTTTTTCTTTTTCAACGGCACAGTAATATTAGCCAATTAGGTTGTGGCTAATTATTTAACTGCATGGTATCATGGAGCTAATTAGATTAGCTAGTTTTAGTGTTGTCATTTTTTTCACTATGCTTTAGCTCATCTGCAGAGCTACGCCCTGTTAATGCTTAGATAATCATACCCGAGGCTTTTTTTTTTTTTTTTTTTTTAATATGCTGGCTCTTCAGCATGCTAAGATTATCCTTTTACCTCGCTGATGTGGTGATGAACAGTGACACAAGCTTAACAGGAGTCAACCATGCGCATGTGTGTGTGCAAGTGACAGAGAAATTGTTGAAGGAGATTTAAAGGAGAAAAAAAAAAAAAAAAGAAACGTCAGTCAGAAAAAATGGTTCCAACTGATACTCATGAAAGTAATAGAGGAACTCATTGCTGCTGCCCTGTCTACCTGTTACAAAATAAAAGACAGGGTCATACTACCCAATTTCATTCAATTATTCAGCCCATAAACACTGGAAAAAATAAAAAGAGCTGGAGAAGAAAGGGCAAAGAGGAAAGGAAGAAGTAAAAGAAAAAGCAGGGAGAAATTTGCAGGATTGAGGGCATGCAAGGTTAATGAAACCAAAAACATGACTGCGCTTCGTAAACCCCAAAATCAACCAGGATTTTTTTGTAGAACATTAGACAGGCATTATTAGCACACACATATGCAGTCGCATGTACTCATATCTACTGTCACAAATGCTGGAATGCACCATGTCTTGTAATAAGCATGCTTCCCCTATTGAAAGTGAGCTGACATGGCTTGGCTTTCAATCAAACAAGCAGCGGCAATTAAGGACGACAAAGATGAGAGTGTCACCATTCATTAGCCTGGTGGCCATCACTGTGGCACCTGTACGGTTGTAGCAAGCGGATGAGCTTCTGTTGAGATTGGTTACCAAACACAGCCTATTTTAATGAATCCAGCTCTCTACATGGGCCACCTGCAGGCTTGTATTTTATTTGCGCTATACACTGATGTAATCTGAAGCTTATTTTACTGTATTTCTTACAAATCACCACAGTATTTCTGCATTGTGAAATGCAAGTGACCTACAACAGACTACTGTGCTTAAATACCTCCTGGGTAGAAAAGCGAGTGGAAATAGTTGTAGCGCCAATATCTATTTAATATATTATTGGTAGTAGTATAGTAGGAGCTACAGTATAATTCCCACATATGGTTTGTTTCACAATTAAACAAAATATTTGCACACAGGCACATATATCCTGTGGCCAGAGATGATGACCTTCCATGAGCACCCAACCATCGTGTTTGTTTCACTTGCAGGTATCTGACTGCTGCTTGTGCTGCTGCTCTATAACTGCAGCCAGACGTTAGAGCCACCAGACTACCAGACAAAGAGAGAGAGCGGGGAGGGGAAGAAAAGAGAGACACAGTGATGGGTAAAAGGGAAGAGTGGCATGCCATTAAGCTCAGGCTGAAAGGACAAGTTCTAATAATGAAGGCCAAACTGAGAGAGATGGCAGGTTAGGCTGACCTCAACAAGTCATGAATGACAAAACCCACTTATAGCCCAGTGAATGACAAGTGACTCCAGTGGTAATGTGATGAGGAAAGGTTGTGCTATTGCTGTACATGGTGACTAGCAGAACCACATGAAAAAGGCTGGAAGAGTGCTCAAGCATGTGCGGGGGAGATTAGGTCTGTTCCAATTTCCATTTTACAAATCACTTCTCTCTTCTACAGTACTTTCATTCTCTTAATCTTCTATGCCCATTTCCCTTTCTCTTGCTCCACATCAGTAAGCTTAGGATTTCAGTCCATTGATTTACCTTTCTTCTTTTCCCAACACTAGACAAAAAAATGATTATTCAATAAATACAGAATATTTTCTCTTTATGAAAATTATTAACATTGGTTTCTTTAGCAAGTTAGACCTCCAACCAATGGACGCAAAAATGCCTGGGCCTGAAACAGAAATTTCTGGTTGTAACTGAATTGTTGCAGCAATTCACTGGTGGCGAGCCTTAATTTTCCATCCTGGCACACCAGACTGATGGAAGAGAAGCTCTTTGGCAGTTGGTAAGTGCAGCGCTGCTTCGGAGAGTTAAGTGGTCTGCTGATTAGCTTAGTGCCGATTTGTCTGAATATTTCTAATTTAATGAGGAGTGTGACAGCCTATAAAGACTAAGTAATGGTGCTACATTCATAGTCACACATACTTAGCACAGGTGGATGAATACACAGACAGATGGATGACTGAACACATACATAGCGCCAGAACGAGGGGGTGAGTGTTAGTTTGAAAACTGATTAAAGGTGGCAGTGTGTCAATTCTAGTAGTGTGTGTGTGTGTGTGTACGAGACAAAAATCGCCACTGCTACACATTATGCGCATTGTTAGCAGTAGCTAAATTTATCACCACAGCCTAGTGTTTTAGGAAACAAATGCAAATACAAGTGAAAATGAACACAAAAGGGTGTTTGAGCATAACTGTTGGAAAAAAAACATTCATAAAACAGTTTAGAAGAAAAGTGTCCAATACTCAAATCCAAGTTTTCACTGAAGTTGTTTTGAAGTGAATCTCTAAAAAGTTTTCTACAATTTGAGAAAATATGTTTTATTTCCACTGTGCTACAATGTTAAAAATATTACAGTCCTGTTATGAATAAGCTGACACACACAGAATGGAACATCGTGAGCATGGCTCGACAGTCTGTCTAAGAGACGAGGCTGTTCTGCCCTCATAACATCTGGCAAACTGTAATTCTGAAATAATGCAGCTATTAAAAAATTGCTTAAGTGCAGAGTAATCTTAAGCAGCCTTATATATTAATAAAGACTGCTCTCTTTTCTTACATGGAAACTTACATAGTTCCATTGTTAATTCATTACCTAATCACAGTTGGAGAACAATTGAAATTAATAGGAGCATGTTATTCATAAGAGCTCGCTTTGTAAATCAATTTATCCTACATTATATACCTGATTAGTCCCCTTTAGAGAGAATGGCTCATTAATACATTCGAGGGCACGTTTTTCTCTTTTGGTCTCTGTGTTCACTTTAGCCTTTTATTAGAAGCTGACATCAAAAGGTTTAAAGCTACACAAAAGAATAAAAAATGGACAACATTAACTTATGATTAATGTTGTCCTGTTTAGATGCTAGGTCAATGAGCTTTAATCATACAACACAATAAGAGACGCTATCAAAGAAAAGAACTGGAACATCAGTGAATGTTCAATATTAAAGTTAAAAACTGCCAAAATTACTTGCACTAAACCCAATTATTCTGGTAAGAAATTATAACACTCTGAGTGCCAACATCTCACCAAATAGTGCTTTCTACTTCAGCATTCAGAGTTTCCTACATACACAAGATATCCTTATACAGTAAATAATGACGGCTGACGTGTAAAAATAAACTTGATTCTGAAACTTTTTGCTGGCAGAGAAGCTCTGCAGCTGCAACATCACTGGGAAGAAACCAGAGATCTAAAGAAAGACCTGATTGTTGTAAACATTAAGATGTTAAATAACATGCTGTTACTTTTAAAGACATACTGAGCCAACCACAAAATACTGGTGAAACATTACGTATTCTGATCTCACAACCACTGACATTAGCACACTGTGTGCAGATGGGGGTTTAGCCTCACTATAAAGTCTATTATAATCTAGTAGAATACCACCAAGGCCCACAAAATTACAAAATAAAATAACACAATAGGCGTAGCACTCTGAAAGAAACAATAGAAAGCTTGAATAAAGCAGCTTGTTATGTATTTCATTATGAATGATAGTTGAAAGTTACATGTTGCCACTGATTGACAAGTGAAAGGTTAATGGCTGATGACTATATATACACAATGGCTTTCATTAAAAAAAAAAAAATCCAAATAAAAAGCTATAATGGCCATTTCAGTGAAAAAATATCACAATAGTAAATATCTCTTTTCTCCTTTCTGCTGCTAAATACACATTCCATCATGTCCAGCTCCAGCTTTTCAAATCAATACGAAAAGCTGGCAATAACTGACAAGGGGATGGAGTAAGATAAATCCAGATAAACCTACAACACGACTTGACTGACTAACTACAATGAGGTAAAATGACCATAATGTACAGTATGTTACCACTTGACAATCTCCAATTCAAAGGGGGCAACCTCTTTGTGAAGAAAACATCTTACATCCATCTTGTCCTTTTGGACAGTCAGTTGAGTGACAGGTATCAGTTTGGACCAATTACTAAAGAGAAAAGCCATTAACCCAATGTAACCACCTAGACCGGATGTCATGGATGTCAGCAACCACGGTTTAGAGGGGTGGCTGATGGGGCATTGACTGTGATGGCTCACCTTGCTGGGCCAGACATGGTATCTGTATAAGAACTGATTTACGATGGTGGACCCTGTAAACAAGCTTCCTTGTCATTCCTTCCCTGCTGTTCTTATATTTGGATATAATGCATGGCAGCCTGGCTTCATGAAACATACAGTACACACACTAATTTTAAAGAAGAAGAAGAAGTACTACTAGAAATCGCCATTTCTATGCTGAACACTTTCTGAAGCCACCTGTTCAAAAACATGTATGCGCTCAAAAGCGTGATGTTAGCCTTGGGAGGAATTGGTCCAGGTCGAGCTATGATGTTGCAGCGCAATCATACCTGCCACAGTGAGCTAATTCAATATGACTGCATATGGCCCTCCAAGGCCACACAAATAACACAATAGTAAAACATGTCAGCTGCATACAGGCCTATTTGACAAGTTGTAAAAACTGAATTAACACAATGACAGTAAAACAGAGGCAACTTGTTTAACATCCAAAACTAAGATTTTTAGAAGCCAATCTTTTTATAACTAATTGTATATGTCTAATATTACTCGTCTCTGGATAACATTGTGATAAGACAGCAATATATATTTTCTTTTAGGGAATTTTAGAGGGCAAACTGAAGTAAAACAGACTCCATGCAGGTTTTTCTGACAGATAAAATAGATGACAATGAAGAGGTCATATGGACCAGTATGTAGTAGTTCTATGTTTTCTTGGTTTGCCGACAGTAAAAATTGTGGCTTCTTCATTCTAAAAGAATCTGAGCCACTGTTCATATATTAAACACATACCAAACCTCAAAGAGATATTAGGCTAGGACAGATGTAGGTTGCTGAGGCTACGGGCAATCTGGACTTCAACATTTGGCTGCACTGTCCACACCTGGAACCCAATCAATCCTAATCTGCTTAAAAAAGAATATTAAAAAAATAGCTGTCCAAATCCATGACCCAAACCAAACCACACTGAAGAGAAAGAGTGAAAGCAAGAGACGGATATAGGGATGAGTCTCTCGGATGTGGTTACTTAGCAAGTAAATTATGCATTAAAACCGCACAGGTGGTGCGGGAGGGGGGTTTTAGGTGACGGGAGGGAGCAGAGCAGCTGGGGAATTCATAACATAAATGCAAGAGCAAGCGGAGGAGAGAGGAGGAAGAAGAGTGAAATAGATACTCCCCAGCTTCATATCACAGCCAACAGATGTTCTCCCATCAAAGAGGCAGCAGACAGGCAGCAAGGCTACTCAACCCAAGCTTACACAGCTAATATGACCTCCTTATGCCGCCACACACACATGCAGGCACAGTGACACATACACGACATGTGAGGGCTTGGAAATGACCTCAGGCCATTGTGGTAGCAACTTGTTACACTGCTTAAATTGACAGAAATTGATCCACTTAAGACGTGTGTTGGGGTGGGAGCAGTTTTATCAGCCTGCTGACATAGTACTACTGACAATAAGCACCAACTTGTACCTGACAGAAAGTGGCGGTATGTACGTTTAAGGGGGTAATGGTGTTACCATGGAAACAGGACGTGTAGGTGCATATGTAATCAGGGGCGATATGTGCACACACAAACCCACACCTGTGCCAACCTACTCAGCTGGTATGGAAAACCAGAAATATGATAGTGCTAACCAGAAACCGCTCACTGATCTCTCTCTCTCTCTCTCACACACACACACACACAGAGACACACAGAGACACACACACAGACGCACACAAACCTTCCCTGGAGACAGTCACTCCAGCACACAAAACCTAAGGTCAAGTGGCCTGATTTTTTTTTTTTTTTTTTTTTTTTTTATTAAACATGAGTGGGTCTATATGTGGTTATTAAAAGATGATCAACCCAAGCAAGAGGTCATCAGAACCAAACAAAAGCAACACTAGGGAATAAGAACTCAATTAAAGACCGACTAGCCGCACGTGTGAGGGCACGCGATGCAAACAGTCAATTGGCATACAGGGCAAAGAACAAGAAATGAGACAGGAAAGAGAAAGAATAAAAATTAAATAAGTTGTAGGTTGTGCACAATTATAACCTTCATACAAACAAAGAGATTGAGGGTTGTAGAGATTGACCCAAGCACTAATTTAGAGGTTCCCTTGATTTGTTTGATTACCATATTTGCTTGTTTGCACTGATTTTGCCTTTGTTTGTGTGATCAGCCAGATGACTAACCACTGTCAGTGTCCTTGTCCTTCACATTTGTTCTCTATTGATTCCACCCTGCAGCAGCCTTTCTTATGACCTTGATGCCAAATGGGCGAAGTGCCGCTTCTCTCTATAAATACACCCACCTGGCTACACACCACACAGGATAAAAATGGGATAGAATTAACAAGGAATTCACAACATTTTAGCCGACCCTATGTCTCTTGCTGTTCCTTTCATCCTCCCTCTATAAGATACGTTTATCAACTCAAGCGGATTACTGTACATCAGAGCTCATTCCCTGTCTGATCGATAGGAATTACAGAAGACCTTAAATGAATAAGAGGAAGAGGAG
Organism: Mastacembelus armatus; assembly: GCF_900324485.2. Taxonomy (NCBI): domain Eukaryota; kingdom Metazoa; phylum Chordata; class Actinopteri; order Synbranchiformes; family Mastacembelidae; genus Mastacembelus; species Mastacembelus armatus. Next base: position 10,997,811 of record NC_046655.1, on the reverse strand, counting down.
GAGGAAGAAATGAGTGGGTATAAAGTAGAGTGATTAGAGAAATAGGACTACCTCAATGTTATAATGTACAGGTATGCAATTAAAAAGCAATTAATCAACTTTTTAATTAACAGCCTAGTGTAATGGGTTTGCACAGTGTTGCCATGACAACTGGTTTTCCAAGGTGTTCTCTCTCCTCTCCTGATCATTTTTCTCTCCGATCAGACCTTGCTCTATTGTTCAACTACCTCTGCTTTCTCCATTAATAAAGAACAGTAACAAAAACAATAATAGAAGTAGGATGGACCCATCTGGGTGGTGGTGGTGGTGGTGGTGGGTTGGAAGCTGGTGGGAACTAAGGAAATGAGAGAGGTTCGGGATAGCAGAAAGTGACAGAGGTTAATATGGCTCTGCCAACGGTAAGTGAAAAAAGAAGGAAGAAGAAAGAGAGGGAAAGAAAGGAGGAGAAGAGGGGTAGGGGAGGAAACTAATTCTATAAAGTAATTTTATAGGGTTAAGGCTACTGTAATCTACATCTGCAAAGGTATTGCTACTGTATAATAGCTCTACAGTTGTAACTTCTTGAATTGCATACACTGGAGGTATTTTTTCATATTTTCATCTTACATTTTTTAAGTCGGCACCATAAAGAAGTCTTGAGATGGGTCAGAAGAACACAGTGGGTAATTCCTTTACTGAAGTAATGGAGGTGGAGAAAAAGAAGCTGAATGCTTTGGCCTGATCACTACATGGCTTGCAGTGGAGTGCCACACTAAAAGAGTACAGGGATGCAAAGGCATTGCTCAGCATGTCACATCTAGTAATTTAAAACTTATTTGTACTCTAAAACATTTCCCAATTCCTGTTTGGGAATGAGGTAGAAAAAGAGAGGAGCGCACAACAGCGTGAATCAGAAAAGCAGCGGGAATCAGAAAAGCAGCAATGACGAGAGCCTGTTTATGCAACTGTGGCTCCCTAAGGCATGGGAGAGAGACAGAGAGATACTCTGTAAGATGCACAAAGACACTCAAAACTAGCAGTGGTTACATTCTCTACATTTAGAGTGTTCTGCAGGATAGCCAGTCAGGAGACTGTAACCTGGACCAACCTAAATTAAAGAGGATGCTGAAAAATAAATGAAAAACTTTCTTACAATGGAACTGTTTAAAAGAAAGAGCTACACTCATGAAATTCATAATACTGGATAGGTTTAAAGTGTCAAATTATATATACTGTAAAAATATATGTGACTCAAACAAAAATAAAAGCTAGAAACGGAAACTGAATTGAAGAAGAAACAAATTGTCAAAATATTTCATACATCTGTGGAACGGGAAAGAAATAAAACGATTAAGCTAACGGCCCCTCTGAATAAAATGATAATCAAACATGACAGCATAAATCACATACAATCCAGTTTGTCAATCCTCAAAGCAATTTGGCAATCCTTCTGATCCTACATCTCTCCCTGTTTCCTTACATTCATCCATCTATTCCTCTCTCCACATGTCACAGTACTCCAGGGTTGACAGCCCATGGAAAAGGCCCCATCAATTTTCTGTCAATGGCTGACAGTTTTTAAGGTGTAATAAACATGTTGAATGCCTTACAACAATCCAGCACCTGTAATTGAACTAAGGTCACTTGAACATAATTTATTTGTTTGGATAGTGTGACGATCCCTGTGATTTTTCATTTCATGTCTGTGAGAGACCACTAAAAACGGTAAAATATGAGTCACGTCATCCCTGTGCTAGTGGAGCATGACACACGATAAGGGAAAACGCAAGCACAAGTAAATATGAAAACAAATTGCATTTCTTTATCAAACATTCCCGCCAAGACAAATGAACAGGAAAAAAAAAAGTGTCCCGCAGAGAGGAAACTGCAGGGACCCCATCTTCTTTTTGGCTGCTCCAGCTGGAATTCACACATCAAAGATGTGCCTTAGTAAGAATACTATTGGACAGTAAAAATGGACTTTGCATTTCCCTCACAAAAAGAAAGAGTGCATGTGAAGTAAGAGGAGAACAATATATATAATGTCTAAATCAGGGCTTAGATTGGAAAACTGTAAAAAGCAGGAGAGCTACAATGAATTCCGTATAGAAAGAGGTTAAATTAAAGACAAAATGATGGCAAAAGGGGAGAAAAATGGGGATGATAGTGTGTAGGTACTAAGGAAAGAGCAAATAAATTAGAGAAAGAAACAGTGGGGAAGAAGTAAGAGAAAGCAGTGGGGGGACATGATGAGGCAAGCAGGGGAAAAGAAGAAGAAAATGCATTTTGGAGTGGAATCAGCTGCTCATCCAAAACCAGTCTACCAATGTGTAGTGAACTCTGTGCCTGTCAGCAGCTCATAAAGAGAACTGATGAGCTTATGAGCAGCATCCACACTGGCTATAAGCTTCTCTCCATTCTTTCTAAATGATCTGATCTGCCTCAGCCTAGATGAGACGTTCAGTTAGACGAGAAGTTTAGTTTTTATTGGACTAAACTAAACAGCAAAAACAACGATAGTAATAATATTTAGGTAGCTCAGAAGAGTCTGATATAAATGCATGTCATAGTTGTTTTAAGTGACAAGAGGTCACTGTCACCAAGGTTTGAGCTTTATGGTTTTAAATTAATAAAATCACAACTCATTAACTCAGGCAAGGTCTGAAAATCCCAACTAGCAGACGGACCATTTTAATGGTGCCCTCAAGAAACAAATATTTAGCATTGCATTAGATGGCAGAGAAAAGTGGGGAAGCAGGGAGGGGAACAGTAAGGGAGGGTTATTTCACTGCCGACCCATATTAAATGGAGTTAAGTGTGGCTCCAAGCAGAGGCCCTAAAAAAATGTCAAAGTGTGTGCAAAATGACTACACCACACTCATCTTTATTTTTAGAACACTGTTTTCTTCCTTCCCCTGATTAAACAAGGACGATTAGAAAAGGACACCTGAAGCAGGGCGAAAATGTGCAGACTTCATGTTTACACAGCATTTTCTTGATGACTCCAGAAACACATAAATGTTGGGCATCTGTAGGGGGAAGTGTTACAGAATATTTCCAAGGATGACTAGTTTCAGATAAAAGCATTTAAGTAAACACCCATAATGCTGCATCAATAAACAGACATTTCTTAAGGTAATAACCATAGTTGCAACTGGCTAACCAAAGCTCTGAAGTCCAAGGTCAAATATGCCTGAATTAAAATTCAAGGCTCATGGCCTCTATTCCATGCACTCATTCTGGAGTAGAGGTAGAAAGCAGTCAGCCTCAACCAGTTCTCAGCAAACCAAGTGGAAAAATGTCTCCTTACAGTGTCCCAGGAGGGACACACCAGAAAAAAAGAACAAATAATCCACTAGCCCAGCTTCAGTCAGTGCATGTCCTTCACACTCCCTTTCATCAGCTGAGACGAGGGAGAAATTAGAGCAGAGAAGGAAAGAGAAAAAATAAGAGGGAAGCCCAAAGATATAAGAAGCAGTAGCTACAAAAATGAAAAGCAAACAGGCAGACCTGGGGTTTAGTGTTTTTCTATTATGGGTGGTGAAGCTGAGCATGTGTTAATCAGCCATAATGTAAAGCACTGTGTTAATTAACATTATGTTGTCTGCCAGCCTTCCAATTTTTTGGCCCTCTCTCCTCCCATGGCTTCAATCTGAGAGCAGAGTGAAGAGGTGGAGGGGTAGGAAGGACTGTCTGAGTTACTTCTGCACTGATGAACCAGAGGCAGCAACAAACTTGCCCCTCAGGACCTCTGCTAAGAGCCCACAAGATTCCTGTGCATGACTGGAGAAAGGGAAGCACAAAGCCAAGGACATAGAGACAAATGCATATAAAGGCAATAAATATGCAAACAAATTCAAGTTAAAGGAAATAAACAAAATGATGGCCAGAAAGGACCACATGCACATAGCAGTAATGGCAAAGCAGCACAAATACACACAGCAAAAGTGTTCTATTAAATAAAAAGGCCTACTTCGTGCTTATATGCTTCATCATGTGCAATATTTCATCTGAGAGTGTGTGTGTTTCCCAAGATTGTCCTGATGTCCTTGCGGCTGGATGCATTTTCCTGATGACATTTTCAAAGTCAGCGTGTAATCTGTCAACTCATGTAAATGTATAATACAGCGCACAGAAGGTGGGAGTGCTGTGACGGACACGCCTCATTGAGCGTGTCTTACAGTTTTTAGTTGCTCATCAAAACAAGTTTACATGAGTCATTTTGCAGGTGACCACCATGTGCACAAATGCACAGCCCATGTGCCAGATGGAGAACCAAGCAGATAAAGATCGAAAGAATGTTTGCATGTGTATTCACACAACTGCAAGGTGAGCTTACAGACTGCTGAATTTGCAGCTTGGAACTGGCGAAGAGGAGGATGAAGACAGAGAGAGAGAAACAGTGGGTTGGGGTGTAAATAACACACACATCACTGGGTCCACTGATCTCTCTCCCTGTCTTCCTGTCTCTCTGCCTCAGGGCACTGAGGGTCCAGAGTGCTGTCTACGGTGGAGAGGGGAGGGCGGGTATCCCCAGAGACTGTGTGCATGTGTATTCCTGTGTCTGTGCTGTTGGCCTGCACATGCTCAAAGTGTGTTTGAGTAAGCTAGAAAGAGACAGTGAGAGTATGGTGTGTGCATGTGTGGTGCCTCCCTCCATCTGCAACCAAGTTTATGTGTGTACGGATGTGTACACAGTGAACTAAGAATTATGTTATGTAATCTTTTAGCCATACGAAAAAGCCTCCATCAGCTCTTTCCCTTTGTGTGGTGAAGGCAGGAGTAAACTCTCACACAGGCAAACAAACAGCCAAGTAAACAAACACAAAGGATGACACGCAGTCGCACACTTGTACAAACATCTGCACACATTGTGCACATGAGAATGCAAAGACATAATGCAGGTAGCCTGAAGCCTGCAAATATGTGGTATCTACAGTAACAGAGCACAGTCTTTTCTCCATCCTTTCTAGAGATGTGAGGTCTCACACAGGTCATCTCTCCCATTGTGGCCACCCTGCAGGCAATAATGTCCCCTTGCTGTGATCCCGCTGTCCTCTCACACTTGCCAACAAACCTTGCAACCTTCATCTTGCTTGTGTATTGACATACAGGCAATGGGGCCAAATGTTCTCTCACTGAACGTGTTGATGATTTCCAGCATGACAGAGGGTCCCCAGAGCCTCTGATCTGGAAGATGTTAGGCTATGCTGTGTCATACAGCACTGTTTGGTACTGGGTAGCTTTTTCAGATTCTTAATTACACCTACACTGATTAATAAAAACTTATTACTTAGATATTGGTAATAGTTTTCTTATATTATTACAAAATGATAACATGGACAGACCAAAAAAAAGTAAAAAGAAAACCTCAAAACTGATGCCAACAGAACAGGTTGATTAGATTAAGATCAAGGGACCAGACCAGGTAAAGTGTCTTTATTTCTTGCTCAATGACCATCCATTCAAAAAGCTAGGGGGCAAATGCAAACAAGCTGTGCATGTTTGTGATACTGACAATACAACCAAAGGTGCAAAGATATTCTACTAGATCAGGTAATGCTTCTGTTATCTCATTATCCAACTCCAGCCTTACAGGGAAGAGTGCACATGAAGAAGCCAAGAATTCAAAGAAGCAAAAAGTTTTCTACTGGTACAACTTTTAATCGAGAAACCTCTCTGGCGTTACCTGACACATTATAAAGGAAAGTTGGTTTCATGTACCCATCGACCATACAGTCTCAATTTTGAAAATTAACAAAGGAGTTACCAAGATTCTAAGACCATAAAAAGTGATGCAGCAAGGAGCTGGGCTGGACTTTTCTGTGATGGGTGAGCTAAGAAATTAGCATTTTGCCCCTAACAAATAACTTTTTCCTCAGTCTTTTCAAACACACCTGGGGCATTTCATTTTCATCCAGGGATGAGAAACAGTTGTGCCAGACTTCATTTGTGTTTCCTCTGACAGGTATCTAGCCCAGCCATTACCTGAATATAACTATGTAATTGGACATGTCATGGCTGGTCCTGTCTTAACATCATATATTCTCTATTTGTTAAATTACAAGACGGCAAAAAAATTGACAGCTTTCACTGGTATAGTTAAACAGTTACAATCATCATGTTTGTCCCATCATGCCTGATGTCTCCAATTTGTGTGAGAAATAATAATTATAATGATTTCAATCTCATGGTTTGAAGACAGCCAGTGACTAACAGCAAAACGGCTGAAGTTGAGAGGAGAAGATTTGCAAGAGCAGCAAACAGATTTGGCTAAAAGATATCTAACATAAAGAGGCAATGATTTGATGAGACTGAGCAACACAATGTCCCATTTTGGTATTTCACTTTAAGCCTTCAGTGATGAGCCACTTTAGTATTAATCCAGAGTTTTTTCCATGATAATGCCTGGTGACTGCCACAAGTCAGTTCACTGTAAGAGGCCAAGAAGTACGGGAAGGGAAGAAAAAAAAAAAACTGTCACCCTAAAAGAAAATATTCATAGAAATGCTAATATTGGAATTGGACAGAATGCTAACTATAGCTAACCCTTCAGAGTGCAACCAATCCAATAGACCTAAACTTCCTCCAAGCTTATTTGCTTCACTAAAAGCCCAATTATCTCAATTCATCCACAGCATGTTCCTGTTAAGCCAGGTGTGTGATTTGCTGACTGCTGTGAAGACATGGCTTAGATGGGAGGACAGGGAGATGTTGCTTTTTGCACACTCTTTGAAAACAGAAAGAAATCACAAATAAAAAGCAAGTGGGATGGGGGTGAGCTGAGATGTTTGCCTTGCAAGGCAAGTCAGTTGACCCTTAGAGAGTGAGCCAGAGGCAACTAAAGTGAAATAAAAGGGCAGAAATTGCAACTTTCTGATAAAATCAGACATGCTTACAATGCAAATCCAAGTGCTGTGATTAGCTTTGCAGTACAGAACTGTTTGGTCTGAGCCATGTGTTAATAATGCATGCTGCACAGTGACAGTTAAGTCAAATGGATTTGCAAAAAAATAAATAAATACCACATTAGGTATTTTAATCAGGCTCCACCACTCATCACTGAGTCCAATGTCAAATTTATGCTTCTTCAAAAGCTTGGACGAGTGGTGTTGATGGATGGGTGAAGGATAAGGAATGGCAGCACCGGAGCCTGGGTTTATGCTTCCAAGGAATTTTTCCTCTCATAAAGGGTACATGTGATGCAGCGGCCTCATTCACTGTGACCACAGTTCAGGCCTTAAAAGGAACCATCTTGCATAACCCCAAAACTGTAAGAAGCTAAAGGAAACAAGGGCATGACTTAGGTCATTGAAGAAGACATAATCTGGTGAAAAGGGAGGCATTCAAAGATGATTAGCTGAAGGAGGACAGAAAAACAGAAGGGAAACAAGTGAACAGGGGGAACCATAGGGATGTGAGAACACTAAAAAGATTAAATGAGAGACAGAGGCCTGTGAAGAGGGCTGAGCAGAATCGAAGGCAAGGGGCGGGCAGTGATGAAAGGAGAAGGCTCCCATGACATGAAATATCTTTAACTGGGGTTGTCACATTCTCTTCTGTTCTCCACTTGCTCCCTTTTCCATCTTGCTCTCGACCACTGCATGACCCATCAGTGTGTTACTCTCCTTCAAGGTTGGGTAATTACTGCAAAAAAACACCCTGCTCAATGGAAAGCACGCTCTGTTTATTATAGAGGGCCGTTGTTGATTTACCTTTTCATAATTAGGGCACTCTAATTACAAGCATGTTTTTCCTCTGCTGCTTTATAGCTATTAGGTTGCTTTTTTTCCAAATATTCATATGGCTTAATACTTATATAGTTTCCGAATTTTAAAAAAGCCCAACGAGGCACAACATGTGTCCAATCACTGAGAAATCTCCTTGAAAGCCAGCGCCTCTACAGCTAAAATTTCTGCTCTCAATCCACTGTGAGTCAAGCTGCTGCTGCTATCTTGTCAAACGTATTTCTCTCAGCTGCAGCGTGGGAACACTGGAACATCATATGAATAGCTGCAGTGAGCCTTCTCATATTACAGTGACAAAATGTAGTGTCTTTGCAACATGTCTTGTTTACAGAGATGCCTGGTAAGCAAGAATTAGTTTATCTACCCCTCTGAGATTCCAAATATACACAAGAAGGCTTTGCAAAATTAGGCAAGAGATTTAGGAAGAGGGCATGAGCACTGCTTGGCAACAATCAAGTCCATGTTAAAACAACATGAAATTGGTTCATACACTTCACAAGTATATCTTGTAGCTGTCTAATCATGTAAATGTTACTACTGAAGAGCAGGACACACGTTAGAGAGGTCTATGTAAACGATAGCTTAGCCATAAACAAATGTAATAGGCAAAAGAATTAGGAATGTGTGCAGGCCTGCAACGTAAGCCTTCAGCATGTGTGGAGAATTGGGTTTGCTGTAAGGACTGTTCCAAATATTGTTCCAAGAGTTGCTGATATGCAAGATCAAAATATGCTGAGCTCTAGAAAAGGGTCTTCTTCAAACCCTTTGGAAAGCTTCATTTAGAACACAATCACTGTGTCCCATTGGTCTCATTGTAGCAAAAACTCATTCACTTAAGTCACTCGAACTAAGCAGTTTTGGTTCAGGATGCTACTGCAGCAAGCCTCAATCCCCCTCGTTGTCCTGGGTCCCTGCTGGACCACCAACGCAAAGTTTCTTTAATGAGTGTGTGTGTGTTGCCAGAGGGTGTGTTGTGTACACACACCCTCCAAGTCCATTTCATTACAACAACCTTGTTTTCTTCTAGGGACGCCTGACACAGCAGTACCACTGAGGTCTTCCATATCCACAGCCATAGGGACAATAAAGAGAGGGCAATGAGAAGAGAGGAAGAGCAGGAGGGAGATGGGTAGAGATGCAATCTGCCCTGCCTAGCCTCAACCTACACACAGACAAAGACCAGCCAGAACTTCAAAAGACAAAAACTGAAAAAAAGCAAAGCTTTTTTCAAGATGGTCTCTATGGACTAATTACAACACCAAGTCCCACCTCATCTGCCTTCAAGTTGTGTAGCATGCATTCACATACACCTTACTGCCGACGCACTAAATCACACACTGCACTACACACACAAACCAAGCTGTGGTTGATCTGTGCACTGATGCCTGTGGCAAACTAACATCAAACATAATCACGGTCTGTCTGGTTGCGTCAGGCCCCATTCTGCCGTCTTTCCTCTTGGCCCTGTCCGTACTCAGGTTAGCTCAAGTCAGAACCTTGTGGTGAAAGTCAATCTGTCTCAACACTGGAGAGGTTTAGAGAGCGATAGTGAAACTGTCATCAGAGGTGTCAGGATTGTGACTTTTTGCTGCATTTAAATGTAACATGGCAGGGACGGTGTGCTCACATCGCTGGCAAGATTTTTTCCTTTTGCAAATGCAGACAAATGTTTACCATTGAAGATCTTTACCTTTCTCTCACTCACCACTCAGAAGGAAAGCACAGACAGAGCAAAAAAAAAAAAAAAAAATTAAAAAAAGAGTAGAAACACACCGACTATAAAAGAAACGCAGAAGATTCAGCAGACAGGAAGAAAAAAATACAGCCCTTTCTCAGCCTGAGCAATACATCACACGTATATGGGGAGAAAGGGCATTTGTGTCTCCTAAAGAAACTAAATAGGCAGTAGAAAGTGGATGAGAGAGAATGCACAGGAAAGAGAGTGGTGAAAAAGAAATTGGTTAGAGAGATGAAGAGAAAGATGACAGCTGGCTGGGCACTTCATGCATCTGGCAGGGGTGGCTTGTGGAGCCATAATGAAAATGCAGGGCGAGATCAGGATCAGTGTGAGAGGCCTCCATCCATCAAAGAACTCCCACTGAGAAAAGAAAGCTTCAACGACGATGGCGAATATGTGGCTATTCTCAACCCCAGAAGGAGAATTTTTACAATAGACTAGTTTTAACTAGAGGTACTGATGGCACATTATTCAGTGTCTTCATCAAATTTTTATTGAATACCAATGACTTAGCATTCTTTTTCATCACTAAATGGGTGTCATGCTAGATATACTGATGTGTCCTCCTTTACCTTCATATTTTTTATAGTCACACTTCCTGGTGTGATAAAAAAATGCTAATTTTTGGATTAATGGAAGCCAAAGGTCATGATCACCCTTCCATCAGGCTGGTTGGAGGAGGGGGGGATTGGATGAATGTGTTTGTTTTTTGCTAGAACAAGCAGCTTTTATGTTTTTGCCCCTCAGCTCTGAAGGATCCTCTGCTAATGAACTGCTAATGAACAAGTACTGATGTTGAAGGAGGAAGAGCTAGACTGTCGTGCAGCCAACAAGATATTGCCCATTGCCAGCGAACTAAGAAAGGTCATTTTCAGGTTTATGCAAAATAGTTGCTGTGACAGAAAAGACTTTTTTCCTATAAAGTGAAAAACAAACATGGCCTATGATGGATGACACCTCCTGCACAAATATATCTCAAACATCCTGCAGAAATTAACAAAGGGAAATATGGTATGAATATGAAGGCCATTAAAATGATTGTAGGTGCTTCTTTAAACATTCAGGTTTATGTCAGTTATGGGTGTAGTCATGTGCCTGGTTTTAAAAGTTGGTAGTTCAACAGGATGTACAGTTCAGTAGGATTATTAATGTATGCAGTTCGTGTAGTATCTAAATGGGACCTACCTTTTCTTTCCGCTGTCGGCATGCCTCCTCTGCAGAGATCAGAGTTTTGTAGTAAGCGCTGCGCTCTGCTGTAAAGTGGACCTTGGACAGAGCGTTTTCAACCAGCGCCACCGACAGATTCACACCCTCAATGTGCAGCCAGCCAATGAAGTTCCCTGCTTTGTCCATGCTCTCCACTTCAACCTCCACCTGAACAGATGAACAAGGGTAGGGGGAGGAAGGTGAGAACAAAAAGAGCCTCAGTTTATGTTATTCTCTAATAATTAAGTGGCACACAGAAAGCTCCTGTTTCATTCTGCTGTTCTGGATTTCCCACTGGCCTCTGGTCTTGGTCACCATGGCACACATCTGCACAAACAGTATAAGCTTGTTTGTAATGTAAATCATTTGCAATTAGTGATACCCAAGTCGTAATTTCTTTAAGTCACTGAAATAGCAAACCCTGCTGACAAAGTAGGAAAGATCTCACAACATTGCCCATGATGGACCAAGTTCTGCCTATTCAGGCTAATTATCTATTCATTACATTTTGTTTCATAAGTGATGGACGACCAGGGAAAGAATCAATCGATTTTTTCCTACTCTAAAGCCTCAGTCAGCAAGAAAGTGAGAGGGCAGGTGTGCTGAAGAGATACGGAGAAGTCAAGTGATTAAGACTTGGTCTGCTTAGCCCTGCAGCCACAAGGGAAATCTGAGGGGAATTAGTTTGTAAACTGCTTTGCTCTGTTCTCAGCTAAAATAAATATTTGAATATTAAACTAAAAATTGACGTGTGTAGAGTAGTGACATGCATATAAGTTTCACATTCTAGATTGAGCATTTGGATCAAACCATCTGTAACCTCCAAAAAAGCTAAAAGGCATACAGTACTTGTTACAGTACTATATCACTGCAACAACAAAATGCAACTCTAGTTAAATTTTATCATGCACAAACATGGCTGCCATATAATTTTGACTGTACTAGTCTAACAAAAAAGGCACTGTAGACAAAAAAAAGCAAGAGCACTGGATCTACTTTCCCAGGTCCTGATCATGATACAATGTAAATTCACTCACACCTCATCTACTGCCATATAATTTGCTTGCTCTTATTCTCCTTCCCTCTTCCTTTCCTGCTATCTCAGATACTTACCCTATTTTATCTCTCTGTCTCTAAGTGCAGAGGCAGTTACATAACTAGGCTATTAGAGCAGCACTGGTCCTTGGAGCACCCAAATGTCAAATGGGGAAGTGGGCGAGTGCTGGAAAAAGGCTAGAATGGCTAGAACCAGCTTAACTGTTACCAACTACCACTGAGGCAGCAAATGCAAAACAAAAACAAAAACAGGACTGATGCCTAAAACCAGCATTTCTTGCTAAGAAAATTTCAACTAAAAAAAAAAAAAAAAAAAAAACTCCTCAACTAGAAATGATCTACCCTGCTGCAGTCCTGGCCCTCTGTAAAGAGAAATGATGCCCAGATCCAATTCCAGACTAGAATTCATTCCACGAGTTCTCAATTTAAAAAAGAGAATATTGCAGTGTTCACAGTAGATCCTCCAAAAGCTGCTGATTATCATCACAAAAACAATGGGGAAGTTATAAAGGGCACTCTAGTTGCTTGTGCAGAATGAGTGGAATCCCTCCGGCTATTCATTTTGTCTGATCGGTCCTTTACTTAGCAACACTAAAAATGTACAGTTTCATTGCTTGCTTCCATACTAATGAAATACAATCCTTCTTTAAAAGCTAAGAAGCACCACAAATCCTTCCACATAGATTTCGGTAAGAACACAAAATCATACCTTGAGGTCAAGGATATTCTATCTCTATCCCTTTCCCTGTGTCCAATTTACTTGAGAAAAGTATTTGGTAGATACTACATAAATGTCCTGAATGTAACAATGACAATGTAGAAATGACACAGCGGGACAGGTCAGACGAATCATGCTTTTGATGTATACTAGAAATGGCGAGAGAGACGGGAGGTAACGGGGGTAAACATACGCTGAGTGAAGTTCAATTACTGACAACACACATATGGTCTTGCAGTCTTTTGATCATAATTGAACAAATTATTCTGTGTTCTTTTCCAGAATACTTGCAGGCAAAACTTAATTTACCACATACTGCCAATGGAAAGAAAATTAGCCAGCTACTGACAACAGTACTATAACCAAAGGGTGGGATTACTCCACACAGCTTTAAATCATTAAAAACAGGCCTACTGAGGAATGTCAATAATATATTAGAATACATACAACATTATATGGCCCTATGGACAAATAGCAGCGAAGCCAACAGGCTACAATCACACACACTATTCATACACCAACAATAAAGCTATACACAATGCAAGGTGTGTGCCCTTAGTGAAAGTGCCAATTACCAAATGGTGAGTACAAAGTTTCAGGTGATAAATACTAATGAATGACTTGTAATGACTCCAAATGTTAAAAAAAAAAAAAAAACAGAACTTTTACTACAAATTTTAGTAAATGTATTAGTTGAGCATGACCAATTTGTTGATAAACAGTTAAATGTAACAGCAGATTTAATGTCACATTTATCTTCATAGGGACAGTGTGATACCCAGATTTAAGTAAAAAGAAAATCTAAGTTATAAACCTTGTTTGGCTAAGACCATAAAAGAATTATTAAATAAAAAGAAATTGGCATTTCTTCGGGCAGTGGAGAAAAGATGAAAGAGGCTAATAGAAGGTCAAATGTAAAATTAAGAAAGAAAAATTAATTTATAAAACAGGACCAGAGGCCCAGTTTTCCACCAACAGAACAAGAAAAAGCTTGGAGAGGTTTTAAATCCATGGCAGATTTGCAGAATAATACTAGTGTGGGTACAATATGTCACACTTAACACTAAAGATCTGAAGAGGGAACTGATCACAGCTCATTTATCCGGTGACAGTGACAGTAACAGGGTCATTGCCAATAATGAGAACATTTCACCATATTTTCTTTCTTGGTGATTCCTATTGTACCTTTAAGTTGTTTTATTATTGACTTGTGTTTGTGTTATATTTTTGTACTGTGTTTGTTACATTACAAATTTTCTGATTATATGGGATTATTTTGGAAATATTAAGGTCTGATTTAGATTAATGATTACTCATTGAAAAAATGACTGAATTATTATAATTCTTATCTTCATTTATGAAATGGTAACCACTAAAGTTCAAGAGCTTGATCTGACAAAATTTCAGAATTTCTACAAACACATACACACACACAAATTTCACAGAGTTCCCCCTCCTTTAAAATAAACAGCTTTGGTCACAATGTGGAGAGGACAGAGGAGGCGGAGTGGAAACTGCTTTGAGTGGAGCCCAGATGGTTCCCAGTGGAGGCCTCCTCCGAGCCAAGATGGCTCCCGCCGGAACACAAATGGACTCTGGTAATCTCATAAACGCTGGGATTGTGTTGACACAATGGACAAAAACGAGGTAAAAGCAAAATACACATACACATAAAGCCACGCACGCCTGCGTGCAAGCACATGCACCTGCAGTCATTCACAAGTACAAAAGACAAAGTCATTTAGTACCACTGAAGTGAAACCTGGCCCGAGGGCATGTTTTAAAACTGCAGCAGATTTAATTCACTTAGCTGTTTGAAAAAAAAATAAAAAATCAAAAGACTGCGGTAGGTGACACGTCATGTCAGAGCCATACCCTGCACTAAAGGAAAATGAGCGAACACAGTGGGTTGGCAATTGAAAAGCTGGCAAGCACTGGGATTCACTATTTATCACAATACCTAAGTAAATTTTAAATACCTGAGGGAAAAAAACGAAAATGAAAAAATATGAGGTTACAGAGAACAGGGTGTACCCACGTATGTGTAACAGCCACTTATGAGTACATGAGGTCAAACATGGTACACAGGTTAAAAGCGCAATTCAAGTATTGCTTAATGCATTATAAACTATGCCTTCTCTCAATGGGAAAAGAGAGCAGTGCAAGGCAGAGATTAATCTGCCAGTCAGTGCTTTCAATCATCACTGACGGCACCTCTGCCACCACCTAGAATCGGTGTTACTGCTTATTCAAATTACTGAGATCACGGCTGTCACTGTAGAGAGTTAGGTTTGTATGGATCAAATTACCTGTTCTGATCATAAAGGGTTTAGAGGCTGAGGCTTCAGCAGTAGCAAACAAACCATTTGTTCAGAGTGTTGCCCAGGCTGCTGGTGTGCAGGTGAGTGAAAGCACGAGACTGCGTGTGGGAAAGTGGGTTTGTATGCGCTTGTCAAAGAGAGCCCTGTGCAAATGCAAGCAGTGAAAACGAGGTATACAGAACAGCATCTGGTGATGATTTGGTGAGTGTTCATTCATTCTCATTAAGCAAAAAGGAGGCAGCTGCTTTTATGGCTACTGTACTCTGCCACTTAGCTGAGCTCTATCAAGTCTTTGAGTGTGGTGTGTGTGTGTGTGTGTGTGTATTCATATGAGTAAAATAAAATCTAAGTGACAAAATCAATAATCTTAAGTAGGAAGTCAAATAAAGAAGGGGATAATATTTATGTAGGTGTGTTTGTGCGTACTTGAGTGCTCCTCTGCACATTTGAATGTTAAGAGATTATGTGTTCATCACATTAATGAAATTACGTAAATGTACCAGATACCAGCACAAACAACACATATGACAAGTGAAACAGCTTTAGAGGTGACTGAAGGTGTGTCTGTCTGTGAGCTCAGGCAAAGAAAAGAGATCAAATCTCCTCTAAGCATGAGCAGTGATTCTAAGACCTAGATTGAGGTGCAAAGTGGGGAGAAAGGAAAAAAGGCAGATAATCAGACAATCTCTGCACTTTAGTTCATATTCTACTACCTTAAGAATCATCTGAAAATCAATGGCTCTAGAGCAGTTTTAATTTTGGCAGCTGATTTTAATTTAGCCTTAGTCTTATGACAAAAATGTAGATTAGTTTTAATCTAATTTTTTGATTGGATACCTATTTCATTTTTAATCTGATGTAATTTCAGACAAGATATTATAGTCTTGTTTTAATCAGTGACATGTCAGGTTCATTTACGTCCTGCACATGAGTTTCTGTTCATAAACATGTTTCTTTGAAGAACTGGTAATGTCAGAAGACAGATATATCGCTGAATGCACAAAGGTATACAGGTCAGTGAATAAGACTTTGGCATGTAGACGGTAATTACTTAATATGTATTCATCAGACATTCATATTACTGACTAATTTCAATTACTGAATATGGATTTTATAGGCCCATGAAATGGACCACTGTCCTTTCAACCTTCACATGGGAATCTAAGTAAAGACTGCCTGTTTACTGCTCCAAACCCAGTTAGGCATAAAAGCTTCATTTGGGGATATGAACTGCCCAATATATATAAAAAAAAAAAAAAAAAAAAAAAAAAAATCCATCTTTCAATATTACTTCATATGCTCTGTGGAGTTCCTTTAAACAATAAATGCGCATCCATTACGGAAGATGTACAACCACAACTCTGATCAGATTTAAACCACAAATCAATATTTTGTGAAGGCGTTCCTGTTCGGTGGAGATTATTCATCAAAGCTAAATTGCAAACTGAATCAAATTGTTGAGGGCAAAATAGAGAAACAGACAACTGCTACTAGGTAATAAATACATGATTGGGGTGATAGAGTTGCTTAAGGTATGTGAAAGGGAATTGCTTGGCTCCACAGTCATCCTGTAATTTTGGTGTTTATCTCTGTAAACACAAGAACAATCACAAAAAAGTTTTAATGTGGATGTACTTTAGCTGCGGAATTAAGTGGGATGTTATTGTTTGCAGAGTAACAAGAGAGTAGAAGTAACATCTCTGTACAGCTGTCACTGTTTTGTGAAGGTACACTAACTGTGGACAGTGCTAGTGGGAAAAAATATGAAGCTACAAGTTATTGTCCATGCTGTGTAGTCTTTGCTCGGAAATGGAGAAGATTGAAAAAAAAAAAAAAAAAATGGTGCTGAAAGTAAATATTCCAACACTCTGAAACTTTTTAAACAGAAGCGGGCTGTTATTTGATTGGGGGAAAAAAACAAAAAAAAACACACACACCCACATACAATACAACTGCATTTCCCCTCTAACAAACATCCCACAGTCCATTATCAATAGTGCACAGCCATTACTAAGGTCCATAAACTGCTGTTAATGGAACACAGTAGCATAACATGGCCCGAAAACAAGGGCACATTCCAAATCGCTCAAAATAAACATTAACTCTTTGATTATAGTGATAGCCACTTTTTAGGTGTAGTTATCCGGACATCCCACTGATAAAAGTCCTAACTCCAACAAAAAACACTCTTTCTTAAGTGCTACACTTGTTTAGTACCTATCTCACTGCATCACATCAGGGATTCCTGGGAATAAAATGGCTAAATGTGTTAGCGTGTCACTGTGGTCGAATCGAGAGAGAAGGGGCCAGTCAGTTCCAGGAGAAATCTATAAATATAGATCACCTTTAAAAAAAAAAAAAAAAAAAAAAAAGAGAAAGAGGGTAAAAGAGACAGAGAAGAAAAATGAATTAAACAAACCACTATTGATCACTTAATGGTGTAGCTCAGGCAGGGATGTAAATAGCCTATTAATGGGGCCTGTAATTAAAAATAAAAATCTTCACATGGGGAGAAGTGCTGTGGGCATTGTTAAAGAGAGAGGAGTCAGAAAACCGATGACCTGTGTGACCCCCCCAGTACAAAAAGAAATAAGGGCCAGAAAGGGTAAAACACCACAAACAGTGGTAGAAAGCACTGAAACTACTGCTTTTATTGACATTCTTTGGTTTTACTACAAAGCATTTTGTGAATGTTTTAAAAAACCTCTATACAAATATTAAATGAAATTATTATTATAACTATTATTAGCCTAATAATTTACCTTTTTCCCCACATAAGAAAGCAACCACTGATTTGCTGACACTAAAATGTTACATATATGTTTAAAAGACATTGGGGGAGTTGGTAGCTGCTAAGTCATGTTTCAGGCAAAACACATTCTCCCCCTGAGATAAAAACTGAAGATAATAGCCTGCTGACATTTACAGTTTTTGTTAATGAGTGGATGTCATTCTATGAAAAACATAATACTTTAAAAGTCTGGAGCAACAGACTACTTTATCAGCAATACCAAAACAGGAGGTTTTGGAATGGAGGGGTTCAGTGAGGAAACTTTCCTATTGGCTAACCTAAACCAGTAGGATGCTTGTTGATGTGGGTTATTGACTGTTCCTGCTTTGGTGAGTGTGCAGCACAGCTATAAGCTCTAGCCCAAGGGCCAAACTTCTGGCATTAACCAATTGCAAAGTAGGTTGGTTCATTAACTAACTGGACTACGGGGTCACAACACACAGCTATGTCTGAGATGTTGATCGAGTGAATACTGCAAGGGGGCAACTTTAAAATATGCCATGGGAAAATATGCTGCATTATTTCAAAGTAAGTGCTTATCAACATCTAACATTATGCATCATGAAAATGAGGGAAGGAGCGAGGGACAATATCTGCAAAATAAAAACTAATGGGCTGATCTGGAATACAGATTGGAAAGGCTTAAGACATTGCACACAGTAAACACAGAAGACAGAGCTCATGTTAAAAAAAAAAAAAAAAAAAAGAAAGGCAGCTCTCCCTTTACAGTGTGCTGTAAGGTGAGGATGGGCCTTACAGAATGTTGTCCACAGCGCTCACTGCAGAGCTGAATGGTGCCTCAATTTGCCTGTCTAAACACTTTGGAGGCAGAAGGACCATTTTGGGATTCAGACCATTAATTCCTCACATGCCCAGATTCTACAGTTAAAGCAGAAATTACACTGAGGAAATATCTTTTAGCCGCCACTACAACAAACTAACATCAGTACACTTCAGTATTCCAATTTCGAGTGCTTTACCTCAGCCTGGCCACCTGTCTCTGCAGCAAACAGTCCATCTCTTTTAAATCTGATGAGAGGTAGATAAACTTTGATTGCCAGCAGATAAGACTTCTTGGCTGTTACACAAGTCAAACCTCTAGCTATATCTATATTGATCGATCAATAGAGAAATATATATATATATAGCATTGCCTGAAACACTATAATAGGGACAGCGTGCACACTAGGCAAGTGTTTGTGTGTGTCACTGTCCCAGGGTGATCAATGCAGCTCAGGGGGTTACATGCATCACTGTCGGTGGCAGGCTGATGTCTGTCAGTGGCAGGGTGGGGAAAAGCCTGCTTTTCAGATTGTTAGGGCTTTTAGTGGTCAGGCACACCAGCATGATCCCCACAATTAAATCTACATTACTACATTGACATTGCAAGTGAATAAAGGAGAAGTTGGTGGAAAGGGTTAAGGAAGAGAGATGGAAAAAGCAGAAAGGAACAGGCTGAATAAGTGATATGTTTACAGTTGATGCAGGTAGGAAGCAGTGTTTTTAAATCTATTATACTGGCATCACTTCCCTTTCACTCAGAGATCAAACTAGGTTTGCTCCACAGGGGGATTTCTGAGAAAATATAGATTTAAAACAACAGCAGAAATTGGTCTTCCATGGAGTTGAGCTGCATTTGTGAGGGCCGCTATATGTATAAGCAATTAGATTCCCTATAAGTTTGACAAATCCCAACACAGTGAAAGCTTCAGTGACATTGAGTAATACAAGATCTATGGTGATGTAATGACCCTCAAGAATCAACATCAGTCAGCCTCTCTCTATGGGGCCTAAAGGATGAATGGTGTTAAGATGAAGCGTGATACTGATCCGTTAACACACTGCACCTTGCTGAGCCCTCATGTTTTATTCCATTAGCTGGTTTCTCATAGTTTTGTAACCTCATATTGAATTAAGACCATTTTTACATGTATCAGGTTTGATGGGGTGCAAAGTATATATCATGAAACTGACTGTATTTGACCAGATCACAAGATAAAAAGGAACAACTGAAAGAGTCAGCAAACCTAATCATGCTGAACCTTTAGTTAAATTAGCTTATAGATCCTTTGTTATCTAGATGAGGGAACAGCATAGTCCTCACACACTACAAGATGTAGCTGAGACTCTGCATTGGACCTTAACAGCCTGGTTATTAAAATCAATAACAGCAATAACTACAATCTATCTCATTTTTAAGAGAGGGGTGACATGGCATCCCGGTCGATGAATATTGAGCTACATTTGTAATATTACTAATATCATATAATTCCCTTTAACTGGATGGTGTGTGGCTGCAGATGGAAAAACACAAAATGAACTGGGCTCTATGTTATTGAAAGAAATGTCACTCAGCTTTGCAAAAGTTATTACTTTGGAACAGTTTCCATTTTTGTCAACACAATCTAGAACTAGAGATCAAAATGGAAATAAATGTGGAAAAACTCTTTGGAATGGACACTGATTTCATTTTAAAGCATTTTTCATTTAGTTCCAAAAGGTACATTATGTTCAGGGTTGAGACACCTAGCATCTAAAGGCCCTAACTTATTGGGAAGCAATGAGGGGTAAGTGTCCAAATCTTCAAATCACAGTATGAAGCAATGAAATCTTCGTAGGAGTAGTCAAGCCACATTGAGCACATTCGGGGGTGATCAAAATGATTGGAGAGGGCATTAAACCACATTACCTCTCAAAATGACAGCATTGCTTTCCCACAAATCCATTTATACACACCTTGGAGTACATAACCAATAAAGCCTGACCATTATTTTGCAATCACGGAGCAGTACAGCAGCAACAAAGACATGGAGAAAGAGGAAATAATGACATGTTTTTACTACCGATTTTGCACCCTGGTTAAATAGAAAAGCAGATATTTTCCTGCAACAATGACACTGCTAGCTAAATGTGAACACTGTGGTTATTTAGTTCACCTGATTGGTAAAGTACAGAGTATAATTTGGTGAAATGACCTGTGCACGACCATCTTATGCATTAATATCACTTGCTGTGTTTTATTCGTTTAGTTAATTATTTCGATTTTATATATAAAGGTAAAAGCAGACATACATATGCACACATAATGGGAAACCAAATAAATACATAAATAAATCCATTAAGAGAACCGGCTAGCTGGTAGCTATAGAGGACAGTGTATTGTGTGGGAACAATTATCAGTACAGTACACTTACTCTCTCCACATCATATGCAGCCTAATACCATGTGTTAGGCTGTCTGCTCTAATTTGCTATACTGAGGCTCTAAACATAATCATCTGGCATGCCTTTTTTCAACGATGAAGAGAATTATTTATTAGGGCGAAACAGTGGTTGCTCTGCACTTATATGTGAAGATAACAAACAAAACCATATACAACCAGTGCCTCATTAAAGGGATTTTGTGAAGAAGAAAGTAGAACAGACAGAATCATCTTTTGGCTTTACTACTGTAAGAAAGACAGATGTTTAAAATGTGGGTACAATCTTCGGTGGGGAAAGAAAACACAAAAACTAAAGATACTTCTGCTTAAACTTCCTAAATCCTGCTCACTTCTCACATGTAAATTGAGTTTAGAAATTCATTTAAGGTTTTATAATTTAAAAAATTTTGATTCTGTGGCTGCAATGACCAAATACAACTGTGGACCACAGATACTCTGTAGGGAAAACATTGAGTTTACATGATTCCTTTCTGGACATTTCAGTGCACCATCAACTGTAGCTAATGGGGCACTGAAGAAGAGCTGGAGAAAGCCCAGCTGGATTCTTGTCAAACACAGAAGACTGGAGGATGTGGACTGATTGACAACAGCAGAAACTGGATTACTCTAAATTAATTCACATTTCTTTTTCTTCAATTCAAAACAAAAGCTACTCCCAAGAAAGGAACTTGGTACTTCAAATTAGACAGATGCTGCCAATGTGAATGTGATGAGGCTTGGTTTATAATCCATTGGTAATTTAGGGCAACAAACCAAATTCTAACTTCTTCCTAAAGAGATTTCAACAATAAGTACCACATTAAAAAACTACCCATAGAGAAAAATAATAAAACAAAGAAAGACAACATTTTATTACAGCTGAGGAAAGAAAGAAAAAAATCCATAGCTCTATGAAAAATACTTCTACACCTACTGGTGTTGCAGCAACGTTATTTGGACTTCAGTGACCTCAGGGGTAAAAGATGGCAAAATGAAAACCAAAAGGGGCATGGAACAATCACGGTCAGGCCATCATCATTTATCTGCACCTCCTTTTCTATTCTCTTTCACCAGTTGACACGGCAAATGGCATAGCCAGCCTGTGTCACTCAAAAAGCCATTTCTGTCCTCCCAGACTCTGTCTGTGCTGACAGTGTGAGAAAAAGAGGGAGCGAAAAAGGGGGAGGAAAAGAGCCAACAGAGGCATTTCTCTACATGGCTTTTTGTCAATTTCTGTGTGCTTGTCAAAACGAGAGGCAATGCCCGGTTGCTAGGCTGGTTGGAGAGTTGTTAGGCAGTGGTTCAAAGTTTGAGTGTGAGAAAATTGGTGGAGACGAGCTACAGAAGAGGTACTCCAGGTTGCTATAAACTAGTAGTACTGTAAAGTGTTGACACTGGAGGTTAAAGGCTGCCAGGAGTCAGAAAGACATTCCTGCTTCATCTAACTGCATTTATTCTAGTTACATATCTAATTTTTAAATAGATGGTATAAAGACAGTTCTATTTCTGGTAAAAATATGCCTCCTGGTTTTAAGCGGTAAATTATGGTCAAGACAATGAGCAACAACGCCGTGGTATGTTTAGTCAGAAATGGCAACTGACAATCAACAACTGAGATAGGGGATGGAGGGTGGATGGTGTGTACTTCTGTGTACTACACAATGAATGGATTAATCAAGGTATACTGATGAGCCGTGCAGTTAGGCAGATGCTACATCGCAAATGATAATCTATTGGCAAATATGATATGCCCTCTATTCTTCTTTCTTCAATTGGAACACCAACCAGTTTGACAATACTAGTATCTACCTAGTTAATCTAATCATTGTAAATTTTACAGGATTCACCCTGCACCTGCGTTGGTTTAAGGGCCTACCTTCAGGAACATGCTACTATGAGCACTGTTACATGTTGGTGAAATGGAAGGTTAAGTGGGTGTTGTTATCTGTGGATTTTCATTTCCTCAACTTAGCCACAGTGAAGGATATTTGGTCATAGAGAGGAATAGACATTTGAACAACACTGCACTGATTAATGGCATCCTGACCTTTAAAGTTATGAGTTTTTTCTGCTTGTTTTGGCTTTAGCTTCGACCATATTTTGGGGTAGGACATATTAACACTATGTCTCCTTACAGCTTACACACTTTTGTGAACCACACATCTGCACATACCACAAAAATATAACAAGATGGGGTGTATTATATTTGACTTAATGTGCTTCTAGTCCTCATACTGTATGCACACAACAAAGCATCAGCTTATCACTACTCTCCTCTGTGACTTTGTTCAGATGAACCCTTTGCTCTGTTGTCTACTGCCATTCAGGGAAAGGGACACAAATGGCAAAAAGAGTTGGAGGTTAAAGTTTATTTTTCTCTCCCATTACTCCTCCTCTCTCTGCCTCATGAGTGCATAAATGCAGATGCTGCTAATTTAGAACAGACTTGCTCTGATGAGAGTATCAGCAAAGTCAGAAACAGGAGACTGAAAAGAAGCTACGAAGTTTTATTTCTCACGAGTGAGTCAGACATGAATCAAAGTCAGGACTGTGTGTTTTCTTTTTACAGCATCTCTAGGGCTTGTGTACATTCTTAGCGGTTCCTTTTACTCATGGACAACTCATGCAGGATTGTGAAGCATGTGGAGATAGGCCATGGCTTATTCAGAGCTCAATACATTATAAAACACCCCAGTACAATATGCAGGAAGGTTATGTCACTCATGAGGACACATGAACAAAAGGGCATCTAACACATCCTTCAGGCAAGTGATGTCACTAGAGTGTCAATGTAGGTTTATCACAGGTTGACAGATACCATTTATCATCTTTTGTTGTATAAAATTAAAATAAAAACTTTCTAAGGCTTCTGCAGTTGCCATGTTTGGCATGTGCTGTTGCTACGGTTACACGTGTTTCTTACGTATCACAGTACTAGCTGGAAAATGACTTTTCTATTCATACATGAGTGTCCTTTCAAATATGATCATCCAATAATGAATAACAGTCACTGTGATAAAGACTTTCAAGTACTTGTACACGAGTGTACATGTATGTAACTGAAAAGGAGTGTGTAACAGCAAATATGCATTGTACCTGACAGATAAACACATGTAACCACATATACTCAGTATGTATTTGTGTACTTGATAGATTTGGCTTACAATGCACCATTTCCTCCAGGGGAGCTTTTAATACCACCAGGTGTACAATATGACAATTGTGCTTAAAAATGGAATGGATGACACTCACTGCAAAAGAGGCAGCAGCGCACACACACACTCACAAAATTCAATTTCAACAAAGTGGCCACAGGCAAAAGCAGACACCCTACTACTGCATCACGGAGTTACAACAATCTTGTGGCCAGCAAGACTTACTGCTTGAATACCCAGTGGGACATCTTTTAAGAAGTAAAGGCTTATGCCCACAGGTTATTGTCTCATGATATTTCTGCTGAATTAATAAGAGTAGAGCTCAATTGTTTCCTCAAAAGATAATTCAAACCAATGTGTCTCCATGGTTTCATCAATTTTCAGTCATTTATTGCAGTGCACAGTCGAGCCACTAAAATGGATGGCAGAACAGTGATAGGCAACAAGAAAAAACAAATGGCAACCCTTGACGAGGAGTGTCTAGACAGTGAAGTCAGCAGAGCCATATCCAGACAAAACCTGCATATTAAAATGCAGGCACTCTTGCTGGCAGGGTGTTTAACTATAAGACAACCTCAATAAACCTACAACGCATCTAAGCTAACTTTAGAGACAACTTCCTATGTTGACTGGTTAAGAATGTTAAGAATTTCTTGTGAGAATATAGAAGATTTCCATATGTCATTATAGAGAGAGAGATGTTACAGAAGTAGAAACTTACACATCTTACTTGCTGCATATCTGAAGAGTAAGAATACTATTTTTATTTGAACACTATTAAAATCAATACCATTTACTGTCTGTCAAAAACCCCTCCCAAATACCAGGCCTAAATATGGTTCCCTTATTGTACAATCACTTGAAATTAAAAAAAAATGCAGTATGAGGCACTGAAATAAAGCTATAGCTTTCAAGCCAAAATTATACTTTTCAGCACAATGTCAAACAATGGGAGGCAGGAAAATGAAAGTGAAATCAATGCCTGTCTTGGGAAATTACCACTGTTCATCCATGTGTTAAGCCAGTTGTGTGCGTGTGCGTGTGTGTGTGTGTGTGTGTGTGTGTGAGAGAGAGAGAGAGAGTGTGAGTGTATATGTATATGAGTGTGTGTGTGTGTGTGTGTGGGGGGGGGGGGTTATTATGGAAAAAATAACTGGGCCATACACCAATAAAAACAACTAGGGTGCAAGTGACCTACACTGTAGCACCAGTAGGCAGTGGCCTATAAAATATCTACCAGCAAACAATGACAGAATTAAAACATGTAAACCGGATGAGCTACAAAATTTAAAAGATTACAACTTTTAGTATACTGTGTAAAAAGTAAAAGAGCCCTGCGGATAATGAATGATTTCAAACTTAATTTAGCCTTCCCCTCTGAAATCACACACATAAAACCTTAACATTTAACTGCATTATATCACTGACAAGCATGAAAGTACGAACATGTGTAACTGTGTGCAGTTCTTTTCACCAGATACCAGGGTAAGAGTAGAAACCATTTGGCACTGGAATAATTCATGGCAGCTGCAGCATGAATCCATCTGGAGAACAACCTTTTGCTAACAGGTTCTATTGCACAAAAACTAGTGGTATTCATATACACATATACATTAAAAACTAACCATCTGGAGAAACTGAGACATAAAGGTGCTTTCCTTATAAAAATGTTATTTGACTGAAAATAACAAATAAGCATGTCAGCACACTACAGGGAGCAGAGTATTAAACCTTCAGCCTATCAATGTCTGCCTCAGCAAAAATACTAGCTTGCAAACAAATCATGCCTGTTCCATGCTGTGTGGAAGTGTCAGTATCCATTATAGTTGCCATCAGATTCATATACAAAGTATGTAAGATTACCATGCATTCATCAACACCCAGAGCAGGATTCATGTAAGCCAGATGTCTGCCCTCAATCAGTCACTAATTTCCTTTCCTACCCTTGCTCAGGGCAGGCCAACCGTACCAGTTTTAATCCTCCACAGCTATGTAGAAGTGCTAACATGCAAAAAGGGATTAAAGGAAAAATAAGGCAGTCTGTGCATGTGTGCCTCAGATATGCTGCATTAGCAAGAGTTCAGCTACATGTAGAATAAAAGTACCGTCATGCAGCAGGCTCATGGTCTAGTCTGTTTAAGTCATTTGTTTGTTGCATTTATTATTAATTTTAGATAACGTCTATTCAATATTCAGTTATAGAACTGTCAGACATGCATGTGGGAAAGAGAAGATGATTCTTTTATTTATTTATTTTTAAACAGTACTTGATGTACAGTGCTAGTGCCACGCCTCTCTTCACTGACACCACTATTTCCACTCATATGTGTTCACCCACACAAACATGTTACCATGCATAGTTGTACTTTGGAGAACTCAATCGACATCCTACCCTCAGCTCTCCTTAGTGACTGTAAGCGGACTGTGTGGGAGGACTGGCTTTGATAGAACGGACTGCTGTGTTATTGACTTCAATTTAGAAAGTGCTGCCTGCTCCCTCACCCCCCCTCCTCTTTTCATTGCCAGGACTATGTTGGCCCCCAGCGTAGCATACCTCCAAGGGATATCCCTGATTGCACTGCTACAAAATACACATTTAAGCAAGGTTGCAGGGCCTGGAATCAATGGTTAGGTGGAGTATGTGGGTACAGTGTGTGTTGGGGCTACTTTCACTTTTGACCTATATTCCAGTTCCACCATTGTTTGCTTTTTCCTTTACCCAAAACATAAGCTTTTTCTGGTATTACTTCTTTCCTTGAGTCTTTCCATATTAGTTTAGAAATAATGTCAACATCAATTTGGGTGTGTTTTCTCAACCTTCAACACTCCCTATTCTACACTGTCTCCTACCTGCTTGGGTGGACAGCTACTGAAGTGTTGTATTGTTGGAGGCTGCAAGTATATCAGCACTAAACATTTGACACTGTGCTGACTGCGCTCATAGATTAGACACACTTAGGTTGGCTTCTCAAATCCCCAGTATGGGGGGAAAAAAGGGAGACAGAGGATATTACACAGGAAAAATAACTGGCTGGAAGCTGAGTAGTCGCATTAGAGAATAGACACACAAAATGCATCTCAGACATACACAACCTCCCACCCATTCTCTGCCACATGCGGTATACAAGGAAATGTTAGGTTGCATTACAATAATTACTCTTTATACTGCCTTAAAATACACTTGACATATGTCTGTTTCTCATTACTATGTTCACAAAGATGAGCAGATCATTATTTGAATACAGATAAGGTAGACGGGCAACTATCAGTAATGAAATCCAAATTGAAAGCGTATTCATTCACTACCTCCCTTATTCTTTTTGGCATGGGGAATTCATTCATGCCATATTGTCTAGTGACTGTTCCCACATACCAATGACAAACCACACAGCAAAATGCAAAATAACAAACTGACAGTTTTACAAACACACAAACATAGAACTGGGGGAAAAAAAGGTTATTGGCATACACACACAACCTCTATCTATTGGACAGTGCTGCAATAATCTCCCAGATGGAGATTCTGGGATTAACAGTTTTATAAAAATGACACTGCAAAGATGGTAATTGTTCCAGTGATTTTCAGGAAAAGGATGATATTTGAAGGTTAAGGGCATCAGAGTGACAAAGGGAATAAAGTGTCTACTTTGAGAATAACAAAACAGGGCTGTCGTCTATGAGCCAGGTAAGTAAACTACCCAGGACATGGTGTAGCGGTTTAATCATATTAAGATCTAGAAAGATTATTGGGTGAAGGCTACATAACAGCAAGACAAGACGAGGCTTTTGTTGTTACGCACAATAAAATACTTTTACAAGTCCAATTTTATCCTATATTAAAAACAAGTAAACTGAAACAAGTAATGCAACAACCCAACATGAGAATTGTGTCACAGCTCACTAGTCGGGAATTTTGTTTTGACAAAGCTAAAAACATAAAAAGGGAGAGGGAGGGCTGGATCTAAATGAAGACAGCATGTGCTCCTGAGGAGCTAAAAGTCAAAAAGATTTAGCTGCTCTCTCTACTGTGAATTACTATCTTTTTACCTTCATATTGTTCAGGAAAAAAAGAAACGTACAGCCATTTCTTACAGCCTTGCAGTTGGCAAGGCAACACTGCGATGAACACACATACAAGAATGCTCCATGAATCCTAATGAAGCCAGCTGACCAGGGCAAGACATGGGGAGCATTAGCATATGGTGAGAAACACATAAAGACAGAAAATACATGGTGTTATATCACAGGCTTGGCCAGTGACATAGAGCATACAGGATTTGTGTTTTATATAAACAAAATTTGCGGCAGTAATTGTAAAAACGCTTTTTTTGGTTTTTTTTTTGTTTAAATGGTAAAAATTCAAGAGGTGCAAGTAAAAGAACACATTGCCAAACACATATGAAGCATCTCCTTCTATCTAGCTATCTTGGCTCCTGCTGATCGGGTTAATAGCGGTAACCTAGCAGTATCTTTCTTCTGCTTCCAGCTAACATGGCGCTAAAGCTAATCCCTACTCTGGCAGCCAGTATGAACACAGCTCAACATAATGAAGCCTATTAGTATGGAAACAAACACTGCTAGTGAAGCTCAAACAGTGAAAACCAGAGCAAGAGGTAAAAAGAGTGAAAACACTCATCTTTTACTGTGTCTTTAACTTCCCTGACCTGATATTGACCTCATTTGAGAGCACACACTTTGGCACACAGAGACAAAAAAACATATCCTGAACAAGCAAACACAATTAACTTGACTCTGGCCTGCAAATTGTAGTCCAGAGAAACACTGTAGGAAGTAGCAATTTAGAGGAGGGGAGTGAAGGCAAGAAGACAGAGGGGAGGACAGAGGAAGAGAAAGCAAGGAAAAAAGGAAACAGCACAGCAAGAGCAAAGGACAAAGAGAGAGAACAACAGTATAAAAAGAGTATCTACATTGCCAAAACACAGAGGACAAGGAGGAGATGGAAAGAAAGAAGAACTGTTTGAGGATTCAGACTTGAGTTTTGAGTTAAGATCAAATTAAGGTTCAGGTTAGGGTAAGCATGGTGATTAGTGGTGATTAAAAATTTTAATGTAAAGGGGTAAAGGATGCATCATCCCAAGGAATGTCCTTTTAAAGATAGTTGAGCCAATGTTTGTGTGTGTTACATGTAATCTGTCAGAATACATTACTGTAAAATGAAATTAATTCCTGGAAACTGAAATGGAAAGGTTTTATCTCAAGATCAGAATCAGAGTGACCTTAAACAAACCTTACCATGTAATATGGAATTTGGCCAACCATCAGGCCATGTTGGCCATTCAAGTTCAAACTATAATGCAAGGGGTTAACCACTATTGATCAGTGAAGCATTACAGAGTTTGGCAAGCCATGACCAAGGCTTTACTAGTAGTGAAAAAGCAGAGTCCACTGACAGACAAAAACAGAGAGAGAATACAAAGGGAAGGAAAGAGAAATAGATAAGAAGAGAGCCAAGAGGAGAGAGCTGCCCTTACAACACTGGTCAAAGATGATTTTGGTAAGATAGTCTGGGATGCATAGATAGTCTGGAGCTGGGTGGGTTCAATACAATCTGAACTCATTCTGGGTCACTTGCTCATCAAATAGTGCCATACCAAACCTAAAGAACAGTGCAAAGGAATTATCCCACACATAAACAAAGCTAGCAGTGCCAGTATGCACACGATACTACATCTGATTGTTCTCATCAATAATGATGCAGAGAACCACAAGCCTTCATTTGCACTTGGCATAAATGACACCAGATCAACGAAACGTTGTACATTAGCCACACATCCAGCAATTTCATGCCTGTTTGAATGTAGGCAAGGGGATGAAGTAACAAAACACACCTTAGATATAACCTTCCACATTGCCAGGCTGCTAGGGAATCCCTGTGGAGGGGAAAGGAAATAGCCTTTCTTTCTTAACCTAAGAAACCCCACCCCCCAGCCCCAAACACTCACTGCCACTTTAGTGTTACATGTGCTTTACTGAAACTCATTCTTATTCATCTGCAGTAAACTTAAGAAGAATTTTTTGTGTGTATGTGTGTATAAAACAGGAATTGGCTCTATACACCTGAGCCAGTGGGAATAACATACTGCACTACAGGCAGTGACCTTTTCTAGCTGCCGTGCTTCGTCTCCTGCCTCTGTCCCTTTCACACGCTTACTCTTTAGACACAAACGTGCGCACACACCTAGCAGCACTGTCACAGCTAGCTTTACCAACCATCAATTACCTACACTGCTTCCAAGTTTAATGGACATGAGGCTTGCACAAATCATTGGAGATAGAGGGGTGATGGGACAGTAGGGTGCATTTGTTTTGCCTCTTCTCCTTCAGCAGGAAGGTAAAGCATGTCTTGTTTTCTCCTGCTTGCTTTCCTTACATGACCTTTATGGTTGTGTGCTTCCTGGAGATACAGTTCGTGCTCAAATTGAGGGTTAAGGGCTGCCTTTTACAGTACGCTAACTACCCACAAAGGCATATATTATAATGGGGAGGGGGGTTTAAGTATAAAAAGTGCCAAAAATGAATGCAAATATGAGCTTGTGGGAGAATGTATATAAAGAGAAAGACAGCTTGAGATGAAGTAGAG
The DNA here is from genome assembly GCF_900324485.2 of Mastacembelus armatus. Taxonomy (NCBI): domain Eukaryota; kingdom Metazoa; phylum Chordata; class Actinopteri; order Synbranchiformes; family Mastacembelidae; genus Mastacembelus; species Mastacembelus armatus. The sequence goes on along the minus strand of NC_046655.1, from coordinate 10,967,296 downwards.
TGACACAGTGACTGATGAAGAGTGAGCAGAGAAGGGAAGACAGCAAGGAGGAAGAGGGTGGGGTGGATGGGGGGAGTTAATGCACAATATACACTGCATCAAACCAAAGCACTGCTCCGAGCAGGATGCGTCAGCAGTCCATTCATGTTCCCCTATTTTTCACTAAAGGACAAAACGAAGAGTGAGAGAGCAAGAGGAGATGAAGTGAAAGAAAATCAGAGAGGGAGAGGGAGAGAGAGGGAGAGAGAGGGAGAGAGAGAGAGAGAGAGAGAATAAGGCAAAGAACGAGAGAGGAAGGAAGTGAGAGTGAGAGAACAGTGTCCCATCTGCCTGCCTTTCCCACCAAAGCAATGCTGGAAAGCTCTACCAGACTTGCTGGAATGCCTGGATCACTGCTGGGGACAAGGGGGTTAAAATCTGGTTGCTGTGGTGATGCCACTGTCCAGTTCTACCTTTTGCTTGGCGTTATTTTCCCCTGAGCTACACCAAACCACAGACAACAGAATGTGAGCATTAAAAAAAAAAAGAGTAGAGGACAGAAGGAGCCAACTATTTTTTGAAGAGATAGATCTCTACCTCAGGACACTGCAGAGCGCAAGAGGGAGGCAGGGACAGAGAGAGAAAATCAGTGAGAGAGAGAGAGCAATAGAGAGTGTGTGAGAGAGAGAGATCCAAACCAGCGCACACTCTCTTTTGCTGCTACAACAGATCCTTTCCACATCGACGTTACTGTTAACGTCACGCCTGTGAGCCGCACACTTGCTCAGCGCTTGCCTTCCCTGTCGGACGCTGCATTAGCAAGGGGGTGCTGATCACCACGAGAAAAGGGAGCTAAAAGAGAACCGCAAAACAAGGAGAGAAACAAGCCAGAAAGGAGGGAAAAACTGCGCACCACCCCTCCTTCCTCTGACCCACCTCGATCAACCCAGCTACAACACCCCCACTCCTCCCAGCACCCCCTTCCAACCCCCACCCTACTCCCCCTCTGAAGAAATTGACGGATTATTGGGAAGTGCATGGGAGGCAGGCTGCAGCTGCTGCTGTGTGTGCTCGCTACTGCTGCTGTGTGCTTTCGCAGGGATGGTGTGTGTGCATTTGCAATTGCTGCTGTTGCCAACGCGGATGCCGAAGCTGGAGCGTGTGGCTAGTTAAGAGGAGCAATGAAGGCAGTGTGTGTCGCCTAGCCTTTTCAACCCATGCTGAGTGCTCATAGACGAGGAAAAAAACAATAAGAAACAAGTGTACACGACGCTACATTGAGAAGGGGAGCAAGGTGAAAAGCAAGAGAGAGGAAAAAGGGCTGTCAGACTCACCAACTGTCCAACTGATTGACCACTAAAAAGTGAACAGAGGAATACACAGAGGAGGGGGGGGGGTCGGTTTTTTTTTTTTTTTTTTTCGAGGACTTGTCAACCTCCTCTTCTAACCATCATAAACAAAAGGCAAAGAACATTGGAAAGGACAGTGGAATTCAACCTTCTTCTATCCTACCCCCACCGACCTCCCTCTTTTTGTCCTTTCTCTGTTGGCTTCAGTGCACAAAAAAAATTGTGCATGTGTGTGTGATTGTCTATGCTATGGAGAACTGGGTAAGGTGTCTAGCAGGGGGATCAACTGTCGGATTCCAAGGACAAGCAAGAGAAGAGGAGCCGACAGCAAAAAGAGAGCAAGGGAGCACTGCTGCTTTGGGAGCCTGACTGGATTCCAATCTTCATTTTTTTCTTTTTCTTTTTTTCTAATCAACAAGGAAAGGGAGAAAGAACATTAAGGGCCTTCGAACATTTCTCTTTGGATGTGTGGATTTACAAAAGGGCTCATCTTTATAAAGCTCATTGGCATTAGAGCCTACTTTGACAGAGCATTGTATAAAAAAAAGGCTTTCTTTGCTGCTCTTGGATATACATACATCTGATCTGAGTACCACAGCTCTTTCTGATTACAAAAAGGAGGAAAGCTATATATCTCAGTTCAAGGACCTGTAATAATAACGTGAGGTAGGTGTCTAGTGTTTCAACCCCTATATGCTTCAATTTATAACACCCTGCCCTCCCTCTGTCATGTAATACTTTTTTGGTTGCTTAGTTTACCATCATGTACCTCTCATACACATGTTACAAAAAAGCCAACCCTCTCTACCCTCCCTTGTCCATGAGCACAGTTCATGGGAAAAACAGCATTGCTTAACCGAGGACAGGTCACGTCCTCTTGCCCCCTAGAAGATACCCAAATCCATGTTCTCCCTTAGGCCTCCTAAGTTCTCTTATCCCTGACTACTCTGGTCCCTGTAACACTACCACCAGTCTACCAGCTACTTTCCCTGTCCCCAAATCCCCCAAACACCCCATCCTCCCCCCCAGATGATGCTGAATTATGAATGTGCCACATCATGAGTCTCCTGGGGCGGGTAGCTGTGCATCGTGCCAGGAAAGCCGCCCTGCTTTGTGTAGTCTTCCTGATGGCGCGAGTGTGGAGCAGTGCCTCCCTGGCCTTGGCGGGGGCGGCAGTGTCTCAAGGACCCCAGGGCTGTCCACCGCAGTGTTCCTGCAGTAATCAGCAAGGGAAGGTGGTGTGTACCCGACGTGGCCTCACCCGTGTGCCCCCTGGCATTCCTGCCAACACGCGACACCTCAATCTAATGGAAAACGCCATCGAGGCGGTGCAGGCTGACTCCTTTCGCCACCTGCACCACCTTGAGGTGCTCCAGCTTGGGCGAAATGCCATACGGCAGATTGAGGTGGGCGCGTTTAATGGACTCACCAGCCTCAACACACTGGAGCTGTTTGACAACCGGTTGACAGTGGTGCCCAGTGGGGCCTTTGAGTACTTGTCTAAACTAAGAGAACTTTGGCTGAGGAACAACCCCATTGAGAGTATTCCCTCTTATGCCTTCAACCGGGTGCCCTCCCTCATGCGACTGGACCTGGGAGAGTTGAGGAAACTGGAGTACATTTCAGAAGGAGCATTTGAGGGCCTACAAAATCTCAAGTACCTCAACCTGGGCATGTGCAACATAAGAGGTGATATGCCCAATCTGAGCCCCCTCAAAGGCCTGGAGGAGCTGGAGATCTCTGAAAATCACTTCCCTGAGTTAAAGCCAGGCTCCTTCAAAGGTCTGCGCTCATTGAAAAAGCTATGGGTAATGAACTCGCAAATCTCAGTGATAGAGCGCAACGCTTTTGATGACCTATCTTCATTGGTGGAGCTTAATCTTGCCCATAATAATCTGAGCGCAGTGCCACATGATCTGTTCTCACCGCTCAGGTACCTGGTAGAGCTCCATCTCCACCATAACCCCTGGAACTGTGGCTGTGAGGCTGTATGGTTAGCACGGTGGCTCAGGGAGTACATCCCTACTAACTCAACTTGCTGTGGACGCTGTCACTCACCCGCCAGCATGAGAGGTCGACAGTTAGTCCAGGTGGACCGGGGTGAAGGTGCTGCAGTCCAGTGTTCTGCACCTTTTATTGCTGATGCACCAAGAGATTTGAACATCTCAGCAGGGCGAGTGGCTGACCTTCGTTGCCGTACAGCCCCAATGTCTTCAGTGCGCTGGCTCCTACCCAATGGGACTATTCTGACACATGCCTCTAGTCACCCAAGAATATCAGTCCTCAATGATGGTACCCTTAACTTCTCAAATGTTCTTGCAGCAGACACAGGAACTTATACATGCATGGTGTCCAATGCAGCTGGGAACTCCAACGCCTCAGCCTACCTCAACGTGAGTGCAGCTGAGCTTAATACATCAAACTTAAGTTACTTTACCACAGTGACTGTGGAGGTCTTGGGGCCAACCACTGAGATGCCAAAACCTAAAACCACTACAGCCACAGCTGCTGCTGCTGGGGCTGGGGTAGCTGGAGGAGGAGGAGGAGGGGTAGGCCTAGGGACAACAACCACAACTGCCTCTCCTTCCGTCTTTCAGCCCGTCTTCATCTCCACACCAACTGTGCTGCTGCAAAACACTGACGGCCCACCAAGTGCAGCTAAGCCATCTGTAGTGCCAGGACTCAAAGGTGCCACTGGAAAGCCAGGCAAATCTGGCCCTAGCCTAGACGAAGTAATGAAGACCACCAAGATCATAATAGGATGCTTTGTGGCAGTGACACTGTTGGCTGCAGTCATGCTCATCGCCTTCTACAAACTGAGAAAGCGCCACCAGCACAGGAGCACAGCGGCAGCTGCCCGCACCGTGGAGATTATCCAGGTGGATGAGGAGGACCTTCCACCACCAGCATCTGCAGCTCAAGAGACAGCTCTTACATTGCCTGAAATCCGGGACCATAACAACATACACAAACTGGACTTTATTAGCCACAAGACTGACTACAGCTTTCACAAACCCAAGGCCGAATACAAACCCCAGCCCGATTTCACCCTTCACAAGCCGAAGGCTGAGTATACTACATATAAGCCAAATATGGACTTCAGTAGCCATAAATCCATCCAAGATTACAGCACTCACAAATCTACACCAGATTTCAGCCTTCATAGAGCAAAACCTGAGTACAGCCCATTCAGACAGGACTACAGCACTCACAAGCCTAAAGCAGAATACAGCCCTTTCAAACCAGACTTTGGCACTCACCCAAAGGCTAAGACAGACTACAGTCTCTTCAAACCAGATTATGGCACTCATCCTAGACAGAAAACTGACTTCAGCCCATTCAAGATTCGAGATTACAGCACCCAACCAAAACCTAAACATGACTACAGCCCATTAAAATCAGACTACAATACAGAGCCTAAAACTAAGGCTGAATATAGTCCATTTAAGCCCGACTTTGGCACTCACCCAAGACCTAAAGATGATTACAGCCCATATAAGTCTGATTATAGCACTCAGCCTAAACCCAAAACAGACTACAATGTCCAGAGATCGAAACCTGACATTACCTATAAACCCAAGGACCCTTACACCCCCCATAAGATTACTACTGATTACAGCGCCTTCAAGACTGACTTCAGCCCCCACAAAGCGGATTACAGCGCCTTCAAGTCTGACTTCAGTCCACACACTCAGAGACCTAAACTTGATTACAGTCCACACAAAATGGACTACAGCCCCCACAAGGTGGACTACAGCACTCTAAAGCCCAAATATAACACCTATAAACCATCTGGCCATGGGGCTAAATGGACAGACAACAATGTTGGGAACTCTTTGCCTCGAACCCTGCCCAGCACCATCACAGCAATGGCTGAGCCGTTTGTCATAAAAACTCACACCAAGGAGAAGGTACAGGAGACTCAGATTTAAAAGGTCCCCTAAAAGGCTCCTATTCCTTTCCCTAGGTCCTTAGCTCCCACCCATCCCTTGTCCCCCGCCCCCTTTGTCCTATCCTTATGAAATCATGCAATAGAATGCACAACGAAAAAAGGACAGGAACTACTTTTTTGTACAGCGTGAAACTTAAAAGACTGATGATTTCTTGTTGTACATGCTTATAAATAAATATATATATATGGACAAATTGAAACTACCATGGGCTGGTGATAGAGAAACATATATTAAAAAGAAATTGAAACTATTTTCTAACTTGTAACTTCTATTTAAAACAATGAGTTGTTTAAGATGCTGTCATGACTTTGACAAATGAGGGTAGTATTGTTTTAAAAAGGGGCATTCTGTGTGATTTTTACACCATGCTACAGAGAATGCAGTGATGAGAAAAATATTTATATAGAGAAGACTTTCTTTAACAAAACCCGGGAAAAAAAAAAAGGTCAGTGTCGATCTTTACAGGTTTATCTTGTAAAAGCACCAAGAATTTGTACTGTGCCAAATGTTATAAATGCAATAAAAAGGATTTTTGGAAGAAAAAAGGAAGTATTAGAGAGAGATGTTTTTTCCCCCCCTTTTCTTTTTCTCCTGGAGTTTACAGTAACGATCAGCCAAATGCTTTAGACACTGCAGTAAGACGCTGCAGCTATACTTTAACCCTACGTGTGCTGAATGACTCAGGCAGAATGAATCACAGTGCAGAAGAGAATGGTGCTTTATTTAAATCCCTCAACACATCTTAAAATATTACCAAAAAGTAGCAGAAGAGCTTGTTCAATTTATTTTAATGTACAACGCAGGCTAAAATGATGTATTCAATTTAATTAAGATTTAAAAGATGCAATGGTGTGTCAACACAGTATAGCATAGTTTGTCAATGATGCAAAGTGCTTATGTTACTAGGCTCATTTTCTACATTATAAACTGGTATTATTAATCATGTATCTAATGAGAGAAAAGGTGTGAATTAGGGTGAAATATTGTGAGAGCGTTAAGACTGTCTTGCACTTTGCCAAAAAATATAGATCCTCATTTCAGTTTTCATTGCATTGCCAGCTGTTGTGCCTTCATCAATCAGTATGGGGGCTTTTTACGGTGACAAATGCATTTGGGTCTTGCTGTTAAGTCTGCATTTTTCATCTTCGGCAATATCACCCCTTTCAATCATAATATAGCCTGTCTAACAGGTCATTCCTTTAAAAAGAAAGATAAGATACTAAATACACAGTGGTCATCAGGCATGCTTTGGACAGGACAGCCAGTTTTTTTGTATTTTAACCACGGTCTGTGGAATAAAAGACCAAGTATTTCTATTGCCATTCTTTCCACTGCATCTCTTTCTCTCCTCTTAATTGATAAATACGGAGATCATGTTTCAAGCACACTTGTTTATTATAGCCTAGGATATACTATCCTGGTAAAATATATTGGCAAAGAACAGAATAACACTGTTGGAGTGTGCAACGTGAATGAGAGTTGACATGAAAAAGAAATCCATGTGAGTGATTGAAAATGTGGACAAAGCTGATCATGACATGTACAACACCTATTAACACCTATAAAGCTGCACAATATGTAGATGAAAGATGCTATCAGGATCCACATTCACACACCTGTGAAGGCAGGTAAAGCTTCAACCCAGCAGTGCAGCTGACAACACCAGTTTACATAGCCAGTAAAAATTGTGGACATCTGGTTAGGGAGAGTACCTGCAAGGGCCAGAAAAGCAGAATCAAGGTTTCTCTCTCCAACACGTACCAATTCATGATTGTAAGCAGAGGAATTAAAACAGAGAGGGTGTTTAAAATGAAAGAGGGGAGAGGTTGACATGGCCATCACAACAAGAGCGCAGCAGTTAGTTGAGAGCTTGTGATGTGCTTAACCTGAGAGGCTGTCAGAAATGGAGAGTGAGTACGTGTTTGTGAGGGTGACCGTCCAGCTTTCAGAAAGTATGAAATGACAGGAAGACCAGGAGAGTGAGATAGCGTAAGAGCTGGAGGTTAAAAAGGACAGCTGAAGAGGGAAAAGGAACAAACTGTGCATGCAAATTTCTTTGTGTTTTTAAATTTGACTGTTTAAGAACATACGCTTTTGGAAAAAAGACAGCTTTAATAGTAAATTTGTCATTTAAATGTCCACTGTATGACTTTAAAAGGATTGGTTATAATATAAAAATGTTATTTAATGATACAAAAGGAAACGATAAAAAAAAAAAAAACAGAAAAACATATTCAGTGGCAGCAAACAACTATGTGTGCACTTTTAGGGACCAAGGACCATATGGTATTGAAAGACAGTAAAGAATACAATTAGGAGAAAAGTACAATTTAACCTGTCGACACACAGCATTACATTAGCACTATTAGGCACAGACACAGGTGTGGTTACTTACCGAGTGGTCTGGACTGTTTCAGTATCTTGCCATTATCCCAAAAAGGATTTCTACTATACACTACCAACTGCCATCAAACTGTGGTTAAAATAAATAAATAAATAAATAAATGATGTACTGCAGAGGTGTCACAACTGGTCACTAGGCAAAGGTCACACAATCAAATCCATTATATGTTTTCTTATGCAATGTCTGTTGATGACTCATTAATGCCTTTATTTACTGAGCATTTTGTGCAGGTGCAAGAATGCTGCATAATGAGTTGCATATGCTGGTCCGTCTGTATTTGCCCATGTACAGTGTGTGTCTGTTGTGCCAGCTACGTTTACCGTTACGTGCTCAGTTACATCCAACAGTTAGAATAAGGGAAGAAAAGGAGGAGCATTATGAACATAAGAGAGAGAGAGGAGATGATTCATCTAAACCTCACATTTAACATGACCATTTCATACTGTACTGACCACTTGTCACTACACTGACTCATACCTCAGGCAGCACGCCTTGGTCTCCCACTCCTGTTGTTTACTCATGATTGTTTTGATAACACAGCTATGCAAAGCCAGACAACAGTTTCACAACTCTCTCTAATGAGAAGATTGTGAGATGAATGTTCAGTGAAATGAAATACATATCAATACATAGTTTTGAAATTTACAGTGTACATGAGTAAGATAGTTCAGTTGAAAGCTGAAAAGATATATTGCAGTGTATTCAACATGAAGCTATGCAATGGCATTCTGTCGCAAGATTATCTGGAATGGGTTACACTTCCTGTTCATCTGTATGGTATTGCAGGATGGGGTTTACTGTATGCTCGACTTCTACTAGCTTGTTACCGAAGGGCCCGTCTCCATGGGAAACAGTCCTTGCCTACATCCTTTCATTCTCTGGGTCATTAGCAATCATGAAGCTATTTGAAAGAGGAAGCAAGACAAGATGTACCTACCCACAGCACACAGAGCCTAAGGAGGGAGGGAAAGGACGGGAGATCGGAGTCAGAGGCAAATGAAGACATGGTGGTACAAAAACTGGGATGTAGAAAAGAAAATTTAAGTGGGATGGAAAGCAGATTGCTAGAAAGAAGCTACTAGGGAGCAAGCAAAAGTGACAAATTTGGTCAAAAGAGAAAAGCGTTAGAAAAGGGAGGAGATCTAAGAGGGGAAGAGCAATGGGAAAGAAAAAAAAAAATCTAGATATCAACAGAGAAATGTAGCTGTGCTGGATATTGCAGTTGGTGATAGTAGTGCTTCTGGGAGACCTACCTACCTGAAAGAAATGACAAGAAAGTGAGGTGAAGAAGCAATAAGGAATAAAGTAAGAACACAAAAAGGAAAAAAAAGACAAGCTGGAACAAACAAAAGAGAAGAAGAAAAAGTAAAATAGGCAGTAATTGATTCAAATGAAATAAAAATAAATGAAAGAAAAATAAGAGGTTATGGTAAAGAGGAAAAGCAAAGCTGCAAGAGGTAGAGGAAGAGAGAGCAAAGGCATTTGGGAAAGGAGTAAGCAGAGCAAATGTGATGCAAGAGTGCCAGCTACAGATGGAACGGGGGATATATAGCTTGGCTATCATTGCTCCTGCATGACTGGTGAATGGCATGGACTGCATAACAAGGGGTGTGGTGGTGGTGGGGGAAAGAGTTCAATGTTACCATAGAGTGCAGCAGATATGAAGTGCTGATGCCAGTAATGGACTGGACCACCAGGGTACGTGAGGCAGGGAGACCAGTGAATATGAAGGCAGGGAAAATGGGAGGATTGAGGGGTCAGTGTAAATGGAACTGCGGGGATATAACTGCCACAGTGCAACCATGTGCAACCGCGTGTGTTTTCAGTGTGAGAGGACACCAAATTTAATAGGTCAAAGCCCTTAACCCAGCAGCAAACTATACATTTTCACTCTCATTCCACTTAAAAAAGGAGCTTGTTTAAGTTGAACAGCTTCTTAGGACATTTTGAAGTCAATGTCTTAATTACTTTTTTTTTTCTCTCATTGTAAATTACTATCCGTTGAGGCATGTTATTCCACTAAATCTCAATTGCATCAGCCATTTATCAACCAAAAACACATATTCAATAATGTCAGTACAGCAAACAGAATGTTCACTTTTGACATATTTTCTACTGCCCTCATATTTTATATTGTTCTAATCGATGTTTATGCTGACAGTCAATCAGATTACATTACTATACCCTATAACTAAACAACTACGCCTCCACAATATGGCTAAAATTGAGTATTCCATGTATAACTAAAAACAAACTACATTAATCACACATGCCCAAAAGTAAAACTTTAATGAAAAAAGGTAAACACTGTCACCACTGAAAAACAAAAAAAGTCACCTGTGAACCCAGTGAAGGCCAACGATATAAACAGGTTTTAGTTGTTTTATCTCTATTGATGTATTAATGTTTATTCAATGTTTTTTCAGATTCATTCTCCTTGGGCTTTGGCTAAGAACAAATGAAAGTAGACGTACAGGGTTTTTTTTAATTACTAAACATTTAAGTGACCCTGATCTATGTGGTATACCGATTATAAAGATATGTTGCTGCAAATTCATTTGTGCAACACTGGGACCGTGGTTCCACTCATCCAGGAGTTTTACGGAGTATAATTTAACGTTGAATTTCCATGCAGTTTTACTACACCATTTAATATCAGCACTTTTGTTGAGGGCTTGGCACAGGTGGTTTATGTATAACAGAAACAACAAGAATAAGAAGGTGCTTCACAGCCTATTAGCTTTTACTCCTTGATACATGCATCTGTGAGATACAGCCCTTTCCATCAATACAAATGACTTGTGCTTTGCATGTTGAGTTTCCTGTAGTTTTGTGTGTTTTTTTTTTTAAATTTTTGTTAGAAAGACAAAGTTGTGCAGAATTATAAAGTTTAATGTTAAAATTATTTGTAGAGTATCAGTTTGGAGAAAAGCAGCAATTTTTTAATGGCAGCCCTGTTATATGTGCATCAGACATCTAATTTAGCCGGAATTTGCTGCAAAAAAACTGCCATGTCAATTGATTTATGTTTTTATGCATTTGAATCCTTTAAGCTCTTATTGATTCAATAATCATTGACAATGAGCATACTACAGCCAACAATTGATTAAGGTACCAGCCTAAAACCCATATCCCTAGTTTATACAATGGTACACAGTGCACGTGCTGTGATTGTTGGGTGAACACTAGCCAGTGTGCTAGTGGAACAGACATGAGGCTATTCTAAGCAGGCCTGAAGGGACGCTGCCTTGTGAGTCAACATGAGTCAGGGGAGGAGAGCTGCTTGTTCCTAATGTCAAACAGAGGAACAGGATGGGGTGCATAGTCCAAGGTGGTGACAGCACAACCTCTATGAAGAGAAGAAGACCGCCCTTATTACAGCAAATAATTCTTGTAGAAATTTCAAGAATCACATCAAGAAGGTTAAGGTGAAAAAGCTACTGGTGGACTGGAGAAGTCAATGAAGACAAGATGATATTTACTTGTTCATCTGATTTCACATGTGAAAACTGATGTAAACAGCAATATTCAATGACCAGATGGTGGTAGGATTTGCTGTTACTGAGGTCAACAGAGGCAGAAGAAAAATTTTCATCACAGTATACTGCTGGCAATGATCCCAGTGCTGCTGAGGCTGTAGTGTTGAATAGGTGCACGCCAATAGATTTTTAGTGGATATCAACTGTGGTCAAATTCAAACAGATGTTGCTGTTAAAATTAAGAAGGAGCTGGGTTGTGTGAGCTATTTTTGCCACACAGAGGCCCACTCAAGTGTGTTACTCCCTGTGCAAGAGTTTATTGCCCCTTTGGCTGGGTGAAAAAAAAAAAACATTCCTGTGTTTTCTTAGCCAGCAACAATGAAGTCTTTCTTTTATGATCGTGTCCAGTTGTTGAAGCCAGGGTGTAATGTGTAGTATTTCATTTCTCCCGAGAGTAGCAAACTGGAGACACTCAGACACCTGAGACATGTGGAGGCATTGTGATGATGATCCCACACAAAACAGAACCATGTACATACACATTGAGCAAACAATTAAGATACTGACTATTATTTATTCATTTTAATATGAAGATTTATGGCCAAGACAAATAACCGTGATCACATGTACAGTATCATCAGGATTAGGCATCACTCATTCATCTTCTGAAAACCTGTGTTGCTTTAACTGTAAAAGCCCAGTGAGAGTCTACTGCAGCTGATGTTTTGTTCTGCTCAAGTAAAAATATTAAAAACTATATTAACAGGATTGGGGATGGAGGAGTGAACATATCCTTTGACATTACTGTTTCAACTGTTTCCTTGCTACTCATTAAGCATTTATCACCACAGAAGCACCAGTACATACACTGTATGTACTGTAATGTAGTACTTGCAGCCAGCTGAAGTGATTGGAGTGTGAACCCTTCCTCATGTCCTGTAACTTCGACATTTATGTTCATGTTCTCATGTACAGACTGCACAACTAAACATGCGACAACGTGATTCTCCAGACCATTGTTGTAGTTTCTATAGCATCACTGAGTGTTCACATGCAAATTCAGACCCCATGAAAGACTAGTAAAAGCCCATACACAGTGTTCCAGCACAAAATCTTAAGGACAAGAAAAGAGGAAAAAGGAAGCATTTCTCATGAACTAGGAGATTTTATGTAACATCAGGATGAGTTTGGGGATTACAGTGAATGTTTTTGGATTTCATCTCTGGGCTTAGACATTTTAGTGGTGGAGGAGTGGAAATTTAGTTACAAAATGTCCTCCAACATTGTTAAAGATATTAAATAATGGAGTCTGTAAGAAAAACAAACATGGGGAGGGAGAATTAACTAAGGTGGAGCATAAGGCCACACATGACAACCTGATTTACTATGACAGAAAGAAGTGGGCCACAAAAGCAGAGTGAAAAAAAGAAAAATGAGGCACAAAGAGCAACACAAAAGAGATTTCAATAGATGAGCTCCTATCTGACACTTTATGAAAAGCTCAGCATTTGTTTTGTTGTGTAGTAGGATCATGAATTTACATTGATGTGGACTTCAGGGTGACAAGCGCTGTGTTAGTTTCACACAGTTTTCATGTGGGGGCAGAATTATTCAGCCGCTGCGGCAAAATGCTGCGTGTGTTTAAATGTGTCTGTGCAGTTGGGTCAGCAGAGAAGTTTAAAGATCAAAACAAATCAATAGCAAATCTCTGTTCATGGTGAACAAGTGGAGTCTCACTGCCTTTTATGTACTGACGTTTGCAGTTTAAAGTATTTCTTAATGGGGCATTTTGAAATAGACTATTTAATTACTGAATCTGCATGTAATAAAATATGAATGTATCTCCTGTACGCTGAAAATAGAAAGGGAAGGGAAATAAGCTCAAAAGTTCTTCTGTACGTGGCAGCATGTTGTTGAGTTGCTGTCCAATAATCAGTGGATTCTGGTCATGTTTAAATGTTGTTCGGCACTCTGCAACAACACCTGAAGTAGAGATGCTGGTGTAGGAGTGACTACTTATGAACCTGTGCCAGTCTAACTATGCCACCTCCACATAAGAGCTGATCAAAGCATATGTCGTCCCAGAAAACAGACAGCAAAATATATTTAAATCCAAGAGCTGCTTATCAGATGTGGTACAGAGATAACCCAAAAATAAAAAAATAAGGCAGCGAAAGCGGAAGAAATTCTAAATATGAAGATGTGGTTAATGAAAGTGAAGTTGGAACTCTTAGACCCAGCAAATCCATACAGTAAGAAAGGGCTTAAGGCTCTGCAGCGAGAAAAAGACCAGGAACTTAAACAATTTACAATCACCATCATGCAGCCCTGACATATTAGAACTGCAGATTCAGTGTGTAATAATTGTTTTTAGGGCTGTGTACCAGTAACTTTGTGGCCCCAAGCTGAGCATGACCGCGTCTGCCTGGCTGATACAAGAGTACCTTCTCCCAACAGGGGAGCCAATAATTAGACAGCCAGGTATGCTGCTCTTCTCCCCTCACCGCTTGCTTGTCCCTCACTCCGGCTAATTCAACATGACCAGACACACCAAATACCTATATGTATGCAGTAAAATGACTTAAAACCAAAACTAAGAACTACTAAAATGAACATCAAAATAAACATCACAAACTGGTGCCACAAAAATATGTTACAAGTACTGCAGGTCAAATCATGTGATAGTGATATGAGAACCAGAGAGCCTGTAAGACACGATTTCAATGGGAGTTTATTACTATGAGATGGAGGGACGGAGGATGTGGCTCAGCTGGGACGAACACACACAGGGAGTAGAGGAGGAGAAGGAACAGATCAAAGAAGCGAATGCAGATAGAGGAGAAAGAAAAGTGGCTCAAGTATGATGACAGAGGGAGAGGATACGAGAGGAGAAATAGAGGAGGCTCACGGTAGAAGAGACTTGGCAAGAGTTCACCCTCCCACTCTATTGGCAGCAAAGGCAAAAACTGTTTGCTCACAGCAGTACATGCATCTATTAGTATTGTTCCAGGAGATAATAACTCTCTGTGAGATTTGTGTATGTGTGTGTGTGTGTGTGTGTGTGTGTGTGTAGGGAGGGTGTGTGTACATGTGTGTTATAGTGTCAATTCTCAGCCAAAAGTACCAAACGTGTTCAATGAGGTGGCAGACAAAAATGGAGCAGCAATATAAAATGTATGCAGCAAGCATGCAGGCAAGTATTTGTCTGTCTGTGGGTGTGTCAGACTATAGTGCTAAATGTCAGCTATAGAATCAGCAGAAGCCAGAGCGCTAATAACACAGCCCCTGACAAGCTTTCTCAAGTCTTAGCATTAGAAGACCGGCTTTAAAAACATTACCTGTGGTGTGCGGAGTGCTAACTGCAAATTTTCCAGTACAATAATAGATGCTAATTAAGAATAAAGTATGGACACGTCTTGTATCACATTTCATCTAGATAGAAAGAGTTGAGAGATGACAAAAGAAACACGTAGAGAACATAAAGACAGAATAGCAGACCAACATGCAGAGCCATCAAAGATAAAATTACTCTTGGCCTCAGAAGTAATGATGACCTTTCGTACACGCCTAAATAAACACTTATATCGAAGCAAACACTCTCACTTTAAGAGACATTTAGCTTGCAATGAAAGCATTTTAAGAAACTGTAGTGCCCCAGCAAACCTTGCTTGGAATTTCCCCTACACATTCAGAGAGAGAGATTCAGCCACCAAAAGGGTTTAAAGAAACTACATTTCTATAGCTGGCCTCAATTGAAGCTATGCTCACGCACACATCCACACAGCTCTCTGTCTGTCGCCCACTTCTGCCATTAGCTTTATCTCTCTGAATTCAAAGCTGAGAGCCCAATCCCTGTTGGTTTTCTGAAAAGATTTTGCCAGGCTTGTTCTTCCTTCTATGCCCCTGACTCTCCTCTGGGAAAACTGAAAAGAAAAAAAAAAAAAAAAAAAAAGAGGGAGAGGGGGGAAAAAGATGCCGATCGCTGACGCAGCCGCTGAGATAGCTTCCCGCTTGCTGGTAGGGGATATAAAGAAATGGAATGAGAGAAGGTAGGTGGACGGAGATGCTGACATAGGGATACGGGTGCAGGCGAGAGGATGTTATGCTGGGGTAAAGCTGGCAATGGATTACTGCTTCAAATCTTTCCTCTTTCTGGCCTTTATTTAGTGCTTTTTTTTATTCAGATATTATAGGCTATATTCCTCCTCACGACAGGCACACACAAATGCACACAAACAAAGGACAGCCTTGTGAAAGCAGAGCTGAAGTCAAGAGGAAAAGAAATGGACAAGACAAGAGGAGATGGGAGGTCTAGGTAGGTGTGCCCCCTGCACAGCAAGGGTCGATGTTGACAATTCAATAAGTGAGCAAGTGACAAAGGACTGACATGAAACATGGAGGCGGGGACACATGTACAGAGCCACACAGGAGATATGTGGAAAGGAAGAGGAGAAGACAGCCTCTACCCGACGTAAATTCTGCTACCCTAGAAACTGAGACGAGACGGAGTGTGTGGGAGAAAAGACACAGACACTGACTGGTTCGGTTTTATCGTGACAGCTGACTTCAGTGTGTGTGTGTGTGTGTGTGTGTGTGTGTGTGTGTGTGTGTTTTTTAACCCTACCGCCAAGACAACGTCAATGTGTAGCAACTGCTGTGTTGTCAAGGGAACCATTAGCACAACTGAGACTATCTGCTCTGTGCTCGCCTGTATGCACACATCGACTCGCTTGCATAGATGTTAGTGATTACTTAAAAAAAAAAAATTATTACCCTGCCAAGACCTACACATATAGATCCCAGGTTGTAAGAAGCTACAAGTAGAGCTACAGTTGGTGCTGACTGCAGAGCAATACAGATCAAACATCAATACATTGTTTTGTTCCATCTATGTATTTGATGTTAGCATGGTGGTGCTAAAACTGTCAATATATTGGTGCATCACACTCAGCAGAATAGGATCAATTTAAGCTTTAGTAAAGCATAGAGGCCCGGGGCCATTTTCTCTGAAGGGCTGATCAGAGATCCAGAAGGACACATTTTATTGTATTTCCATTACTGTGCACTATGTAGGTCAAACTACAAGACTGAGAATTCAACAAGGAGAAATTAAAACATTTGCATTATTCCAGCATTAAGTGTCAACAAGATGCCTTTCGTTTATCTGCTTGTAAAGCCGTGACTTAAAAATGTATCTATGGGACAGAATATATTATTTCAGACTGTGCTGATCACAGCCCATTTTTGTTACAGTGTCAATCAGTTTTTATGTTAAGATAAACACCTAGCAGCCAGCAACTCAATAGGGATTTGGGTATTTATGGTGTTATTAGTGTTTGCATGCAATTGAGCGTAAAGTGTTTTCCTTGCAGGTCAGGTTCAGAGGGGGCAGATGGAAAAGAGGTGACCACATGCAAATTCACAAAGTGGGTAAAGGTTGGAGCAATGAAAGACAACAATAGCAATATAAAAAGCAGAATGTATGTGTGTGTGCGCGTGTGAATACTAACATTAATTTAGTGAGGAACATAAAATGTCAGTCAAGTGAGAAGAATGGGAAGCAAGACAACAATAATAGCAAATTAAGAAATACGCAATAAAAATGAAGCTGCCTCATGGGGCAGAACATGAGATGACAGAGAATCAGCTGACCGAAGGAGGAGGACACACAAAGAATAAAACCTCCAGTCAAAGCTGAGGCATTAACCACACAAGAACTCCAAGGATCAAGGCTCATCTTTATCCTCATTTTTATGATCAAAGGTATTTAAGTTAAAAATCTCCATCATATATTTATTCCCCAAAATCCTAGACAATATTTAGCAAGATTTTAAAGCTGTTTATTCAATAACTTAAAGTGACACTTATTGTGAGTGATGGACAAAAACCGTAAGACTAAAGCTAAGTGTGCTAGATTACACTGATCTCTTTCAATAAGGTAGTCAAAATTCCACAGTAACTTCCACCTCTGAATTTACCACTCTTTTTGTACAGCCCTCGCCCTCTGTCATCTCTAGCGCAGGCTGGACTGCAATGAATGACAGAGTGAAGCGAGAAATTGAAACAAACTGCAAATAAAACTATTCTTTATTAGAACAGACTGGTAGAGAAGCAGAAAATAAGAGCCAAAACAACAAAGAATAGCAGCTGAATAATAAGACAGGTAATGACATGTCTATTGACACAGCCACTGGCTATCTGGCTGGCTGCCTCCAGTATTCTCAAAAAGACTAAAATTCAATATGTAGTGTGGCTGTTTTCTTTTTAAGCAGGAAAGACGAGTATAATCAGCAGAAAGGCAAACAATAAGCCAATAGAAATGGTTTTCTCTCTTTTTTTTTTTTTTTTAAGTTGCTTCAATCACATATTAAACATACTAGGTAAGTCTTCTGGACTTGGGTTCAATAATACTTTAGGAAATGTGTTTGTCGAGGAATGTGAGCACACCCTGATACCCCACATCCAATTTGCTCTCTTTCAGTAAGTTTAAGCAGAAAAATCCAGGCGAATGAAAAAAAAAGTGACTAAGACAGAAAGACATAAAATGAAAGACAACTAAAAACTTTATGATTTCAGTGAGTGATTTAAGGTGAGACGGTACAGTGCAAATGCATGAGAGCATGCCCTCACTAATGTGCAAGAGTACTGCAGTGCCCTTCATGTAGAGGAAAAGGCTAAGAGGATTCAGCTAGTCCCCAAGCTCAGTGTGTGCCTGTGTCTTTGCTCTGTTTGCAGGGCATGCTTATCAGGGTTGACGAAGTTGCAATTCCATCACACACACGTTAAACAGAAGGTCGCCCTCGTAAATGAGTTGGAACGATAAACCGGTGTGCAGGATTTATTTTTCCTCCCATCTCTATTCAAACCCATCCAACTCTCCGTCACTATGAGGGTGTGAATGTGTTTATGTGGGTCACACTGTTTCACCTCCAGGCTATATTTCACAATTTTCAAAAAACAAAGCTACCCCAACTGTGATTCCGAAGCACACAAACAAGCTGAATGGCACTTTACTAGCGAACTGCTGCAAAATCAGAAGTTGAACCCTATCAGTGACACCTATTACACAAAAGTAATGTAAAAAAGGCTATTCCGGTCAATACTCAACAGAAATTAAATAAATACATGAAATTAATCTCTATTGCAATATAGAATGATTTGCCAGTTGTCATACAGAAACAACATGTAGGCAAAATAGATGGATAATTAGCTTGTATTGCAAAGCACTTTTAGGAGTAATGCTTTTGTTTTTTCTACTTTGAGGTCTACTACGTTTCCAAATAAGGATTTACTTTATTGAGACAGATTGTGTCTGTGGCTATAAAGCATCAGTAATCTGGATGTGGGTCTGCCTTCTGTACCCGTGGTTTGTTTAACTAGAGAGTGTAGTGAGGGGAAAAAAAAGGCCCAAGGGGCAATTCTCTGTCCCCACTGCCTGTCTGTCTTGCTGACCAGGAAACCACACAATGTATTATTTATTAGGTGTACTGATTCTCGTCTCTCTTTATCCATCACTCACTCACACACCGCAAACACAAACAAGAAAAACAAGTCAGAAATAGCCGCAAAAAACAGACATACAAATATATGTTAGTAAAAGAACAACAGAATGAGAGTCAAATGCTGAAGAGAAACTGAAGAGGTGAAGGGAATAGGATGGTCAGAGTGTGAGATGCAGCACTTTTGTAATTGGTCTTATGCCAAAATAATTCAAGCGTGATCAGAAATCAATGTGAGAACATAGACACTGGAGAAATCCAATAGTGTCCCGCGGCTCTCAAAAGCAAAATAAGACACATAAAAAGGGGCTCAGATGCATAAAGGATGCATTTCGCATGCCTGAACACATGTGTGAAGAAAGCAAAATGAATTGGTCTGAGGTGCACTGAACACAGATGTATATAAAGAGACAGAAGAAACGACATCCAACTAGATAAAACTTCAATTATCTACTTGCCACAGTGTGCCTATTTATATTCATTTCAGTGGTACAATACGAATTACCACATACATTCACAGAGAACAGCAAGTAAAATCCTCTTGATATTACAAAGGTGTTGGGATTTATTAGCATTTAATTAAAATGCTCACCGAGAACAGTTACTGAAGCAGAGGAGCAGCTTGAAGATCTATAGAGCCAGGCATTAGCAGGGCATCTGTGATGCCACGCTGGCACAGTGACTCATTGGTGCTCCACAACACAACCTCCTGCAGGTCTGAAGGCAGCTTATACCAACCCCCACCTATGACAGCGTGGTGCACACAGTGTTAATGTGACAAGGTGGGGTAGGTGGGTGCAGGGGATCTGTTTTAAGCACAGCTGGGCCAAGTTTAGGACACTGTGAGCAGAGGAACTGTCACTCTGGACAGACACAAAGGTAAGTGCCTTTGTGTATGTATGTATTAGGGCTGTAGCCACCATATTAAAATATTAATGCAAGTTTGTTTTGTTTTTTTGCCTAATTAGTGCAAATATGCTTTTTTTGGACTATTAATTAATGAATATAATTTTTTTTTTTAATATTGGTTCTAAAATGTTTAAAAGATGAAGTACACAACAAACTGTCAAACTACAATATACAAACTTGACCATGGCTTCATCAGCAATAACAGACAAAAATGAAAATCAAGTTTTCAGAGCATAATGATTTGTTATTATGATGTGAGGTCATTAAAGGCTTAGTGAATTTTAACATAATTCAGCATTACACAGATACAATTTTGCTTTTAAAAAGAAAAGAAAGTTGTGTACTTTTTAGTTTCTTCCAACAAAATGTTTATTAGCTTTATTTTAATAAATGTAAACTAAATATTAAAATTCAAAATAGCATGCTAGTGCACATAGTAACATACCACAACTGTACATATCCAAGAACGTAACCTATGAGCATTTCTATGTGTGAGCTAGAGAGAAACTGTTGGCGAGTAGGCAGTCACGGCAGTACAGTAGTTAAGAGACCACCCAGACTGAATGAGGTCAATACGACTGACAGTATACGTAGGTGGACCAGCACACAGCATATTACTGTCCACTTAGCCTGCTCTCGTCCCCGCTCAATCAAACACTCCATCTCTGCTTCGCCCTCTTTTCTTATCCTTACATCCTTGGTGGTGAGGAAAAAAAAAAAAAAAAGAGTCCAAACACAAAACCACAAATGACTAAGATCAAATATTTGAAATCTATGAGGGATTTGTAGATAGATTTGGTAACTGTACTGGGAAAATGTAGAATCTTCATGCACCACACTGGGTTCCCAGCACTACACTGTCATCACAGCTTTCATATTTTTTACACTGCTGCCTTCTCAGTCTCAGGAATTATGGTTATTGAACATACAGTATGTTAATGAGGAGCTGGGAATACTTTAAATATTGTTTCTCTGACTTATGTCTCTTATTAGCCAACACTACACCACTAATTATGTCCCATGTCTGACTGACTCATCCTAGATAAACACGTCAATGAAGTAAAATTCTTCCATTATTGCTTGGGCTGAGCTTTTGATGTTGCCATCCAGAAGCACAAAGAAAATCAACAGAGGCTCAGTGTCTGAGATAGTGAATGGATGTTTGTGTCAATGAAAGGTGGGAGGTGAAAGAAAATTAAACGGAAGACATCAAAAAGAAAAAGAGAAATGTCTGGGGAGTGGTGTTTACCAATGTGTTTCCTTTTTTCCCTCAGAATTCTGTGCTGCTGTTTCGGTTCCATGCTGGGAACGGGAGCAGTGTCTGTCAGAGATTAACACTACAGAGAGACAGCAGGCAGAGAGAGAGAGACAGAGTGAGGTAGACAGACAGAGAGAGAGAAAGAAGGGAGGCAGGGATAAAGGAAGACAGAGCAGATAAACACAAAAGTGATTTTTGAAAAGAGAGAGTTTGAAAGAAAAAGAAATCTTTACAAAGCGGCAGAGAATCACCACAGAAACCAAGGAAATGAAAAGTGTGTGTGTGTGTGTGGTGGTGGTGGGTGGGGTGTTATAAATAGAGGAGACAGACACTAGGGCCTTTCCCCTCACTGGATGCCACATTAATTATGCGTGTCTGCATCAAGAGAAATTAAGACATGCCTGTGTGGCAGTTCAGAGAGGAACTGAGAAAGGGGGATGCAGCAAATATGCAGGCGAGGAAGCAGCAATCTGAGAGCAAATGCCCAAGATTCAAAACTGGACATTAAAGAAGAGGAGGGAAGAGTGAAAGACTAAAGTGGAAAAGAGGAAAGCAGAAAAATAAAAGGCCTTTCACAAAACACCAAAACAACAGCACAAAAGCAAAAGAGAGAAAAAAAAATGTGCTCATTCCATCACCCCAACAAAGGAGAAGAAAAGGGTAACGGCTAATTACAGAGTAGTGGAATATGGAAATGTAGAGATAAAAAAAAAATACAGACCATTGAGCCAACATGTCATCAGATCAACAAAGTTCTAGGAAATACAAAATGGCAGTCGAGCAGCGTAAGTGAGAAAAGTGTTTTATGAATGCAAATAAATACGCCACCACAACCCAAATCAAATGTTATTCACGTGTGGCCATCTTCCGAACTTCTTAAAAAGCTCCGGCAATCAGATGCTATTCAGCGAGGAATCAACAGCAGAATCTTATGCTAATGAAATCAAATGATCCATATTCATGTTAGAGTGTGACACACCTTAATAACCTGTTTTGGTTACACTCACTATGCTCTACAGAAGTAGGAAAGATGAAGGATGAATGGATGAGGGCCACAGACCACTTTTTCCTCTCTGTCATACATCATTTCTTTAATTCTGCTGCCAACTCATCTCTCGTTAGAGCTCCTATATTTCCTCTCCCCTCTTTGCTCTGGGCTTTCTCACCTGCAAATCTATCCTGTTTCATTGTACAGCATTAGCAGTTATTTTGGTTCTTCTTTCCTCTCATTTGCCATGTTCCCATTTGTTCAGTGAATGTAGCAAACTAGAACAATGACAACACAGCAACTTTCTACGCAAGAAATAACTTTCTTTTAGATGATAATCTTGCCAATTTTGAAAAAGTGACACCTCTTATGTGTGAATGCTTAACTGTGCTGTTATCTACTTGAATGTGTCCCCTTGAGGGCGTGCATGTGTTTCTGTTCATACCCATAACAGCAGGTCAGCGCAGGCAGCCAACCAGCCCTCGCCCGGTCCTGCCTACTAACTCCCACCTACCCGCGAAAAACTTGCTGACACCACTAATGACTGGTAAGGGAGAAAACGTGTGAGTGTACATGGATGTGCCTGAAAAATGCTTAATTTAATGTGTGAACATGAGTCTTCAAAATCTGATTAATTATGCATTTGCATGTATATATACACCTGTTAAATAAATCAAATCAACGTGTACCCGATACAACATCACTGTACTGTTGCTTGCATCAATTATTTCACAGTCGAGGTTCTCTGGATACAACCTATACTTCAACACAACTCCACAACACAACCGGCCAAGCCTGCATTTCCATGACAATTAAACACCGAAGGACAGTGGAGTCAGCCACCCTACGCAAAGAAGCCCTTTTAAAACGGAGATAGGAATGACGAGGTGGGGGAAAAGGGGGTGAAAGAGAGCAGGAGTGTGTGGCTTGAATAAGTGGTGGCAGGATTATAGCTAGTTCCATCATGGCTTTGGTCCGTTCACTGCTTCTTATAAAAACCTATTAGCATGTGAATGAACAGGCACACGGTGGATAGAGTTTTCTAAAGCCCAGGAGCATTAATCCACTATCAGGTGAGCTTTCCATAAACTGGAAGTAAGTGGGGAGGGGAGGAAAGTGTGTGTGTGTGTGTGTGTGTGTGTGTGTGTGTGTCTTTTAGCGTTAGTATACTTTTAGTGGCCACTTTTATCTGGATTTTTTTGTTGAGATTTAACAGCACTTAAGGTACAAGTACAATACTTTAAATGTTGTAAAGATGTTCATTTGGGGGTAAACAATTTTAATCAGCTTATTAAAGTCAATTGCCTTAATTTTGTACAAACTGTCTTGAAAATATAGCAGCCTGACATTTGGCTTGATGAATATGGTTTGGAAAGAAAAAAAAAAAAAAACCCTGACACTAGAAACAGATGAACTTTCAAAGGAAAAAAAAAATGTTGGAGCAGATATTTCTGGTAGAAATTCAGGATCTCTAGACATTTTTGCCAAAGACAGATAGGAGAAATAAGAGACAGTCTTTACTAATTTATTTAAATCACTGGGGTCAAATATTATGCTTAAAACAAAGCAAGGATGCATATGGAAAAGTATTTCAAACCATAGTAGCTGCTGTGATTATCACTAAAATGGTACAATAGATATTATTCATCTAATATCTCTGAACCAAAATGATCTTGTGTTCAAAGCAGACTAAACTTGACTGTGAAAGCATGAAAGGAAGACGCAGAAATGTGGGTGCCAATGTAGCAGTACATCAAGAGTTACCAACATGGCAATGGGCAATCCAACAATAGGAAATAATGAACCAGGGCCAGTATGTCCTGCTATATTGCTTACCTCCCTTTGCAGCACTAGCTCTTTGGTGAACAGCATGGCCTCATCACTGAAGGGTTCCGCCACCTGCATGCCTCCAGGCATATTTCTGGAACTTCGTGGACATTCAATACCTAAGCAAAGACAAAAATGCAGGAGTTGAAGGACAACACAGCAGCTGATCAAAAAACAGCAAGTCCCCAGTAGCTCTAATCATAATTTGAATCACTCCAGGGATGAATACATCTGGTGTTTCCAACAACTGATGCCACACCAACCAGGTCCACAGTCTGTGTCATCAGTGACACAATGCAGATTCACTACCTCTACTGGTTTGTGCACTACAGGGCATCCAAGACACCATCCTAAAAACACACAGGTACAGTGGAGTACGAAACCTCTCCATCTGAAAAGAGTCAGTGAAGAATGGCAGAGCATCTCTCCACAGATTTGACCTATGATCAAATCATGCGTATAGAGCAGATTAAATCTGTGACCAAAAACACGCGGCTTGTGAACACATGGTACAAAATAGATGGCTTCATTCTTCCTAGACTTTGGCTCAAAACAAATGAAACTTAAAGGGACAGGATTTGTAATTAGTTTACATTTCATTGAAACTGACCTGACTGATCAAACAGGTTGCTTGTAACCTAAAAAGAAGATACTTTGGGGTTGAAACTCTGAAGTTTAGTGCTAATAAAACAGTAGCTGTGTCCTCAGTTCCTTCAGTCTGACACTGTTAAATTTAATGAGCTTCAATGACATGACAAACAAATATGTGCATATGCTGACAAAGGATGGACTCACAAATACATGAGAGACATCAAATCCGAAGCATCCTGGTGACTCAGTTGTTAACATGGCCACCTGACTGTAAGATAATCCTGGGGTTTCAGTCTCAGTCTTTGTGTTTTGCATTTTCTCCACAGGTTTGCCTCTCTTTCATCTGGCTTTATGTTAGACTGGAAAAGTATCTGTTACCGAGACTTTTCACCTGGGAAAATGCAGCTGAGCTATTGCTCTGATGTGTCATAATGAAAAAAAAAAGCCTGCACTAAAGAAACTAATAGTCAATGTATTTCACAGATTGGTTTAGGAGATGACATCTCATATTGTGCACAGAACCTAAATGTTATAAGACATTTTCCCAAATAAGAATACACATTTTTCATTGGTGCTTACATCTTAAAACAAATCAACAGTGGTTTACAGTGACAATCTGGGACACAGTGTACCAGGTGTGTCTAAACCTTGACTGCTGTTCTATCTGTAAGCACAAGCAGAGGAAATCTCACAAGATCTGCTCTACAGCCCATATTTATGCTAATATTCGATTTTTACTGAATTTCAAGTGAAATTTGCTTGTTAGCTTTTTGTCCCAGACCTTTTTTAAATACATAATTGGATTTGAAACTGACATTTAACAATTTTAGAGGGCTGAATGAAATATTTGCTTGTGACTTTTAAAAGAACAAGCAAAAGAGAAGGATTATTTTGTATTATACATGATTTACCATTTCTAAGTTTGTCATCAGTAAGTTAGTAACGGTCCCAGGTCATTTAAATGTCTAAAAAAATTTTTAAAAGGATTGCATGCAAATAACCTTTATATACTGCAGCAGCTGACATTGTAAGTACAAAGAAGCAACTAGATTTGTTCTATCTCACCTTTTTGTTTAGAACATTATGTTCCCTACATGCCCATGTCTGTACTATTTATGAAAGCAAGAACAAGAGATAATCCAAGGAAAATGACCCAGGAAAGGCATAAGGCTACAAGATAGTCAGCACCCAAAAGTTATGAAAGAACTTTAAAGTCAACCTCCTGTATGACATAAAGGTGTACATTACTGAGCAATAAAACCAATTAGACATATGCAAATGTCTGCTTTCCACTAAAGTGTTTGCATCTTTTCAGTGTAATTTAAGTGCTCAGTTTTATTATTAGCACTGTAGTGCAGCAGAATTTCAAACTGTGATGAAAATGTGTTTTTCTATCTAAAAATGCCAGGAGATAAAAAAATAAATAAATAAACAAACACTGTCACACAATTTTAACAATCTCCACAATACTAAATTGATTAAATAAAGGACTGCGCTAGAAAAGTTTAAATGACCTGCATTTTACAAGTGTTCTATTAGGTATCTGGCTATTTTCAAAACATACAATAGAAAAATGTTTCCTTGAGAGGAGAGAGGGAAGGAGGAGGAGACACAAGATCATCTGAAAGTATTTATAGAAGTGGACCAGGACAGGGCTTCCATGTAGGACACTGTGGCTACAACAGTGGGACAACAGAGATAGTAGGGTAGATGAGGGATGCAGAATAAAGGAAAAAGGAAAAATACAAGAGTTAGCAAAAAATTGTGTATGAAGTAATTGCAGGGAAAGGGAAATGTGAATTTCTGCTTGGGTTGGCTAGAGCTGAGATAAAGGCTGGAGCTGTGTTATTCACTGGCATAATCCTCAGAAAAGACTACTTGAGAATATAATACACAAAGAAGTTTAACAGTATAGCACATACTGCACAGAGCAATGTCTCAAAGAGCTTTACAGGCTCACAAGAGTAACAATTGCCTACCCAAATCAAGCTTTGTAAGACCAAAAAAAAAAAACAAAAAACTTAAAATGCTAAGAAAAAGAAAAAGGATTATACTATAACATAAGTGATAAATCAAATACCAATATAATTATATATTATATATCATTCTAAATAAGTAGTCCAATATATAAGTGAAAGACCTAGGTATGTATTTGCCGTCAAATGTTCACTGACATGCTCTGTTCAAGTGATCTACAGCTTTCCCTAACTGCACTCAGTATCGTGTAGCTCACACAGACGCACACTCACTCTTCCCTGCAGCATTTAAAGAAAGCCAGGGAGTCACTTAGTACAGCAAGATTTATCCTACAACATGACACATAACTCACACCTGACACCAAGATAAAGATCTGGGGCAAATTACAGGATACCCATCTCATCAGATCACAGAGAAACAAGACATACACTGATTAATCCTGATATCATCTTTCATTCATAAGCTACACACAGACGGCTCTGCTGGAGGACATCAAATGATCATATTTGGTTATTTGGACTTCTGTGTTGGATTTCCGACTTTAAAATATGTGTTCTAGCACTTAGAGAGTTATTGATGACTGCTAACACACAACTGAATAAATTAATTAAAGAATGAATTTATGTTGTTGCTAAATTATGCAACCCAACAACAACCTATTAACAGTTTCATTTAATAATGCTGTGGGTCTGTATCTCTTCTTGTCCATGCCCTACCATGTGTCTTGTCGAGCTCAGGCTCAGAGATTGGTGGGGAGGACCTGTGAAGAAGATCTAACATTTTAATCTGTTATTTTGGGTGAGCCATGCACCAGAGGAAATACTGCAAAGCTCCTGAGCTCAAACACACAATTTACTTGTTCAGTCTCTCACACACACTTTAGTATCTTGGCGTCACTCCAAAAAACTGTCTGTTGTTCCATTGCCACAGACTCCTCACCAACATTCCTCCAAATCAATTCCTCTTTTTCCCCACAATCACTCTCCTCATCAACACCTAAGTAGAGATAGAAACATATACATACTTCCCTAGAATAAACCTTTTTTGCAGGGCTGTTATATTAGTCTGTAATAGTTTTAGGTTGGTATACCTTACAGTCAATGAGAACTGATTGTACTAACTATAAAAGTCAAAGTCCTAAAAATGTATTTCAGATGAGGTGTTTCAATATATTTGTTATACTTTTTAATTGAATCTGTTTTCAGTTGAGCCAACATATAACAAGAACAGTACTGAGCTGACCTCTGTTCTCCTAACCAAGCTGAGATAATAGGCTGCATCTTGTAGAAATGGGTGTGGGTTCAGAAATAGGTCTGGAGGGAGAAATGTGGCGATGTGCGGCGACGTGCAACTGCTGTGCATTAGTGTCATCACAGCAATTTATACAATATACACCATGTTACAAATCACTATAGTAATGTGCATAATAAGCCTCTGTTTTTTGCTCATTTTGTGCCAGACACTTTGTGCTCTTGCCTTTGGCATGTCTGCAGGTGTAAATGGATTCTTGCAGGTAATCAACTCAGTATGAATGCAATTAGTGTCCATCTTTTAAAATGTTATCAAGTTACTAATTCTTGATTTTTGACAGGCTGGTGGCAGGACACAATTAGCCCTGTGACAGGCAAACAAACAAAGACCTAAAAGCTTGAGAGGTGCACAAGTGTGTGCATCTGTGTGTTGTTTTCAGCTCTAACACCATTTTCTTCCATCAAATCACAAGTTGCTTCTGAGCAGGAAGATCAGCAGTGGGTGGAATGACGCAGGTGGGTGAGACAGAGGTTAGAGAGCGGTGATGGGGGTAGAGCAGGCAGTGAATAGGAGGCAAATAAAGGGAGAGTGCTGTTGGGGAAAATCCTTCGATCACCTGCCTATCCTCTTCTTTTATTCTCTCAATCCATCCCTCCATCTCACGTCATGTAACTACAGCTCTCTAATTTTAGGCCTCATTACCTTGGACAAGACTTAGGCCTCGCTCCATCCTGTCCTCTAAAACATAAATCAATGCCAAGTAATTTTTTATACATTACATTTGTAATATTTGATTTGACACAATAAAGCAGGAATAATAGATGTCATACTTTTCAGGTTTTATTATATTCTTTAAAAACATGATAATACTTTAAGTCAAAAACTACCCCATAGCATATTCCATTGTCTATGCTTTGCTGGTTGGATAATCCAACACAAATAATGAGGTGCAGGTTTACCAAAGGCCTAATGCAACAGCTAACAGCTTTAATGCAAGAGTGAAAATGACTAAAACACATGTCTCCTGCCACATTCACTGGACAGCAGCATAATAATATCCAATTATTTCTCATGCACAGCAAATTTGTTATTTATGAAAGTTAAATAGCTGTAGGTTTTGTGTAGGTAGGTTTTTGGAACTTGAAATACCTTTTCCCTCCAGCAGCTGCAGCAGCACACAGTAGTGTTGGTGAATGATTTGTCTGTAGCTGAACTTATAGTGCAGTAAATTTAAAAGCAATAAAGTGTTATAAACCAAAGTTATTATTTCTTCCTCACCAGCAACTTTATTATGTAGAAGGCCCTAAAATGTGTTTCAAGGTCTCCAAACATTCAGGGCCCAGATTTCTTATAAATGTATGAATCTCAATGAGATGTGGTGCTGCAGTTATACCAATATGTAGAGGTCAGAGCAGAACACAAGGACATATTATTTGCAGACTAGTTCTGACTGACTTGCTACTGTGCTAAACTTTTTTGGTGCACAAACATTTTTGAAGAGCAAGTCTACAAATTTTCTGCTCTGCTTCTCTCTCCGGCACACTGCAGGAAGTGTACACACAAACACAGACACTCAGATATCAAAATTCGGACAAAAGCCACACACACTGTGTTGGCTAATGCTTCTTGCTGACACTGTAAATCTTTGTGTCCGAGTGATGGGTGTTTCATCTTTTTGACAGATTGCTGCTCAACATACCTTTCTGCGTAACTTTTAAAGTACACTTCACCTGCCATGGCCTCCATCTGAAACTCTGTGAAAACTACTGGAGCTAGTAAACTTTTACAGCCTTTTCACCGCTTGGTCTCCCTTAGCTTCAACAGTGCTTTATACCCACATATTTCACATCAATTGTACTTTTTTGTTTTCTCTTTACCACACCCCCATTCTTTTTATCCCTCATCTGCCTTCACACCTCTGGCTTCACCTCTTTCTTTCATCATCTTTCTATAGCCCCTCACCACACTCCCAAATCCCTTTCTTACACAGTACCCCCCTCCCTTTCCTTTCAGGATGACTCCTTTACCCTTTATCACCCTTTATCTTGCATTCGGAAGTGATATTGTGCAGGCCAGTGAGTGAGAGGAGAAGAAAAGGAAAGGTGATGTAGGAAGAGAAGAAAGAAAACTTCCCTTCAATTCCTCAAGCACACCTCCACCCTCCTTTGAAGCACAGGTTTCTATTGCTACCCTTTGTTTTCTCTCCTCAGTTTTTCTATAAGCACTGTCTTCATCAATCAAGGAAAACTTTGGGAAAGGACGGCGACTGTGTAAGGAAAACCCTAAGGTGGGAGTTACCTTACTAGAGAAGCAAGTCCTCACAATGAGTGGGGTTCAGTCTTAAATCAGTAATATGCGCAAAACAAAGGGAAAATGCTGAAAGAAATGGCTGTACTGTGTTTTGGCATGATGATTTTGACTTGCAGTGTTACATCACTTACTGCCTTGGGATCATTTCATTTGCAGCACTACTGTAAACAGTTTGTTCTTCAAGGGCCTCCCACAGCATTATTAAAAAATAAAAATTTGGCCACGATGAATACACTATGAAGAAAACAGGGCTAATAAAACTGATGACTAATTCAGGAGTTGTTTGAACAGCAGCATCCTTTGCCTGCATGTAGTCAATATTTACTACTGCAACTTAGAATTTCAAAGCAAGAAGAGTGCTTGCTTTATAGAATACATCTTTTAACCTTTCATACCAAATGGGGGATATTAAATAATGAGGATGCTTAACCTTGTAAAAGCATTAAGAACTTGCTTATAAAACTGTACGATTATGATTATGAGACATAATGTACTCTGAAGGCTTTCAGCAATGCTTCTGCTTCCTTATGTATGTATGTTTAAACAATTAATCATAGATGTGAGTATAATGCAAGTGCCTGTGTAAACATCCAAAAATGCTTTGAAAATTGCAAGGAAATTTATATACCTAAGGTGTGTGAGAGTCAAATGATTTCTGTTATTACAAAACACAGAGGCTTGGGACATGTGTGTATCATTTAAAAATGGGTGAATAACAGACTGATCAAACAACCATGTATCTGACAAATACCCAGTGTTTGAATAGAGGGGAGAAAAAAAAAATAATAATAGTTGACCATTAGAATAGAGAGTGTTTTAAGTAATGTGGAGTACTTGAATTGGAACAGGAGTTTAAAATACACAAAATAGAAATGGGGATCATTCGTATAAATCAGTGTTAATAACACCTAATGTGTATATTAAAGAAAATACATCTCATCTTATTTCCAGCAGATGAATCTTTTCTACTCGGGACAGCCTTAATCAAATCGGGATAGGGGCTATCAGCTCTAATATGCTTCTCACAATTGGCTAATAATATTTGACTGAATAAAATCATTCGAAAAGGACAGTGACTAAAAACACCATCTCACACATACCTGATATCATCTTGTACAAAACATTCTGTGTATATGTCACATGCTCTTTCTAAGAAAAAACACCATCAAAAGAAAAACAGTGTTAAAAAATGCTTATATTGTCCAACTGTATATGCAGATTGATTATCGGCAAGGGGTCATGTCAATACATCTTGTAGCAGGATGGAAAATGTAATTATGAAAACCATCAGTGGATAGCAAAGACAATCAGAAGCAAATTACAAAATTAATTAATGCATCGACAGTTCAGCCACACATAATTAAACTGAATCTGATTGTGTGTCAGAAATATATGGTGTTTGTCCTACTAGAAATGGAGACAAACTGTATGGCGTGCAAATGTCTGACTGCAATGAAAATTGAGACAGATTTTTATTGCAACAATAACAGAGTATCATCCATTGTGGAAAGGACAAGTATTCTCACCATTCTCATGATCTGGGAGGATGTGCAAATCATTGTTGGCTGCCAAAGATACAGCCTCAGTGTTTTTATTACTAGCACAAACTGTCAAAACGGTCAAGGAGCTGAAATAAATGAGTCGAGCAGCTATCAAACAGTCTGTATTTCATACCATCTGCATCTTGCCCTACGCTAAGATGCCAAATGGTACAATTTTACATTCTAAGATAAAGTTTTCACAATATGACAAGCTTAGATAGTTGGAAGGAGAGAGCACCATTAAAAGCCTGACAGTATCTGCCGACCCACTGGAATTTTAGGCTCCCTTTACCACGGCACTGTAGCTAGTTTCTAACGATGATTATCATGTCAGAAAAGAAACAAACAGTACACTATTTCAAATCTGGCACTGAGCCATAAGGGGAAAGGTGAAATCAAAGGGGACACGTGCTTCATGCCAACACTGGAGTTTTGAAAAAGGCTGGTTCAGAAACTCACTTACTCCCTTGCTCCATCAGGGCTGACCACCAAGAGGTGTGGTGAGAGCTTAAACTCTGACTTCTGGGCTAGCAGGAATGACAGGGTGGCTCATACTGCATGTGCATACTGCAATACACACTATACACTGTCTAAAGGGTTGCCAGAGAACTTTTCCTAATGTGCCTAAGCCTAAAATAATGCCTAAAAAGACCCAAAGGTTAGTCAGATTAAGGACTTTGAAATAACTGACCTACATATCAGGAAGGAAAAAAAAAAAAGGCTCTACTCACCAGCAAGGAGGAACGTGATGAGGCAGGTTTCTTTGGGCATGTACAGCTTGAGGCGAGAGCCGCTGAAGACATATTCTACCACAGCTTCTGACCGGCCAGCTCTCTGCAGGAAGGGCAGGAACTGCTTGGCTTTCTGTGTCTCCTAATAAATAACGAAAGAGTGTGATGAGGTTAAATAACCCTTCAAACTGCATGATTATGACTTTTCAAGCACTTGTATAAAGCATTCCCAAAAACTCAACCAAATGAACAGCAACCAGAAGAGATACAAATAGAAAAACGTATTGACGAAGAAATCTGTGGGCTTGTTCCAGACATCTTTAAATGTTGGTCTGGCCTAACAATGTCTGCTCCACTTCTCAGTGACATGTCTGGAACCTCATGCAATCAAAAATAATTCTCTCCCTTCCTGCCTCCATCTCCGTCTGCAAGGGTGAGTCACTAGCTTATTGGTGTGCCCAGGCCAAAATTACAACCACAGCTAAATCATGGGTATTCAAGCAGGGCTGGTGATGCAGTGACAGGGGAAGATTCATAAGTGATAAAAAAATAATTTAATATGTGCCTACTCCAGGCATGAGCATGTAGGCACAACGAACCAGTGAGTCATGGAGCAGTACACTGTGTGTGTGGCAGTGTGGACATGGGAGTAGGAGCAAAGGCTTGGGGGGACGAATGGCATTCAAACACAGAAAGTCAGAACCAACTCTCTGTCGCTCTCCATTTTCTACTGTAAGTTGATCCTCAGACTGGTGCAAACAAAAAAAAAAAAAAAACTCTGATTGAACATTGAACATGTTCTAGACATCGGGCAGTAACATAAAAACAGACCTGACATATCATGCAACACATGTCACTAGTGGGACTCCAGCCTGTTTCAGATGTGAGTTAAGAGTATGTGCTTGTGAGATACACCACCTGAACTCCACCTACTGGCGTCCAAAATAGCCCCTTGAGTGGGAGACAACAGAACCAAACACACACTCGTTCACACAAACACATTCACAGCACCTGCAGTGTGTGGGCTATGTAGTCATACTTGGTTCAGAAAAAAGGAAGAGACCAGAAAGGGGAAAGGAGCTCATTATGCAACCTTCAGACAAATGAGGTGAACCTAGTACTTTAAGTTACACTCTGTGCTCTATTTGTGACTGCAACCCACTCAATGTATATAATCCCTTTCATCAAACCTTTACCACCACGCTGAAGGATGCTGACGTATAGGACTGTGCATATCCATGTGTGGCAATGTGCCTGTGCACGTGTACAGCTGTGTGTGGGTGTGTGCTAGAGAGGCAAAAAAAGAAAAGAAAAGAGGGGAGTGAAGGGAAGAAATGGGGGGCAGTGTTGCTATTTCGGTCCTTTTATTAGACTGCTCACTACATTACCCTAGCCAAACAACTGGTGCACACACACATGCCTACTAGCGTTGGCTGGCAATGATCCTGGACTGTGTTGCAAATCCTGTGTCCTTTTTCCCCCTTTTGGTAACTAACAGAGAGGGGAGGAGCAGCAGCTGCAAATAATGGCACTGACCTCAACAACTGACGGGGTGAAAGAAAGAGCGGACAACTAAGAGCTTAGAGTTGCTCCACAGTGCTGATGTGCATGTCACACAAATACATGACATAGCACAACCGTGTTCAAATGTAACACTAACGCCTTTGCTGGGTTACTGGGACAAGTTTTAATAAGGGAGATGTGTGAAATCTCCAGCTGGAAGTATGGTGTGGCATATATTGCTTGTTCTCTGTGTTATTAAAGTAAATTAATTATTGAGCACCTGTCCCTGTAACTACTCCCAAGTTATTGCTGCACATAGAATGTGGTCAATATAGCTAGCTGAGTTGGGTGGTGGTTTATAAGTATAAAATGTAGTAAAGCCCCTGATGAAATAGCACAGAGCTGCCTAGTCAGCACAACAATTCCCTGTCATAATTATTTTTACAGGCTCTAGTAATTTACCTGTCCTGCTGACACAATAAGACATCGGTAGGTTATGATGATGACAAAGTGGAACAGCATAACATCTGAGAAATGTAGAGTAATGTTGTCTTATTAGCCAGAATCTAGTCTGGTTGCTGTTAAAAAGCTTTAAAAACTTAAAATGCAAGGTGATGACACTTGAAAAAGCAACTTACAGAGCTTGTACATGGCCACTAAACAAATGACCACTCGTATAGATTATTTAACCAAATGTTTCTCTCCAGTGCAGATAGAAGAGAAGAGCTCAAGTGAGACAGACAATGAGGTGATGTGATGTAATGCTTCAGAAATTCAATTTTTAATCACTGACAGAGGCTTATCAAAGTATATAAGATATATACTTGACAAGTAGAAAGGATACAGAAAGGCACTTTTCCAGGTGTGTTAACATTGTTTTATGAGGCATTTGCTATCACATCACCCAAGGACAAATGTGTGAATACTCTATCACCTGAAGGATTGATCTCAATGTTAAAAATAACCAAACAACAACACTCAGACTACCAGTAGCCCTTTCAGGTGATCACACTTATCACTGCATTGCTCATCTAACCAAGTCAGTCACTTTGAAAAGCGGCAACCCAGCAGCCAACAGTAAAGTAAGTTAAAAGACTGTTTGGGCAGTTGATATGCACTGTGACATCCTATAGATCTACATCTCTCATAGTACAAAGCAGAACCTCAATAGAGGAATTAATATTACAATAATAACAGACCTGACTTTCACTGCATTACAAATTGAAAGACTGAGTGAGCATGGCATGAAGAAAAGCCAAGAAGATCTATCACAGTCATCAAATACTTTGAAACCACCTTCCTGGGTCATGCAAACAAACACACATGCTTAAGAAGAATGTGTGCAACTCAACCATTATTCATTACTGAGGGATTTTTATGCGTTCCCTGCACTAATGTTCATTTGCTGAGCACTCCTAATCAAGCTTCATTAGCCAAATGATGCCTCTATCAAGCCCCTGGGCACACGTAAACAAGCTAGGACCAAGCACCCCTGATGGTTTTATTAATGGCACTGATTATTTTTAGAGACCGATTAGTTTCTTTAAGAAGAGAAAACTGACTGTGAGGATCAGGACTGGAGAGCGGGTGAATTGAGGATTATGGATTGTCTTTTGAGATTTACTGATGATACTAGAAGTCTGTGGCCTTTGGGCATTGATGGCCAGATGTATCTTTGAGAGTCAAGGGTGTTGGGTGTGAGCACAATGTAAAACTTATACTTTTGAATTGGTAGATATTGAGAGACCAGACCATTTGGAAATGATAACTAATGCTGCAGACACAAAGATACCTACCCCAGAAATATCAGCCACTCTGTGGATGGGAACCTCTTTCTTGCTGTGCAGCCCCTTTCCGTTCTTGATGGCCCTACAGTCAGTCAAACCACACACGCACACGTCACCAACATAGTCAAAACACCATCATAATACATCATGGAAGCATAGGGATGCAGGCTTAACAAACCTGCAGAGGTTCAGTTAATTTTATTATTGTAGATAGACTCAGTGAGCCATTGTTGCTTTGTAGGATGTACATTGAAATCAGTTTCTCTTTCTTGACTTGCCATTGTGGCTCAAACAGAAATGCTAGAGGGGGGAATTTTAGATATTTGTTTTTATACATGTTGATATTATATACAGAAATGGAGAGACAAGAGCTGCTTCTTTAAAGATAGCTAGGGGTTAAGCAATTATCTCTGGTGCTGGTGATCACAGCTTTAAAAAGCCTCAAGGGCCAAATGATTTGGAGATGACCACTGTGGATGTGGCTTCTGAAGCAGAATCATACCACCTCTGGGTTACTGAGATGCAGACTGTTCACTCTAAGACACAGAGTGCGCATTTATGAAAGTATGTATATACTCTATGTGCCTTAAAAGCTTGGAGGAGGATTCTTGAAGGCTGTAGGCCACTGGCCACATGCAGTGGGAGCTAAAAATAAAACCAAGGCTACAGACAGAAACCTCTCATTAACTCTAATAAGAGAGAGAGAGAGAGAAAGAGTGAGCGATACAGAGAAAGAAGGGGGAAGACACAGAAGACCAAAACTGAAGAAGGACGAAAATGAAAACAGCTAAGACAGAAAAATGAGTACAAAATGTGCCAAGGTAGATGGAAATACAGGAGGAAGGACAGAACAGAAAAAGAGGGCAGGTGGACTGAGAGAAAGGAGAGAGAGTCAGGCCTATAAAAAGAAGCAGTGGCTGCATCTGCTCTACCTATAGCCAGCAGATCTTAATCTATGGCAGAGTAATAAAGCTTGCACTAAATCTCTCTACTGCACCTCCATATTATTATATTCATAGGGCCTGTGTAAAGAGGACCCCTGATTTAAAGTCCAGCACTTGGTACGGTGTATGTGTGTCCAAGCATGTAAGCAAATATATGCATGAGTGACTGTCTGAGGTAATGACACGTTTCCCTATGAAAATATGATAGACTCTGATGGAGCACTGCTAATATCAATTCTGCAAATTATAATCAGTGAGTGTCTATGTTGGATGTAACAGCAAATGTAAAAGCAAGGTCATACTCATTTCTCTTCCACTCC
This sequence comes from Mastacembelus armatus, assembly GCF_900324485.2. Classification (NCBI taxonomy): domain Eukaryota; kingdom Metazoa; phylum Chordata; class Actinopteri; order Synbranchiformes; family Mastacembelidae; genus Mastacembelus; species Mastacembelus armatus. The sequence continues at coordinate 10,930,696 of NC_046655.1, read as the reverse complement.
CAAAGAATGAAATTTGTCAAGGTCAGACAACTTGCAGTTGGCAGAGAGTGAGGGTGTGTCTGTGTAAAAGGGTTTGTTTGAGAGAAATCGATGTACTGTGTCCATGTCCATGTGTTGTTATTTGAAGCAAACAAAATTTGGCTTAATGAGAATAAACATGTATTTTAGAGACCGACTGTGCCAAATGTGTAGCAGTTTAGGATTGTGTGATGGGAGATGGAAGGTGTGTGTAGGGGAAGTGTGTATCTGTATGTGTGATCCTCACCGTGCCTCTGCGGCAAGCAGCTCATCATAGTGGGAGGAGCGCTGGTCGTCATCTTGTCTGTATCGGATGACCGTGGCCAGGCCTTTACTAACCAGAGCCTCTGCTATGTTACTGGAGAAATGGAGGAGAGAAAAAGGGAGGATGCTTTATCAAAAACAGCAAGCAAAACAGTTTGGCTTCACAGAGAATCCTAGGTGAGCTAAAAGAAAATAAGGACATGAAAAATCCCAAAGGTGGCTTTGCTAAGGAACAAAGGGCACTTAAATGCTGACATTGCACACTTGACTAACCACTTCCTCACTGTTACTGATGTACAGAAGAGGGGATGAAGGGCAGAAAGAGGGGAGTACTGATGTACTTAAAGCAGCACTTAGTGGTTCGCCTTCGGACATTAGTGTTCTAGCTGAAGTAGAAGGAAGAAGGAACTGAAGGGATAGTAAGGAACTCTTTAGAAATGAGCTTGTGAAAAGTGCATTTGTCCGTCATTATGCTGCAGGCAGGGTTACTAACAAAATGTTACAACCTTTGTTACCAGTAAAACTTTTTCATTGATCTTTTTGTATTGAAACTTTAGCAGTTGGATGAAAACTGAAGGCATTTTTTGACATTTTTTTAATTTTACCTTTACTTTTATTTTGATTGATTAGATAAATATAGAGGAGGATTTCCTGTCTGCTCCAAGTTCCTTCACCTTGTCAGTTGAAAATACTTTTATGTTTATGTTTTTGAAACTTCAGTGGGCATCAACAAAGCAGAGCACATTTCTTCCAAAAACATGCTACTGAGTGCCAAGTCTCCCACAACAAGTAGAGAAGTTATACATAAAACAATGCAACACATTAAGGTCATACAAGGTCAAACACATCAACCCACTGCCTGCCTCAACCCCTGACCTCAGCATTTATGAGAAGCCATGCCAGCTGTTCTCTTTGCAACTGAGTGGCTGATGCTAGATTGTAATTGGCTGGCCCTGGTGCTAGGTCCTGACCTCTGTGTACACACCTACTGTCAGAAACAAAACTGGCTGATCACAATGAGGCATCTACATTTCTACAAGTGCACGTGACTATACTTTTTGCCTGGAGTGATACAGAGAAAAACAGACAATGAATGACACTGGGCTTCTGAAGTCATGTGCCGTTAAAGGTCTTTTATCCGGTTTTGATTACATTTGAATCTCTGAAGTTTAATCACATTTATAGCTGTACAAAACACTTTTAAAAAAGAGACTGGATTCCTTCAAAGCAGTGTTTGTAGATAGAAAATAACAGCTTGCACCAAGCCAGCTCTTGTCATGAAAATTAAAATACAAAGAAGCACTTTAAGGTTACTTTGTGAGATCCATAGTGAGATTCTAAGCATTTACAAACAAAGGAAAGGAAAACAGCTACTGTAATAAATTAAATAAGTTAGGGTAGGCTCTTATACTGACAAACTACACAGTATGATCTGCCAGTATGGCCTACTTATTTATAACCAACGCCAACTGGAGTCTGTACTGCAAATGCTGAAATAAAAGGCATGCTGATTCAAGGAGTGAGAGAGAGTCTTAACTGCTGAAATGTATAAACAACGGGAATAAAAACCAGACTAAAAGAGCAAAGGTAAGAAAAGGACGTTGACTGCTCAATGTGCTAGAAAGAGGCCTATTACTTACATTCCACCAATTGTGACTGTAGCACAGGTGCGTTCTGGGAAGGCAGGGGTGCCTTCTCCTGGACCAGTAGCTGCTCTGATGTAGTCCACTGTCACATTGACCTATAAGACGCACAAGCAGAAGAAGGTCAAAGACATGCCAAGAGTAAGGAAACTGAAAGCAACATTAGTTATGGTAATACTTCATGCTGGGAGTGTGCTGGTGTGTGTGTGTGTGTGTCCCAGTTCTCAAGGTCACCCCATGTCAGCATGAATCTCGTCAGGCAGCACTGTAGATCTCCCCAGAGGAGAAGTATGAACACGCTGTGGGTGTTTTGGAAAATACACATACACACAAATACACACAAATACACACAAATACACACAAATACACACAAATACACACAAATACACACACACACAAATACACACACACACACACACACACACACACACACACACACACACACACACACACACACACACACACACACACACACACACACACACACACACACACACACACACACACACACAGGGAACAGTGACAGAACCCAAGTGACCCTACACTGTGTGTCCTCAACACAACTCCCTAGGGACCGATTCCAATCCTCCCACCCCAGATACAATTTTCTTGCTTGTGCATGTACATATTTACAGACGTGAAGGGGGAAGCCTGCACCCTTTATAAGCTAGACACAGGCAAACAGCAGGTTTGAAGCTGTATGGGTGCACACAAGCGGCAGTTTAAAAGCTACGTGTCAAACATGTCAGACAAGTGTGGTAGGGAAAAAAATGTTGAAGTCTGGCTCTGCATCAGAGCATAAACACAAGTCAAAAAGAGACAATGCAGACAGGTCTATTACAGGGACATGAAAGGCACGCCAAACAGGACACAGAAAGACGTTGACTTGTCATTAGATTTACAGGATGAGGACACGATGACATGAGCAGGGGAAGAGAGGAACTTCTGTCAAGGCAGAATGTCTGTGTTGTATTGAACTGTTCAGCATGATGTGCTCTCTGCATTTTAAGAAAAAACAGAAAAAAGAACACACAAAAAAAAAAAAAATACGAAAAAAAAAAAAAAAAAAAAAAAATTCAAGGGCTACCAGGAAATGTATTCTAGTTTTTGGAAGCCAGAGTTGGCTGTACTACTAAAGCACAAATAAAGAAGGTGTAGCTACAAATGCCACTAAACAGTTTAAGTTCAGTCAGTTTAGTATTGTACCAATTAACATTTTACATTTATTTCTGGATAATTATCTTAAAAACAAAACGGATGGAGAAACGGAGAAGTACAAATCTACACTGAAAGAGGTCAGTTTACATTCAGGTCAGTTAGAACTGAGTATTTCTCTGCCACTACAGAGTTGTCATTCAGCATTAACATCTTCACACCAACTTCGCAAATTTTATTTAACCTTTACATCCCAGCTGAGGCAAAACCCAGTTGTATCATCAGTTCAAAAATAATCATCATGCACCGTAACTTACTTTAATAGTACCCATATCCTGACTGCCATTTTATCAGTAACTGAATTATTTTGTGATCCTCTCAGCCGGAGAACATTTAGCAATATTCCTGTTTATATAACATCTCCAATTTAATTTTGTAACAATGCAAATAACCTAGACTTATTGTCAGGAAGGAAATTATTCTATCTGGGCTCCCTCATCAAAGCTCGTCATTTCCTAGTAGCTAAAACATGACTGTGTACCCAGTTTATTCAGCCTTATTGAAAAGTAAATCCATTTAAATGAGCGGGGGAAAAAAAAATGATTTCATGTTCTTGGTTACATTTGTGTTAATGGCTCTGTGCACCTAGGCATGGGTAAATGAAGGATAGGGGACAACAAAGCAATGAAAAACAGGAAGAAAACAAGTTAGCTAGAAAGGACAAAATGAGATGCAAAGTAATATGAAAAGAGATGAGCTGAAGAGGAGATTGAAACACATAAGCAAAGCGCCATGCTGAATGCTATAAGCTGTGAAACCAAAACACTACTAGTTCCCCAATAAGCATGGTGATGACAGATTATAAACTTTAAGCAAGCAATATTAGATTAGAGGAGTTCCAGGCCCATTCTCCACGGGCCATCTAACAGATCTCCTGATAAGGCAAAGCTATCTATAAGAACCCCCCTGAGGCGAGTGAGCCTGCGGGGAAGAAGCAGTGGATGGATTCAAAAGTGGGGGAGTGAGAAGGACAAGGACAGCAGGAGAAGTGTTACACAAAATGTTTTATGTTCTACTGAGGTGACAAGCAGCATGGGAAGACTCAGTTTACTCTGCCATAGGAATCATGTTTGTGACATGTTTGTACACACAGTGGGGGTGTGTGTAAAGAATAAAACATTTACGTGTGGTATTTGTTCTTTTGCAGTATAGATTGAGATTCTCAGAACATGTTTGTGTATGAAGGTGTATAGATAACGTTAAGCAATACAAACTAAAGCTGCAGTTTGATTTGAGGATGTCTTAATTGGCCAGGCTTATGATGAGCCGTAACACGGTAAGGATACGTGTAAAAATTACAGCTCTTCATGAAAAGAGAGAAAAACCACTTGTATGCTGTAAACATACAAGTGGTTTACTAGACAGAAATAAGGTGATAGGCTGGTTGCCCTGATAAACTGTAGGACTGGTTTTAGATTTGAAACTAAAATAAGCAGCTGTCAGCTGCACTAGCTCCCACGGTCGGGTTCTTTTTGGCAATATTATAAACCAGCCTGCCAACAAATGAACATTAAAGAAGCAATATATTGGCACAAACCACTTTGTAATCAAAGAGCACATTTAGCACAATTAGGGTTCTCAGTGGAAATGATCACAGTTCAACTGGTGCAGGTAAAGTATGATAGATTGAGCCAGATGAAAAGAGGACATTAGACAGGCAGGCATACACACAGGTGTTCCAGGAGCCTCACACTGCACCAGTTGCAAGCTAATTTGGGACTGAACAAATAAGATCTGGACATCTTTAAGAGGTAAAGCAAGATAAGAAATAAAAATGAAAAATAATGAGTGCAAGAGAGAAAGCAATGTTTAAAAAAAAAAAAAAAAAAGTATGGTAAGAGAAGAGAAAATTTATGTATGATAGAGGTGCTTATGATGCTGCAGTGTTTTAGCAGGTTGTAATCGCAGCTGGGTATCATTTAATGAAGTGAGCAGGACTGGAAAGAAGAAACATCAGGCTGGGACAGTGCAACACAAAGAGATAAGGGTGGAGCAAAAGGAAGCCCCATCTGGATTTTCAATCATGAGGCCTGGTGACACACTTCCAAGTTCACCTCCCCTGAACAAAGTCTCACTGCCTCAAATAAACATCACACCATATTGTACACACAGCCTTCCTCAGTGCATGCACACACTCACACACACCAAAACGAAGGGAAAACTCTGGTGCTAACAGTACGGCACAAGCGGCTGCATAACAGGAGCCACTTTGAGCACGCAGGATTATTCGAATGTGCTCAACCCTGATAAGTGGCTTAATGCAACATTTCCATTGGACTTTTTTTTTTCTGCTGAGGCTGAGACCCAGGCGCACAAGAAGCACTACTTATATAGTTAGCCAAATCAAGCTTTTTAGGATTATGTCACCATGCAAGTGCTGCCATTTCAATGGGGGTGGGAACATATATGAGAGGGAGGCAGACAGGAAGACAGAGTGACAAAGAAAAAAAAAAGAGGAAAAGCAAAATGCCTCATTGCATTTAGCCTACCTTAAATGGATAGTTCAGAAGACAGTATTATTCAGCAACACTGAGATGTGTCCTCTAAATGCCACCTTATATTAAATAAAAACATATGCTGTAGCTGTCACTCTAGTTTTCCTAAGTGCTAATTAACTTTGTAGGTTCTTAGACGTACAGAGTTCTTGTAATGATTGGGAATTTTTATAGATCTCCAAAGAATTCTGTCAACTTAAAACTGATCAAAGATCTTGCTGGAGTAGAGGCTGTGAACTGGAGATTTCATCAAAACCTGTAGCTCTGGAGTCCTCTTTCAAAGTCCAGAGCTGGTATAGCACCTGTACCATGCTGCTTCTATTAGCTATGAAATTTAGACTCTGCTCAGCCAAAAGAAAAAAAAAAAAAAAAAAAGAAACAGGCAGTCTTCTGAATATGGATATTAGATATGCTTTATAAAAGATCAAAAAGCATCATGCTCTCCTTACAGCGATGAGGAATAAGGGTTTTAATAGGGGGGAAAAAAAGCATTTAATGTAGCTTTATTCTCCTGAAGCAGAGCAGTGGCATGAGGGCTTTGCGCTTTAGCTAAGCACACTGACACTTGTAGTTAATGCTTAGTCATGTCCTAGAAGGTTTAGTCAAGGGAATATGTGCTTGCTTCCCCATGCACATAATGTGTTCCACACTTAGGCAGTCCCTGAGCTTTAAAAGGAAATGTCGTCAACAGGGATCCCTGTAGGTCAATCTCGTGGCTGAACAGGACAATTAACTCTGGTTGAGTTTGAGCTAAATAACAAACTTGCACCTTTTTTGATCTGATAGTAAATTTGCAATCATACCTCTAAATGACTTGAGTTCTCTTTTCCTTTTTTTTTTTCCCCCCAAGGAAATCACCCAGAAATCCAGTAGGTCAAGCCGCCATTACCCGATTATTGAGGTAAAATCTCAGTCTTGGTTTGTGTTGGAGAGGGGTGAAAAGATAAAAGCAGAGCTCTCTGGAGCAGAATTTCAGGGAAAGCATCAGTCTTAGAGTCTTCTACTAATACTTACTGCTCCAAATCTGTCTCCATAGAGCTTAGTGTTCTGAGACAGGATGACAGTAAGTGGGTCAACTGAACTTTCCTTGTTGAAGAGCAACATGCATCTGTACACGTGCACATTACCTGTATCTAATTTGACAATTTCAGTAGGATAGGGTAGCACAGATTAACATGTTAGATATGAGGGTTGGGTATTATGCTCACAACTAAAACCACCATGCATAGAAAGCATGTGATCACATCACTCAAACTAATTATTTTTTGTTACCGAGGCAGCTGAAGGGTGACGCCAGTACCTTCAAAAATCTGCAGGTTTTTTTTTTTCAGACTCTATAATTATTTGAAAAAAGAATGATACGTGGTGACAGTGGATTTAATTCAGCACTTTAGCCTTGTGTCTTAGCAACAATAAAAGAACGGGAGGAAAGCAACGTTCCAGAGCTCTTCCATTATTGATTTTTGCAGAGCGAGGAGGGAGGCAGCTGTACTGCTGGCAAATGGGCAAGAGCTCTCCACTTAAACCTAACTCACTTCAAAGAGCCTATAAGCACACCCTTGGGAGACCGAACTTCAATACTAATCAAATACAGTACTGCATACTGGCTATATAACACACACACACACACACACACACACACACACATACATTCAGCTAAATGACAAATAACGGAAGTGTGAGGTCAGATCTGGAAGGATTTAAATAAAATAACTGGTAGTGGTAAAAGAGAAAGTCAGCCTGGGCTTTGGAGAACTGTTGTGCTGTTCACATGCTCCAGTACTGATACTGTAGGTTGGCCAGGATTGCATTTGCATTCACACTGCACAAGCAGACTCCAGATGACCACCACCTCCCACTTCAGTCTGAGTAAACTTCTAAACATGTCATGGACTGCATTGCCACATACATTTAGAGCTGTTCATGTGCGACTGGATCATGCAGAATACATTTTAATGCAGGTAGTAAATAGAGAGAGCATAATCTTATCACACTAAAGAAACAAACTAGTTTTGACACATACACAATCATGCATACTTTCCTCAACAATAAACAGCAATTTGCCTCAGGCTTAGTAAAGCACAAAAATTTAGCTGAATTGACTTTTGAAACACCCTAGAGCCGATAAGTAATACTATGAAATCAAACTAGGTGTAAAACAGCAGATATTGATCTGTGTGCTATGCATTGAATTATTTTATTCCATTATTATTGTTCCCTTTCTCTGGGCTGCATGCCATTGGTGCTAGAATAAGGAAAAAAGCTAATGGCCACAGTAAACTGGTGTGGATTTACATGTTTCAGGCCCTATATGAGGCAGGGCATTACAAACATGAGCTACACATACATTTTACATCATTATGTCCATATTTTGCATGGTAAATTTTACACCCTTAAAAAAACCATAGCCTCCCTATTCTCATCACACACACACACACATTCATTATCCCCAAACACAAACACCACAAACAAACAGAATCATTATTCTCGCTCCACTCGTCAAATGCCAGCTTACGGCTAAATTTTCATTAAAAAAACATTAATGAGGATGATTAAAATGACTGTGATGAGAGGCTGGGACAGGGATATGAATCTCCTGTACTGAGTGCCAAGAGGAACTCTCTTGGCTTTCAGTGGGTGCATGTTTTCGTAGTGCAAATGTTTTGCAAGCACTGTACATTTAGGAAAGTGTGGGGGACAGAAATGTTTGTTCCATCAGTTGTCTTTATATTGTGGTTTAGACCCGTGAAATACATCACATTTGCGTGGTACATTCCCAGCCCAAGAGAAACACAGACAGATTTTAAAAAAAAAAAAAAAAAAAAAAAAAAAAAAAGAATGGATTTGTGGGAGTCTACACTCCAAAACCTGATACCTGGGAGTCAGCTGCAAAACAGTTATTTCATAACTCCTGACTAGGAACATTAATGCACAAATACTCCAATCTTACACAGTTTTTCCATCAATCAGCACATTTTACTGCATTTCCATGTAATTTCCACACGACAGATTGAATCTTTTCCAGCATGATTCCCATTATAATGTCGCATTTGAGAAGGTATTTGCCATTTGGAAAAACAAAGCCTATCACTCACTAAATTACCACTGTATAGGCAATGACAACAATGTAGGCATGATGTTGCTGACTTATTGAATGGAAAATTACTCCACAGCATGCACTGAATATATGATGTGAAAGGCAACATTTGCTGCCTTTAAAAACTGAATGGAGCTGGTTACCCATCTGTAATCACTTGTAATAGCTATGCCTAAAACTATTTCAAAAAGTTCAAAAGTTTTCAAATTCAACATTTTTTTCTCTGTCATAAAACCAACCTCATAGTTCATCTATTCAAATTCACCTTAAATAAATAAATAAAAAACAGGTGTTCAAGGAGCGGTGTATTTCTTGAGTGCTCTCTAGCTAAATGCTGAGTTCTCTTGGGTAAGATGTGTGTAAATCATAGAGGCCCCCAAGGTTTACAGACCCAGTAGATCAATAGACACAAGAGGGGGAAATCAACACTGCTTGTTTAATGGGTGCGTCCCGGCCAATACCAAGCCCCAGGACATCTACCAAGAGTACTTGGTATTCACACAGAGAAGGAGAGAAATAGCTATCTGGCTTAGGGCTTCACAAATGTGTGTTTGGCTACCAGTGAGAGGTAGAAGGGTGTTAAAGCGTGTGTACAGCCACTGGGGGAATCCTTGTTTAGTGCCATTGTTTAACTCATTAAAAGCTGACAGAGGGCAACAAAGATGATTTACATACTGACATGCACACACGCAGCTGGGATCCTTACCTTTTTACCAATGAGCTTCTTCCTCAGGAACTCACGGGCCTCAAACATGTAGGGGATGTCGTAGAGCGGACGGAACCGTTTGTCTTTGTCCTTGTTCTTCTCCTGAATAAAGATGGAGGGAAGAAGGAGGAGAAATTGAGGGAGAAGAGGAGGTGGGGAAGGAAGGAAGGTGGGGGGAGGAAAAGAAAACAGAAGGAGAAAGTTATTCACATTACACTTTTAAAACTGCATAGTTTAAAATATCTGCTGCAGATTTAGACCTTAAAAAACATGCACACGCAAAACAACTGTTCACCTCACACAAACAGTGACACAGATTTCCACACAGTCAGCTTGTTTGTTCCCTGTTCCCCCTCTACTTCAGTTCTGCGACAGGGAGGATCTGGACTCTATGAAATATTTTAGTGTGATGGCAGCATGTCTCACACACACATAACGCACACACCTTCCTTCAACACAAATATCTCTATTGCTGTCACTACTGACAACACACTGCAGTTACCAAGGACACACAGATGCAACAGCAAAGGCAAACACTTTGTGTTAAACAGCTACATAAAAGCGAACTGACACCATATGCATACACATGGTGCATACACAGATGTAGCCACATGCCATACATACACTCACACAGCTGCACACAAAAACTTCCCTCAATATGCTCACCCACTCTGACAAGAGCAGGCCACAAATAGAACCTATTTGCATTTTCAAAGGAGGCTGAGATTTTGTCACACAGTGACAGGTGCCGTTTTTGTAGGATGAAAAAAAAAAAAAAAATAATGCAGCAAATGACAATGACGCAGTGGGATAATAAACGACAGGCACTAAAAGGAGGAATAAGGCTATGAATGACAATACCAGTCTGCCGGCCACCCCTGCCCCTCCCACACTCTTCTATGAATGCCATCATTATCTGTCATGCAAATAGAAGTAATACTTCCAAACTAACAGACAGGGTTGGATTAATTCCTCATTTCCTCTTCTCTTTAATGGTTTTCATTTATTTTTAATGCCTCTCTAGTTGATCAGTGCTAACAGGTGTGGCACACAGCTGGGCAGATGGATGTAGAGAGAAGACACATGGAGAGCAAGAGGTGCGTGAGCATGTGTTTGTACATTTGAGCATGTGCTTCTAGCTCCATTAAGGTCTTTAAGACAAATCTTGTGGGGCTGACTCCACTGGTGCCAAACAGAAAAATCATATATCAAGCAATGTTTCAGTGGTAGTAAATTCCCTTTCCAGAATACTGTTGGACAGTTCTGGGTAAGTCTTAACATGGCTCACTGCATTGGCCCTGGTAAAAGAGCACTGAAAACTGCCAAATCTACTAACCAACAGAGTTCCTTTAACCTTGGCAGAAGTGTAATAACCTTTGGGTTAAATACTTTTCCATCTTTCTTTGCTTTACTTCTTCACTCTCATCCCTCTCCACTTTCACTTGCAGAGTCAGTACAGCATGGAACCTCAGAGGTTAGTTAATCTCATACATGGCAAGCGAAAATCCTGCACTGCTCAGCCAAGAGCTGATGTCCTCCATTTTGTGCCAGACAGAGTTTATTGTCAGGGTCTTTCATCCCTACCAAGTCATTCGCGGTGGGATGATGAGGCCTTTTAGGGGTGGTGCAGGCCTGGAATCCTTGATTTTGTGCATGAGCTGTGGACACAGTTTACCACTGCTGGGGATGAGGACAACCTTTAACAAGTTAATACTGCTTGGCTAAAATCTTTCTGTTGGCACATATTTTCTTAATGTGATGTGATTAAAACATTTCACAGACACTAAAATGGTGGTGTGTTTGCATCTCACAGCCTACTCATGGTAGTACTAATACCAGCAGGACAAGTAAAAAAATGAACCTAAAAGCAGAGGAAAGACAAAAATGAAATCATTTCTGACTAATAAGTTGTTTCACAATGGATGGAGCCATGTCACTGAGGGCGAAGAGTGTAAATGTCAGCACAGCCTTCCAATTAGGCACAAGGCTTGGAGAAGCAGACAAGGAAGACAAAAGGTACTACTCCCACTTTTAGCAGGTCTATGGGGAATGAAGCAAGATGGAGTGAAAGAAGACAAGGTGAAAGAGTCAGAAAGCAATAAAATTAGACAACGAGAGTAAACTAAAAACATGAGCCAAAGTCCAACTCCACTAGACAACTTTAACCGAATCTCACTGATAGTATTCTTGTCACTAGGATGGTGACGAGCTCAAAGGTGAGAGGGAGACGATGTTTAAAACATAAATACCAGTAGTGCTTTTTAAAAGGGCAGCCATCACAAGCTTTAGCATGGCCAGGAATCAATGATGGCAATTGACTGCAACAACTGCCCAACGTTTCTCAATGGATCTGGTCCACTTTGTGCTCCAACTACAAAAGAGGTTCACCTGCGCTTACAGTGCTACTAAAGGGAAGAATAAATATCCCCTGAGAGTGAAGGACAATTCAAACTAAATGTGGCCCCTCTGTCTGTCAACAAAACATAAACAAGGCTGTTTCACATTGATGAGTATGTGCAAAAGTAGACCCTGACAAATCTAATGATATGACTATGGAGATGAATTTAACTTCAGTCTCCAGACAATTAAAGAGACGAAATTCGCAATATTAAGTTGTTCTGACAAGACAAACTCGTGTATACATCGCCCATAAACTGTTATTATACAGTTGCAGCAAGGTTTTAGAAAGAGGAGAGAGTCATTGCTATGTCTAAACCGTGACCCAGTAACAACACTTCGCTCTAACTATCCTCAGGGGGAGTTCTGTTCTATTTGGGGTAAATTCCCTTCGTTCCAAATTACCCGCTAAAGCTCAGGAATCATCTTTGACTATTGCAGAGGCATGACGCTAGCTGGATTGTACAGTGTCACAGGGCTGCAGGGGCTGCAAATGTGTGGATGGTACTGCTGGAAGTGTTTTGCAGCTTCTGGAAGTTTAAGGGTGAAAGCGTGACTCAGGAGCACATCATGGTTTCTGATGCTTGGCTGTGGCGCTGGGGGAGTGTACAGCGTAAGGCCTTAATTTTGCATTAACTGACAGTAATTTTATGTGTAACATATCTTTCAAGAGAAATGCACTGTTCTCTGTAATCTCCCAGAGAGAGTAGACATTATTTTTTAAATAACCAGTGCACTGGGAGTCTTAGACAAACAGTCAACATTTACTATTGTATGCCTAACAACATTAGTCAATTGTGCAAGCATTAAATGACTGCAGAGGGTTGGAGTGGAGAGGGAGACAAAAAAAGAGAGGAAGAAAGAGAGCGATAGAGATCGCAGGCATACACTTACTGCAAGAGCATGAAGGATATTGCTGGTTATAGTACTACAATACAAAATATAATTACATTTACAGTATTATTACCCAAACATCAGAATACAAATACGCCATTACTAAACTGACCTAAAGTGATCCCACAATAGACACAATAACCTGGATTTCAGAATGAAATTACATGTAGCACCATAAACACAAGCAGGATGATTCATGATTAGCTGCTACTACGCTAGTGCAAGTAAATTTACTGGGACAGCTGTGACAGGTTGCAGCCTGTTTTCTGATTGTGCTGCCATTAATAAGAATGTCATACAAAACAAATGTGAGCTAAAGCACTGCATTGGCTGCCCTGCAGGGAAACCTAGTGAGCACTGTTAAACTAGCTGCAGTGAATACTGAAAATACTAAATTTATCTCAAACACAAAGCCCCATTGGCATATATCAAAACATGTTCTGTTCAAAAAGTGGCTACAGGTGGCTTGTACTTTATGCTTAATAACACTGTAGCTCTCAAAAGTGGCAGTTATATTTGTGTTGGCGCAGGAGAGAAAGTTATAGGCTACAAATGGGCAACCAAACAAGCCATGCCTTTTCAGTGACAGTTAAATAGTGCAATGAAGCCAAAGAATATTCATCCAGTCAGTGAATCACTAAATGGGCAACCTTAAGGGCATATGGGCAGAAATTTGGAGGAAGGGAGTGTACAAAAAAAGTAGAACAGGGAAAGCACAGCATAGCAGATGTACTTCACAGGTATTAAGATGTAGAAATTGTCAAATTCTGCCCATATACTTTAGTATATGTCAAACCACCATATTTACAGTAATGATAATCAATGCACACTTAACCTAGTACTGTAAAAGTAAAAAAAATAAGCAGAAGGCAGGAGAAAAGACAAAATCATCGATAGAGTCAACACACAGAGGTGCACTGTAGACATGTTAGACGAGTAGGCAGAGCTGTAAGGACAGCGAGCTGACCTACCTCTCCGCTCCATCATCACTATACTTAGCCCTACTTAAACCACATAAACACACAAGACTACACTACAATCCACAATGACGCATAAAGAAAGACACACACGTGCACATACACACACACACGACAGTGCGGGAACATCATCTAAGTAGATACACAAACATATCTAAACACAATAAGTGCAAGTGAGTGGGTGTAACAGTGAGTCAACCGAGTTGCATAGACATCTCTTCCCACTAATGTTTATGCTGAGCTTGTCCTGCTGCACGATTGAAAATGGAGAAAAGGGGGAAAAAAAAAAAAAAAAAAAACAGGAGGTGAGGAGGAAAAAAAGAGGATAGAAAAAGCTGACTCCAACTCCCAAGCTCAAAATAATTTACATCTGAAGATATGCCACAGCAGTAACACAGTAACACTGGGGAGTAGCGGAACCAAAATGAGAGAAAAAAGTAGGGAGAGGAGAGCAAGTACAGAAATTCAGGTCTTATGTATTACAGCACCTAGACACCACTGGTCTGCTAATCTGTTAGTCTCAGCACAATTAGTATAGTCATGACAGGACAGAAGGGAGATCTGGTGTTAGGAGACTAAAAGGAACCAGAGGAGATGGGAGGAGGAGGAGAGGGGCTTGGCAGGAACTGTCACAGTTCATCAGTGCAGTGCTAAATCACATCTGGCCTCAGTACCCCTAACAGTACACACACCCAGACACACCCACACACAAACACAAATGGCCTTGCTTGTAGAATGCACGGTCAGACGGTGCACAGACACATCCAGACAGACAGAGATAATAATGACAACTGGCACAAGAAAATCCCTACAGACCTCTAGAGAATGGAACACACACAAACACACAAATTCCTGACTGTTTTCTCTGGAGATTTCATTAGAGGTTCACAAATTGGCTACAGTGTTAATATACACATATCTGGAGCCTTGCTATATACACATCCAGAACATGTCTGTGTAATAATTGTGCACATGCTGACACCAATTTCCAAGATGTTTCCTGACATAGGGTAATGCAGCTTAACCAAGCATATCTCTGAGTGTGCATCTATAAAAGCTCGTGTCTGTCTGCTGCACTGTAAGCAAGAAGTCCACTCACACAAGAGTCAGTGTATACAGATGTAGAAAGACACCTGCTCCAACTTCTTACTTGTTTAACTTAAAAGGTAGGTATCATAATAATCATCCCTACGCACACACACAATCAGACACACATGTTCATTACTATGCTTATTATCAAGACAAATTGGAGAAGGAAAAAAAAAAAAAAAAACTAGCCCAGAGGTTTGTGCAGATACAAGTGAATGCCAATATTACAAAGTGCTATAGAACAGAAAGGACTGGCTTTAAAAACAGTTCAAGTCATAATTATGAAGGGAAAATTTAACAGAGTACAATGTGCATAATGTGAACTGCTATATCTGCACCTGTAAAGAAACGCAGACAAAGCATGAAATTAAGTTCCCCTAGTTGCCTAAGGTAACAGCTCACTTGCCTAATTTAGTGATCAGACACAACCCCAGCTGGCAAATGAGACTCGAAGTAAAAACCCCAATCACATAAATGAGAATTAAAATGTATTTAGTTATATATCAGATAAATTTCCATATTTCTCTGTCAATTGCCTTGATTCTATGTTTCAGACCGAGGACTCATCATAGCCTCAGTAATCCTATCTAAAACTCTTCATTGCTACCATAGCGACAACACTCAAAGCTGAGCCAACAGCATTGCAGACAGGCAGGCACGCAGCTCTTTAGCTCAGACAGAAATAACTAGCTAACAAACAACACCAGCAGCACCACCAGCAAGAACCCTTATTTAAAAACACAAGATATAGCAACAGTTTTTATGTAACACCATCTCCAAAATAGACTGTTCTCCAGCCATCACAAAAAGGCCCACCCTGCCTGTAAGAAGCAAGAACATACAAGTCTTCTAAATTTTACTGTAACATAAATAACATTGTTATGTAGTTTATACATACTTTCACGCAAGGAAATATATCTACACACACAAACATACATGTTTAGCATAGATATTAATTCAGAGCTTGTAATATTGTATCCAGGCTAACAAAGTTCATTGTGCCAGCCCAGTGAGCTGTATCAGACATACAGTGAAATATACAGAATATTTACAGAAGAAATCATGAACACACAAACAGAATTAAATATGCCTAAAGCAACAACACTGTGCCGACATAACAATCGCAAAATACACACAAACTGGAAACTGACGGCTGCTGACAGAAGGACGAAGGTGCAGAAATAAGTTGAGCAAAAAAGACGAGTAAGAAATCAAAGGTAAAAGTAAAGCAAATTAAAAAGGGACAGAAAAGCAGCAGTGGAAAGTGGAAAAATAAAGTACTAGAGGGGAAAGATCAGGCCACTAGTGTTAGGAGTAAAATATGTGCAATCCAAGGAACTAAAAGAAAGGGAAGAAAGACAGAATGGAGAGATGGTTTTGCCCAAAAGCTAGTTACAACCAAAACCAGCTAAGGTACAGGTCAACAATATGACCACAGTGATGCTCACACCCAGAAGGAATGTGATGCCCACATACTTTGACACGATGGAGAAGGGAGATAAGGACAAAACAGAAAGAAGGAGAGAGGCAGACAGAGAGAAGAAGCACCAATGACACCAAGGAAAAGACAGGAACAATGATGAGGATGAATAGATGAGGTGAGACAATAAAAACTAAACTAGAAAAACAGAAAAGATGGGAAAATGTAAACTATACTCCAGAAAAAATAAAGGGTTGTTGCAAACATTCAGCCATCTGTTTTTATAACCACTACCCAGACAGAAGCACAGCACCCAAATTATCTCATACCTCTTTGAATGATGAAATGAAATGGCTTGTGTATAAATGGATATTACCGTAAACAGTGTGTCAACTAGAGGAATGGTTGTCAAACAGCCTCAAACATGTTAAACACATGGAGAAAAGGCTTTTATTTGAAACATGGAGTTCTCCCTTTGACAAAAAGAAAAATCTAGTTTTATTGCTGAATCTTTCTAAACAGAAATGACTATTGAAATCTAGTCTAATGACTATTGAAAGCTCTTTATTTCCAAAATGATAGCAGACAGAGAAGACGAAGACTAAGACATTAGTGATCATTGAGAAATAAACGTTTATTAATGCACCATAAGTAATAAAAGTTTCAACTGTAATGCAATGAACAGGGCTACATCACAACAAAATTCCTTAAAAATCAGATTTGGGGGAGGAGGTGAGTGATGGGAAGAGAGTGGGACAGTGGCATCCAGCTCTTGACTAGACTTCTGTGTCGAGGTGTCACTGCATACACTGTCACTGCATGCAGTTCTTTTTTCAGATACTGACATTATGTCAATATATATAAAGACTCCCCTGTTGTTACTGGGTATATGTGCACGAGTAAGCATGTACGTGTGTGTTTTGACAGTCTTTCTGGAGATAAAGAAGGTGTGTGAAGAAAAAGCGAATGGAGGGGGGGAAAAAAGAAAAAAAAAAAAAAAAAAAAAAAATCGATCTACCTCGCTCTCTGCAGTGCTGCAAGCACTGGGTGTGTGCAAGTGTCTTGCTGTTTGCATGAGCCCCAACTGCATGGGCACCACCAAGTGGTCAGAATTATTCCAAATACCATTAGGAGAAAGAAGACCAATGTTCAAGGAAAAAAAAAAAAAAAAGAAGAAGGGGGCATGAGAATTACAGAGAGATGGAGACGTAAACAGCTTGTGTTTGACTTGATCTAAATCAACTCTGCCAAGAAGGCAGACACAGCAGTGACACCAGTCATCTCTGTGCAGCTTCTAATTAATTGGCCGACCATGCAAGACCACAAGCTCTCCCACATACAACAACATTCAGTCACCTTTTCTCTCTCACACACACACAAATATCCACTCACACTGCACAGACATACAAGCAGACAGATACACAGGTTTGTATCTACCTCTCCCTCAATCCTGGGGGGCCGAATGCTGGAGAGGTGGATGGTCTTGCATTCCCCAGAGTTGAGCTTGACAACCATGGCATCGGCATTGACCACTTGCATCACCTACAGGAAAAGAAGAACCAGAAGGATGAGTGCTTGCATTTAAAAACACAGGAAAGATTTGGGAATGTGGGTAAAAACAAACAAAAAACCCAATTAGAAACTAATCAAACGGTCCAAAAACCTTTAATCTTTGAGGGAAATATGGAGGATGGATGGATGGATGCTGGAGTAAAAAGACTGGCTCTGCATTTTGTATTGAGCGACCAGACAGACTGAAAGAAAGATGGGAAGTGAAGGAGCAAGTAGAGGATAAATTGAGAGGAAGAGATCTATTCAAAGGCCAAAGCAGAGTGACAGAACAGATTGTGTGCCGTCAAGAGCAAAAGGCACAGAGTGAGGTAAGAAAGGGTGATCCTTGAGTGACTGAGTAAGTAATCGAGCTAAGTTGTCCCAGCAGGCCAGCAAGGCTTGGAGGACAGAGTGAGGATGTTTCACTATCTGGGAGATTGACATCAGGAGGGTGGGAGAAACTTAGATGGAAACGGAGTGTGCAAGCTTTAAAAAACAAACATCCTGTTAAAGATAGACTGGTACAGCATTACGCAGCCCTCTGCCCAACAACTGGCTGGCAGCACTTTGTTCTCGAGACCTTTACAAGTGTAACTGAAGACAGAGACTAATTTATGTTTGGCATTTAAATGTTATTTCTCTATATACCAAAGGTAGCAACTACAGGATATAGCAGGTACAGTTCAGAAGTATGTGTTCAAAGCTACAACTGTTAAAATACAGGTAACAAGATTGCTAGTCTAGTATAAAAATCAGAGCTCAGATTATAAAGAACACCACACAAAAAGTACTAGTCTTTGCCTCAATCAATCTCATGTATGCACAGATCTGTAAATTACTGTGATAACCCACAAGTTGTACAAGTCAACTCATTCCATGTACAGCATGTCTTCCTATGTGCCTGCGTTGTCCAAAAGAAGAAGACAGATTGGGGGGTATAGTGTGATGTAGATAAAGGGGGCATCCAAACCCAGAGCCTTCAAGTAGGCCCTATGCAAGAGAGTGAGAAATCAATCACCCTTCACATGTTGCCACCCACACATGGATTGAATGGCTTCATCATCAAAGTGTGGTTCATATGTAGGCTGCACTCAAGCTAAAGTCCTAAAAGTGAGAGTTGCAGGCCTGAGCTATGTTGCAAGCATAATATGGAGTATGTGGGTGTTTTGTGCCCTGTGGTAGAAAAACAAAAACAACAAAAATTATTTTGAGTTACTGAGATTAGACTGAACTTTTCTGACAGTGTGTATGGCAGACACAAACTCAGGTGCATTTGGCTCTTTGGGAAATTCATTATTCCACAAAAACAAATCAGGCTGCCACTGCATTTGCCACCAGAGAACAGAAATTAGACCAGCCCACATGCTAAATAGGCTGCCCACAACAGCAGCCAAAATACATCATATACTAATCACTGAGTTGAGTGGGAGAGATACAGAGACATAGGGAGCAGTGGGGAGGGGGTGAGAGACAGAGAGGGAGAGGTGCAATAAGAAAGTGCGAGGGGGAGCAAGCATGCACATGGAGACGCACACACATGCATGCACACCAGCCTACAAGAATTCACACTGTAACAAGGTCATTTTGTGTCCTGCCCAAGTAAATAAAGTGCAAGAGAGACAATGTGGCAGGAGCAACAGAAAATGGCTCAGCATTTGCTAGCTAATTATCAGCCGGGGGAGGCGAGACGAGAGGCAATGGAGGACATATCAACACACACCAAGACATAGGAACAGCGCACGACGTGAGCCAGAAAGAAGAAATGTAATCTTTTGGCATATATCACAGGAATAGAGACAAGACAACATCGGGAATAGATAGAAAAATAGAGCAAAAAGTCTTTGCAAAGTAACTGCCATGAGGGTCGAGGAAGCAGGCAGAGAAGACAAATAGGCTGGCAGCATGACTCATTAGTCTAATCCAATACTCTAGAGATGGGTATCTACTGCCACCCTCTGTCCATGGTTGATATGACATCTGCAGTGGCCAGGATCGGTCACAGTGCAAGGAGGATCTTGGCTGCTGTCAGGGAATGTGTTGGTTGTCAAATGAATCTATTAAGGTTGTTTTAACCAAAGGGCTGAAAATGGGCTTAGCCTGGACTTACTCATTACTGATGTCATATCATCTACCTCAAAAGCAACACCTATGGCAGTGTTTCAGTCTTGACATGAGAGGAGTTGATCTGTCACCACAATTAGATGGTTTCATTTAAACTTGTGGTGTTTTGATGCCATGATAAACACTTTAAGCTGGCATAGAGCCCCTGGATGATACTGAGAGGTTGCTGGTGATCTTGTAATGCTTTAGAAGGATATTTCCTGGAACAGCTACCAATAACATCAAGAGTATTTTTCACCACATTGCCCTTCCTCTTGACTGATTTTAACAACGACACAAACCAATTTACCCTTTTTTCATCCTCCCCAAAGGTGAAATTTTCATAACATAAAGACCTGTTTTACCAGGGGCTTCTACTAACAATATAGTGGTGCAGCTACAGGAAAAGCAGTCTGCTGAGGATCATAGTGGCCTATAAAGATGACATGAGGAAGCTGTTTTCAGGTTCTGACACAAATCCACAGTACTTTTTCCTTTCAACGACCACACTTTTATGGATTTGGTGACCACAAGCCAAAGTGGAAGTGTTCTTAACTAGCTAGTGATCAGAGGCTGATGAAGCAGTTTACACCACGTCACCTTTTATCCATCACATCACATGTTGGTGGTTACCCAGAGGAGAGGAGTGGAAAAAGAAAGAAGGCAAGAAGAAGACTATTGGGACATGGCCTACATCTGCTTCTCCAGTCCCAGGAGAGGTGGGAGGAGAGAAGCGAGACAGTCAAAAAGGAAGATGCATCAGCAAGATTGACTTTTGGGGATTGGGCCTGCTCTGCCCCATACTCTCTACTTTTCACTTCTTATTATCCAAGTGATGGATAGAGTAGACAAGGAGAGACTAGGGGTGTATGATGATGGGACTGCCGGACAGCTAAGTCCCTGGGAGAGTGGGTGCACTGCAGCATTAGGTGCCAACAAATGTCAGAGGGATGAATATGAAGCGGTAATACAGGCCTGAGTAACCCTACCCTCTCAAATATAGACTTTAAAACAGCTCAACCAGTTGCAGTTTCAGCATGACATTTTCTGTCACAGCTGCCAAATACGTTTTGAGTCACACAGGCCTAGTGCCATTACAAACGCTTTTTCCCTTATTAAAAACATTTTTTTTTTTGCTACCTTAGATTGAATTCATTTTCTAGAAACGGATTCTTTTCTAAGATAATAAAAAGAAGACTTTTGCTCAAGTGTGATATTCCAGCAGCTGCTGACAGTTTTATAATTTCCAAACAAACATGGTAGCTGCTGACAGAAGGCAAGCATCCTTTGTGGTTATTTTGGTGCAGAGCAGTAGCTTGGGAAAGAGATGACAGACCAGGGTCCTACAGAGATCAGAAAGTGCATCAAAGTTTAACTAGCAACAGCAGTATAGTGGAGGAGCAGTAAAAAAACTGCAGGAATGCAAGAATACCACAGACACATGGGATCTTGAGTAGGTATTTTTGTCCCCCTTACTATTAGCTATTATGTCTTTTTGACCTTCTTCACTAAAGTCCCTCTATAGCGCTCCATAGAAACCTGTCTTTTACCTTCTACTTTTCATTTTTGCTGTCTTCCTGCTTCTCCCCCAGCCACCTCCCCAGTCACATCCAACCCACTTTTAGTGAGGGGGTTCAGAAACATCTCAGAGCAGCTAACACTGAAAATATAAATGTTTTATCCTTTCTAAAGCTTCTTCCCTCTGACTCAGGGAAAAAAATATACATACACAGTTTCTGTTTGTGCCTTCTTTATGTACGTGCAGTTTATCAAATTCATTCTGTAAGCAGATTGCCAAAGCAACATCTTTTATGTAACCCTCAGGCTCACCATGAATTTTTCAGGGTCTTAAAAGTTCAGGGTCCTCAGGGAGCAAACAGACAAAAGACAAACTGTAGGGGTATTAAACTTTCCCCCCCCATTCCTAGAGAAAAATATATCAACTGAAGAGATGGGAGGGTTCATCTAAACAGGACCATATTTAAAGCTGATGTTTTAAGGCTGAAGTTGCTTTACTACATTAAAAGGACAGACTGGAACCTAAAATATGTCATCTCATAGTGACAATAAGGTTACACTGTATGACCACAATGCATCAAGGAGTTCATCTCACTTGATTTTAACGAATATGTGCTGAAAACTAGGAGGGAAGTGCACTCCCTTGTACTTGATATTAAGGAGACTTATTTTCCCCCAAGGCCCTGGCCAATAACCTCCAAAGCTAATATCTCTAGTTCTTGGCTTTTGGGGATCGTACTGTGCCGTTGCTACAGCATACGCCAGCGATTTAGCCCTAATTTGACTGGGGAGTGCTTCAAGATTGCTGTTAAGCATTCCTCCTTGTACCTGTAGTGAAGGAATTTTTATTTTTCTTTATATTCAGAGGGGGTGAAAATGTGAAAATAAGAGATGTCGGGAGGATATATTTTGATAGAAGGCTCAAACAGGGCTCTGCTTTTTGTTGCAGAAGTGGGAGATAATTGGAAATGCCGCAGTAGACAAGCTTTGGAAGTTCCTTTAGCACATTCATGCTGGATAATGACTGTATGTCATGCTGAAGGTGTTATACCTTGCTCCTACCTTTTCTCTGTAAATTGTAAAGAATTTTCAATGGAAGCAAGATGATGCATATGGAAAAATATTATATGGGGGAAAAAAATGACATTGACACAAGAGGTTACAACTTCATTGATGGGTTATAGAAGACCTCACCTTCGCCACAAACTGTCTGTCCTTCTGGTCC
This sequence comes from Mastacembelus armatus, assembly GCF_900324485.2. Classification (NCBI taxonomy): domain Eukaryota; kingdom Metazoa; phylum Chordata; class Actinopteri; order Synbranchiformes; family Mastacembelidae; genus Mastacembelus; species Mastacembelus armatus. Next base: position 10,908,087 of record NC_046655.1, on the reverse strand, counting down.
AAGTTGGCTGTGGGTGCCACATAGTCCCTCCAGATGCGGACCTTGCGCTCTTTAGCAGATCTGGCCAAGAACAAAACCACACCATCATCATCATTAGTGGTAGTCCGCAACATCAGCAAGATATTAAGACAAAGAGATTAATCAAATGACAGAAATTTTCCATTTGGCTGGAAAACACTATAAAAGCACAGAGTGGGAAATATCCTAGTTGATTAGCTTAAAGTCATTACTGCAATGATGGTAGAGAACATATATCCATGCAGCAGAATTGATTGGGACTTTTCATCTCAAGTAGTGGTAGTCATAAAGTCACATACTTGTTCATATGTACAACTGACAGAAATATTACACCTGAAGAATTGTAGAAATGAACCATTAAATGGGTTCCTGCCCTTTGGTCAGCTGACCAACAGAGAAGACTGAATTCAGCAAAAGGTAAGTGCTCTATTGACAACTAACTGCTCTGTGTGTGTACAGTTGAGTACCGTTCAGCAGCTCTGAGCTTCTCCGCTCCCTGGGTGTAAACTGCCATGGACCAGTCCACACAGCGGGCAAAGCCTTCCTTCAGCAGGAGTTCTGTTATGTTACCGTTCTGACACATAAGGAAACAGTGACAGTCAAGACAGAAACCCTGAATATTAACAATACTGCCAAATTAACAAATCTGGCTCTGTGTCTTACCGGGTGCAGGATGGTGCCCAGAATAATCTGGTTAGGGCAGCTTTCCAGGATGATCTGAACGTCTCTCTGTAGAAGACGTGATTCAGTGAAGAATTTAGCCTCTGCTGCAAATGGCTCTGGTGTCTCCGTACCATCTGCTTCCCGCTTGAATGTGGGACACTAAAGAGAAGAAAAACACATTTACAAAGTAATACTCATACCTAGGTAATTCTGCGAGCACAGGGACATGTGTTCAAATATGTCCAATTTGATCAATTACATCTCCACCAATTACAAAAGAAAACAAAAGGAGATGTTTTATCTACTACCAACCAATACCCCTAGGAGTTGTTTTTCCCCCCACATTCATTTGATATAATCACTTTTTTCTTTGTATTACTATTACCCTCTTTTACCTGATGTCACCTTGCTCCAAATGCTATCTGTATTCTCCTTTTGAGTGCAGCAAAACACCAGCCAGATATAAAAAAGGCACAACAAGCAGACAGGTCTTTTAACAATGAGACAAAGAACACATTGAAATGGAAGTAATATCTTCAAGTGGGAGATGAAAAAGATTAGTTATCTTGAGTAGTCCATTGGCAAAGCTGGGCTTGGTGAAAGAGACTGAGCAGATTTAGTGAAGCAGATATTTTATTTATTTCCTAACAACCTGTTACGCAGCAGTTTGTCAAAAAAGGAAAGTGTCAAATTGTTCACATTTAACTACATATGTAAATACACCAAGTGAGTAGTTACCTTAATTCCAGACAGCATGACAGTGACGAGATAGTAGTCAGGGAGCAGCAAGGCACGAACAACACTGCCGTCACGCACATGCTCGATGATGGCTGGGGGAATGAAGGAGAACAGAATGCAAACGCATTTGAAGAAGGAGATGAGAGTATGTTGAATTACAATGAACTTTCAGACATGAAGCTCTCAGCTTAGAATTGCTTGGTTATAAGCTGTTCATTTCACAGTGGACTGAACGATTAGACACCCAATATCTGATTCTTTCAGCAAAGAAGGAAAAAAATCCAATTTATAATTCATTTATTTTAACCTTCCTTCATTCTAGGAAGATCATCATCACATGTATTCTCTTTTATAGCTGTGCCCTACAATGACCCTAACTGAATTCAAAACATATGATCTGCCAGACAACAGCCGGTGTTTTACTGAGGAGTAAAATTGACTAAAAGATCACTCTTGGGTACTTCCCTAAAAGAAAGTCATGGCCTCCTTGGCAGACAGTAGTGCACTTCAAGTGTTACTCCAACCAAAACCTATCTTTAGCAAACACTCACTGCTGAAGCCTTAAAACAGGTTCACCGTTTCAGTCCTCACCAGGCCATGGTCAGCTTGAAATCCTTTTGGATTTCCATACCCCACTCTGCTGTTAGTATGCCAAGCATGTTCAAAGCTATTAACCTAAAACTCAGCTAATACACTATTTTATAGCTATTACCATCCAAATGATCACAGCCAGATGCAACTAGTGTATTTAGCAAGTCAGTGAATAAAGATACTAAGCCTATTGCTTTACAGTGGAGTGGAGTATTTTTAAAATATGCAACATATGGTTTAAGGTAAGGTCAGTTCTTGTAGAAAGGTACAGAGGTATTACACTGTATTTTTCTCATATTACTCATCTATTGGCCCCGACGACTAAAGTACTTCAAAAAAATTGGACAGGATTTGAATCACCTATGTAAGAGGCATTTCACACCTAAATGGTATTTTAATGACAGGTTCTGTCTGTCTCTATATGCCTTTTTCTGCAAACCACTTGTCTGTGTGTGTTCATGAATGTGTGTGTCTGCATAAACAGATGAGAGAGAAATTGGCATTCCAGTTTTCAAAGCAACTCAATGTGCATTTAAAGTGTTTTCATCTGGATTGTTGCCTCCAATTCTGAAACAAGCTTGACTGTGTCTTATGAATGGCAAGAACAAGAAATAAAAGAATGAAAAAAGGCCATCCCCTGTTCATTCTGCCATTCAATTAAAGGGCAGGGAAATGAGCTGAGCCACTCCTAACAGCAGTCATCTGGAAATGAACTGAGTGGCACATTGCACCTCGTCTAGGTCAGAGATGAGAGACTGGAGGAATGAGCCAGTGAAGGGTGACATACTGTGAGCCATTACATGCCTTCAAGTGGATATGCAGAATGAAACACCCCAAGCCAAAACACTTGATTTCTGTCAGAGCCTGCAAATTTGGATTTTATGGGAAAATAGTGGATTATATAAGGTGTTTCTTTCTTTTACTCTGACATCTTTCTTTGTGTGTGTCAGTGTACATGTCCCTCCCACACTAATTACCATTGACAGGTTTCTGGTGCAAGGAGTCGACGAAGTTGCGGGGATTCTCTATGGTGTACTTGATGTCACGAATCGTGTGTGTGCCTGCACCCTCGCTCCACAAGCCCTTCTTGGAAGCCTTTGCCTGGTCCTCCAAATCAGACAGTCTGGCCTGCTCTGGACTGGTCACACAAATAAAAAGGAAAGTTTAAGACACAATGAACAGAACAACACAAAACACTTTTAAAACTTTGGACAAAAGTTTCAAAAGTTAGAAAATCAATTTTGCTCTGCATATTTAAAAAAAAAAAAAAAAAGGTGGATTTAACAAATATTTCCTCTCCTTTTAGAGGTCACAATGCATGAAGCCATAAAGTGACCAGCTTAGCTTAAAATGGAAAGTCATGGTTGATTTTAACAGACAGATACTTAAAATTGAATTTACTGCTTAAAATGAAAAGCCAAAATATAAATTCCACATAACTATATTAAATGCACACATACATTAGTTATGCAGCATACAGTAGCACCTGGACTACTACTGAAAACCAGCTGAGTGAAACAGATATTAAAACTTTCATGTGTGGCTCCAAACCAGTTATGAAAAACAAAAATGCTTAGATGAAAATGTTAGAGAGCACAGCTGCAGTAATGCTGTGGTATGTTGAATTAAAATACTGCTCACAACTAGGTTACAAAGAGCATCCAAAAGAGATAGAGTCTTTATGTGCCATAAAAACCCTTTGAAATAATAACATTGCTAGCTCAGCCTGTGAACAAGTTGCAATTCATTTCACACATCAAAACACCACATCTAGTAAGCACAAAAGGCTGCATGCCTTGTTAAGTTTAACATGTTCTAATTGTTCTTAACCAGGCTGTGTTAAAACATGGGCTGCCGATTGTTCCAATAGCCAAATACGAATAGCAATAAAAGGATTACAACAAATTGTGGCCAAAGTGAATGCTCTTTTAACTTCGGGACCAATTACAATACATAAAAATACAGCTATAATTGTAGCTTTTTGATGCAGCACGATTGTCTCCAGTTAACTTCAATGCGCACTCATTAAAAGTCCAGAACTGTATGTAGGCATTGGCTTGATAAGGCTCCAGCTTTGTTGAATGTAGCACTGTTCCTGACAAACTGCACTGTTGTTTTAGTGGCAACCAGCTGATGACTAAGATTAGAGCCACTTAAAAAAAAAATGCATCCCAGCATTCAGTGAAGAGACAATAACGTTTGACAGCACCTTCAAATGCTACCACGCAGCTGGCTACAAACGCCACAATTAATTCCATGCTGACTCTAAATTCTGCTGTGCACTGCTTTTTGAGGCTTCTTGTACAAGTTTAATTATTCAGAACTTCAAATGGCCAACAGGCTTTTGTTTTCCAAGAACCAAAGGGTGTCAAATTGATATGGGGGTAGTGAGTGACTAGCTTTTCACATTGCATAAACTAAATTTTTCACATCTTGCTGCCTAAAAGACACTGTTCACTTTGAAGAGGCAACAAAGTGGGTCTCAACTAAAATGCCACACACATAAGGACACACATAGCCTGTTCTCCAGCTGTGTGCTCCTAATTGGACTTCTGGACTGATGCCCAAAATGCTGTCAAGTTCACTTCCCCCTACACTGATTTAGTTACTACCTTAAAATTGAATTGAAGCAGTTTCTTGCCTACTGGGCAACAATAGTGAAACTTTGTGTAACAAGTCAATTGTGTTTAAGCTACTTAGAATTTAAGCGCTAAACAGGAACAGAAAGCTACAAGGGCAGAGTGAGAGGCACGAACAATGCAATCAGGAAGAGCAGACATTGTAAAGCCACAGAAATAAATGGAAAGCAACTCACAGGCAGAGATGGGTTATGATACAGAAATAACTCTATGTGTGGAGGCAGATGATAGTGAACTCCAAACAGACTTGTTTCTTTAAAAGGTCAGCAAGTTCTTCCAACCAACACACTGCTACAAATCAAAACAGATATCGATGGGCAAGAAAGTGCAACACTGAGCAAGACTACTGGAGGAAGAAGGGCCAAAGAAAAAAAAAAAAAACTTTCTAATTCCCTTATATTTGAATATGCTGTAGGCTACGTCTTTCATGCCCATATGGCTCCCTAGTGCATCCAAAAATACTTCAAATAGTCACAAAATGCTGAACCTAAGTAAGCTGTTTTACAGCTCCCTGTTGTCTTTGTACAGTTTGAACAGGGTGTAGGAAGCCATGTTCCCCAAGGTATAAGACTGAAAGGGTTCCAATCCTAGTGAGACATTCATCCCCTGAGATATATACACCCGTCAACCAGCATTCCTCTGGGCCTCCAGTTAAAAAAGAGCTATGGGGAGGGTTATAAAGCACAGTTACTTTCCATGTTAATGTAGCTCACATCTGCTTTGGTGGGTGGACATAATACAAACCAATCAGTCACACTCCATGCCTGTGGTTTTAATTTTGCATTGTAATTGTAATTCAAGTGTACTGCTGTGGAATCTTCCAGGGTCTAGACATCACAGTTAATGAGTAAAGTATTTTTAAAAGCAGTAGACTGAGTAAAGATTGATGAATGCACCTGTGTGGACCAGCACCAAAAACAGCATTTTTTACGACTTAAGTCAAAGTGAAACTTAGTCAAATGATCGAGCCAGAAGCAAAAAATAAATAAATTTGTGCTGAGTGCTAAATACATACAAATTTGTCTGACAGACACATGTGAGATGTATAAATAAAATTATTGCATTTGTGTGCAACAAATAATGAGATCCAAGAGCTCAGTAGAGGATAAACTAAAATTTCTACACAGGGGTTGCTGAACATTACCATTACTTTGAATAAATACTATGTCGAATTCTAGTAAAATAATAATGTATATATTATTTATTTAATTTCCTCGAAAACAAGAAATTCCTGTGAAAAGACTAGCTTGTGTTAAAAGAACGCTGTTACATACTTTATTGATTAGGTAAAATTCAAAACTCAATTCATATATCAAAGCATAATAACCTAAAATGCTGAATATAGATGGACACAAAACTCCAGAGATTAATATATAAATGGACAAAAACGAACATGGACTTTATGATGTAAAAGTGGCTGTGTGTTTCTTCTTGCTCTAATAAACCAAACAACTGTGCCTTGGCCTGCTCCGGTGCACTGTTGAGCTTGGGCCCAAGCCCTGTAAAAGAGCCGACTGCCTCCCTAAGCCACAGTGAGCTTCAGTCAGCACATGTTTAACAGCACTGTCCTAAGTCATCATTGTTATCATCACCCCCATAATTATTATCACATCATAGTTAGTGTGATCAGCGTAGCCACTCACGAAGGATAATGATATTGGAGGCCTGTGCACTGAGGGTAAAACTAAGGCCTAAAGTCCTCACTGAATAATGGGCCTCCCCTTTGGCCAAATGATGCTCGCTTACACTTAAAGCATCATTTACATCAGTGCTTGTTCTGGGCCATTGCACAGAATACTTGAAATGGGTCATTAGTGACAAAATATTCACATCAACTCTGTTCATGTTGGAAGATACAAATGTTGCTTGTAATGTGTGTAATGTGCAAATACTGCCACTGGGGGGATATGCAGTACTTTGTCATAGTGCTGTGTGTGCAAGTGTATTAAGGGGATTACTGCTAAAGGAAAATGTGTCAGAAAAGAGTTTCAGAGGGACATCATTGTGCTGTAGCAGTGGTGTAATACTGCCACCATCTGGGACACAGGGGGTTTATCTCAATTCTCTTGATTGACCAATGTGATATTGCTTTTCTCATGCAGAAGATTACCAACAGTTTTAAACAGTGATTTTCTCATTGTGTGAAACAAAATATAGGGTTATCTAGCGGTTGAGTCATGGCAACTGGACTTTCAGCTTTAAGGCCAAAACGTTTCACCACCCACCCATCCAGGTGGCTTCATCAATCTGAGAAAGGCTGGACTGGCACCTCCAATTTATCTCACAGGTTAGTTTCACTCCAGCTGACTGTGGTCCTGAGGAGCTGCTCCTCCTGTGCTGGGCCACAGGAGTCCCATGGGCTCACTAGGTAAACTAAGTAAATCAAGTGAGAGTCGTTTCACTTCACATCTGGTCTGAATAGGCTCGTTAGGTGACCAAAGGAGTGAGCTCAGGTGAGGGTCATTAGGATCTAATGGTGGACTTATGTGACTCCTCTGATTCACCAACTGGCTGCAGAGTCTGTCCTTCCTGGGAAACATTTGATTTGTTCCTTAATTTGCTGGGAACAGATGAAAGGGCAGCCTGGTAGATTGAAGACAGATTATGTCTGAGTCCTCCACCCCTGTTGAGGGAGGGTTTTTCCACTTGGACATAGATAGCTTCCCTGACCCCTCTCTCAAACCATCTATCTTCTCTGTCCAAAATGTGTACCTCACTGTCTTCAAAAGAGTGTCTCGTTTCCTTTAAATGGAGGTGCACAGCTGACTGCGGTCTACCACTCAACAGGAAGCTGGCCCACACAGGAGGAGCAGCTCCTCAGGACCACAGTCAGCTGGAGTGAAACTAACCTGTGAGATAAATTGGAGGTTTCAGTCCAGCCTTTCTCAGACTGATGAAGCCACCTGGATGGGTGGTGAAATGTTTTGGCCTTAAAACTGAAAGTCCAGTTGTTATGACTCAACCTCTAGATAACTTCCCCTGGACAAATCTTCACAGACAAAATATAGGGTTGCAAACAAAACACAGTTTTGACAACCAAAAATGACAACTACCCTGACTGACCAAACAGTAGTGGACAGAAATCATTTAATACATCAGTCTCTTGTATAACAACACACTCAATGCCAGCTATGCCACCATATTAAATATATCAACAAAGAGATATCACAGAATTTGATATGCTACAATTAGATATCAAACATGCAAATGATAAACTACGGCATATGTTAGTTACATATTGCTAGGGATTTTAACAGAAAACATATCAGTACGTAAAATTTCTGCTAGATATGTTTACCTTTCCAAAGGTCTTACCAAAAAGCAGACACACTGTGACCATTTCAAGCTACTTGACCTAATTGGGGGTATCATGCTGTTCAGATTGCATACACAATATTAATGTCATCAAGCAAACAAACAATTTAGTAGAGGTAACAGAGGTAAAAATCTTACTTCGCTTTCACTCCTTCCCTGCGTACTGTGGCAAGACCCTCACTCACCAAAGACTCAGCAATGTTTTCACCTGTTGAGTCTAAAACAAGAGGACAGATACAAAATCTCACACACTTCAGAAAAAAGGCAGAACTAATCATTTTTCTATCTTAGACTGGTATGTTTACAATTAAACAGCAGTTAGTTCTAGTTAGGTCATTTGATCAGCGATCATGAGAGCTGCTAATACTTTGGATAAGAGGAACATGTTGAACTGAATATAAACTGCTGATAAAGACAAGTGAGATATTTATAAAAGGTGTATATAAGTCTATCATATGCAAACCAAGGCCAGTTTGTGATTTTAAAAACAACACTGCACTCACCTTTCCCCAGGTAGACCATGCCATACTCTCTGCCCAAAGATGTCTTGTTTTCCACAGTGAAGCACACTTCTTTTCCAATTAGCTTCTTCCGCAGGAACTCTCTGGCTTGAAAGGCCCATGGCTGCAACACAGAGGAAAATTAATGCACACTTCCATGAAGTAATAACTGCTGCAATGCAAACTTAATTTACCATTTTAAATAAAACATCAAAATGACTACATAATCACAGGTAGTAGTGGCCTTCACTGCAGGTTAAGTTTCCTTTTGCCTCATCAGAGCTACTAAAAACACAAATCAGCCACTGTAATAAGGTGAAAATAATTAGTGTGAGGATCATTTTAGCAAAAAGTGAATAAAACATGCTTTTCAACAAGTTATTATCTTGGTCAGAGCAACCCCTCTCTGTAAACTGATTTTTTTTGTTTTTTAAAGACAGGACTGTCTGTCAACCCTAATTGGAGAATGTATTAAAAAAAAAAAGATATTTAAGTTTTGTAATCTTTATACGCTTATCAGTTTTAATAGGTAGTAGACTAGACAGTAGCAGTAACTGGCCGTGATAAGTATATTGTTGGACTTAACAAATGCCACCCAATATACACTACACCAATATAATCATTGAGTCCAATTGAGAATTGACATGTTTATCTCTGAAATCCGACATTATTTATACAAACAGACATGGTCTGAATCCCAGCTGATACATAATTATATTATAGGTGCTAAACAGAAACAAGGAGAAAAAAAGTGACAGTCTAAAGAAAAAAATTGCCCCACAGTAAAAAAAAAAAAAAAAAAAAAAAAAAAAAACTAAAATGCATATGTCAGTGTTTACCTCAAAATCTGAATATTAGAGTGTGTGGCAGGGCAATTTCTAAGAATCTTTTTCTACCTTTGCCAAACACAATGGGATTTAAAACACACACAAATACAATGGGATAGAACCACTTACCTCATCAGGGGTGTCCTTGGTGTCAGGCTGGCCCTGAGCAGCTCGGCGGGCCAAGGCCCCAGCTCGGATATTACTGAGATTGATCTGACGCTCAGGGGGTGGGCCACCTCGAGGCTGGCCTCGAACAATGATGGCACAGCCTGACAAGACCTGAAGAGATGACAATAAAGACTATCAGCTGGAGAAGACGGAATCAACTGTTAACAGTACTGGTCATTGTTGTGTTTCGCAAATGCAAACAATAGCTTCAAACACACTTCACTCGTCGTGCTTCTTAAAAACTATTCACAACAAAAACAGATGCCATATACAGGCCACACCAGCAAAAATGAGACTACAACACTTTAGTCTCCTGTGTCGATGGAAGAAATCTGGTAGCTTTCAATTTCTATTTCTCCTCAGACAATGCAAGCACACCAGTACATTCAGTGAACCTTTGTATTTGGACTGTAGCAACCATTAAACTGACAAGTATCACAGGAGAATCAGGCAGAATTCAGTTGAAGCTGGTGTGACAAACACATACAGCTTAAGTGCAAAAACGTAAATCAAATGCTAGATAACAAAATCACAGTGGCTATAAACTGTCAAAATCAATTATTATAAACCTGGAAAGCAATTTTGAACGACTCGTTGTCATGGTGACATTCTGTCATTCAAACACAAGGTCAGTTCATGCCATGTGATAATGCAGCTAAATAAGAAAAAAGAAAACCTGCTCTTGAGTTTGACAACCATGGCATTTACACGAATCTGAGCAAACACCCTTTATCTGGGGACTCTCCGGTGTGTCTGCAGAGAGGCATCACTGGGGGGATGTTGATCTAAGATGTGAGCTAGATAAAGTCTTTCATCATATCACCAGCACTCACTGCTAACTCATTCACTCCACTGAAAGATGCTAAGTAAAGAATAAAATTGCTACAATGCTGATCAGCCACAGAAAAAGGAGAGAAAGACCACCGCATATTCTTTGTTTACAAAAGGACCAAGTTCCACTCTGAATGCACTACATGGCCTTGCTAAACTGTATGAAATGAAGATTGCATTGTACTATTATATTATGTATACTATGCACATAATAAAGCAAAGACAGGGGGAATACAAACCTGATGAAAGCTAAGAGTTACTTTGAAATTCATTTCTTATCAGCCATAATAATCTAACGTCTCTGGTACATTAAGAGATGCAATAACTCTCACTCTTGAAAACCAAAAAGAGTGTAACCTACTAACACATATCCTCCGGGGAGGACACCAATGCTTACCTGTTTACAGTGGTTACCACAGGTCTAGAAACAGCCCTTCTCCAAATGTCTGGAGACAAATGTAATTATGTGCTGGGGATGTTCTCCATGATACATCTGGATGTTGACAAGTGACATGCTGCTATTTTTAAAATAATCCTAACATCTAAAACAACGTGTAACGTGATACCTCTGAATTTATATCTGTGGTGAGAATAATATTCACATTCATTCAATGCTATAATTAAACTTTCAACTTTCCAACTCTCAGCAGATTGACTTGCCTTTAGAACAAAGTGTCTAAATGAAACATGGTGAAGTAACATATAGAGACTATCTATAGAGAATAGAGACTCCATAAAAACCAAGATGACCGGAAATTATAGGGGGGCATGAAAGCTGTAGCTACGTGTCATTTTCCCAGGGTCGGGCTTTTTAAAAACCAGCACCCAGAGGAACTTCCCTGTGCCCAGAAGCTCAACTGACACACGGCGGAGTTGGAAGTTTTCCTCATTTTAATAACCAATACTTGAACACCACATGGGGACGAACTGAATCGATAACGCTGGAGACTGAAGTTTTTAATATTAGCGTTTATGCTAGTTGGCTAAGCACCTATTTACATGTGGTCAGTAAAATGACTGAATAGTTGTGGTATAACGCTAAATGCAGTCGACTGTGTGTTCAGCAGAACCGCAGACCACAAAGTTTCTTCATTCAAGTCGACACTTGCTGAACAGTACAGGCTAGTTAGCTTTCGACGCTAACGTTAGCTGGGAAACTAAACAGCTGTTAATGATTCAAAGCTGAAGTTACTGAACTGTGGTGGTTTATAACCAGCTTTGCTATTAGCAGAGAGAAATCTTGTCTCAACACGATGCTGCCTTCACGGTTTAATATTTCCACTTTACATATCTGCTCAGTTTGAGTGACTTTGAGCTAAGTACCAACAGCAAGCGTGTGTTAGCGTTAACGTCTGCTCACTTCAGCTTATTAGTTAGCACAAGCTAGCACATTTCAGACCAGGTGAGCTGACAGCTGTTGGTCACATAATGCCAACACTCGTATCCAGCAGACAACTACCTTTAAATCGTCGTTTTGAAGGAAACTAAACTTATATGACACCAGGCAGCTGGTTGAGCTTTCGTTAGCCCTTGGCTCTCTAAGCTAACTAGCTGGATCCCAACACTCACGACCTGAGCTTCTTGCTCTTTCGTTAAGATTCTTACCATTTTCACAATTCCCCTTTGCAGAGGAGGAGACTGAGCAGGGGCTGTCTGAGCTGCTGCCGAAACAGATGCCATGTCCACCGGTTTGAGATAAACGCCGTTAAGGGGTGACCAGGTCTGGGAGCTGGAGTGACTGTTCTACTGAAAGCCAAGAGGAAAAGGCTGAACACCGATCAACACACACGTTTTACCGGAAACACACTTTGCCATACGTACACACCAGTCAAAACATGTCCGGGTCTCGGGGGCGGAATGAATGGGAGCGAATGGAGCCGCTTTTCGACCGCGTGGGCAGTTTGAATTGAATACTTCCGGAGCACGAGGTGCGACACGTCAGCACAGAGTCAACTCAGCACATACAGCACATCCAGTGTTTTTAGCTGCTCAGAGCTTTACACTGCAGAAGAACATGGTATTTACAAAAATCATCACAAGTCATCATTTTGACTTGCCATCTCCTGGTTAGATCCGGATATCATAATTAATTATTAACTATTATAAACTTGTAAACCATATGCTCACATTTACCAGATACTGTAATTTATAGGCAATGATTTGGAACTCTTCAAACATGTGAAGTTTTTAATATTTCTTCACTATTTACATATTTACTGGTAGTTGTCATAGCATCCAATGATGCATATCAAAACGCTAACTTTGCTTACTTCTAATTTTACATGTTCCCAATTGTAAACAAATCTGGGATCAAAACGGGCCTTCAGTCGTAGCCCAAGGTGTAACTCACTAAATCTCATAGTTACAATAAGCTTCTGGTTTCCTGTAAAAATGTACTCAGGTGAAAGTTTTAAAAGTTGAATGTAACATCTTACACAAACTAAAACAATAGTCCTACTTACTACATCCCACTGTCTCAAACTGAGGAAATAAACACAAATTAAATCAGGTGGCACTGTGTCTAGAATTTAAAATCCTTCATCTCACATACAAATCCCTTCATGATCAAGCTCCGTTATATCTTAAAGACCTCATAGTATCATATCATCCCACTCTCAGAATGCAGGTCTACCTGTGGTTCCCAGAGTGTCCAAAAGAAGAATGGGAGCTCAGAGCCTGTAGCTATCAAGCTCCTCTCCTGTGGAACCAGCTCCCAGTCTGGGTTCAGCTGGCAGACACTCTCTGTATTTTTAAGGCTAGTCTTAAAACCTTCCTTTTTGACAAAGCATATAGTTAGGGCTGGCTTCAGGTAACCCTGAACCCTCCCTTAGTTATGCTGCTATTGGCCTAGACTGCCTGAGGACTTCCCATCGGTGCACTGATCTCCTCTCCCCTCTCTCTCCCCACTCCTTTTTCTAGACTTCTGTCTTGAGATGATTGTATTGTGATTTAGCACTATACATAAACTGAACTGAATTGAATTTGTTTTTGTTTTTTTCATAAATAAATAAATTTACCCCATTCTCCTACTTGTCTTTTCCTTTCTCTCTGAAGAATTATATGTCTTTGTTCTAGAGAGTTCAAGACTGAAAAACATTAAACCAAATCTGGTATAATTTTGATTAAATTGTAGGAAAAGATTGAAGGAAAAGCACAGGTGGAATTACTAATATTATGCCTGGCTGTGTTCAATTTCCAGGGCTCTTGTACTGTATGAAATACCAGAGGCATGTGCACTCACTTTCATGGCTTACTGGTCCATTTAATAGAATCGAGCCCTGGTTAATGTCACTGTATAAGTAACACCTGTACTTTACCTGCTTTGACCAGTCAAACTATCTGTTGTGGAAATTGATGAAAATATATCAAGTCAGAGTAACCACTACACAGCTGATTTACAGATGAGGGGTAATGGATAACATCAAAATGATAGTAATCCTGACAACATGTTGTCAGTCCAGCTCTGCCACAGTCTTCTAATGACAGCTTCAGACAACTGAGCAGATTCATGGCTCAGCGTCCTTTCTCCTCAGTGCTACTGTCCATGACTCTTTTAACGTTATCTTTGCGTTTTTCAGTGCACAGCAAATAGGCCTAACGAGCGTTTAAACGCACTAAGAGTAGCCTCTTACAAGCGGAATAATGAGGAAACATCTCCGTGTTATGAGAAAATATGGCGAGTAGTGTCATTTTAAGACTGTTTTGTAAAGGATTTTATCATTCAAGAAGTTCATTCAAGGCGACAGTGGAAGATTCGGTGAAGCTGAACAGTAAGGAATGTAATCACATTTAGTTATTGTAACCTACGCCGCAAACAATGTGTCATTATGACGACAGTTGATTCCAATTTTGAGACTTTAAACTTAACAAAACAAAACAAAACATAACACGTGTCTCAGTAATCGGTCCTTGAGGTCACATCGTTTACTTGTTAAAAAACACAAAGCATTTAAGACGCAGTTAAAATTCAATGGCATCTTAACACGTGCGACTTTTGGTGTAGACAACTGCTGAAATGGGCGCATTTGGACACGGATATAAAAGTTGAGATCTATTAATAACAAAAGACTAAAACACGCGTCTGCCTTCACGAAATTAAAATCATTTAATAAAGTAAAAACGCTATTGACATGAAGTGAACCTCTGCTGTCTCATAACAGGAAGGTGTTGCTAAACAAGCGACTATGGAGCCAGCTTCTTTGCGCACAGGATACCTCGGTGCGCTTTGGAGAGGTTGGATAACCTTTTTACGCAGCATAATTATTTACATTATTTACAATTTCAAAGCTTAACAACATAGTTATTCGACAATAAACGTGTTTTACGGACAATACAAACATACAGGATGCTTAATCTAAATGTACACTTGTCTGTGGCACAATATCAAGACCTAAAACTCACGCCCACTCATTTGGAGAGGCCAGATTAAAATTTACGCATCACGAATATGTGGTGCTGTCTTAACAACACAACCTAAGTACATTAATCAACCTCGTTTGGCACACACTGTATGTGCAATAAAGTACTATAAATCAATGACCACAGCAAGTCCGCGGTAATAAATAAAAAGGTTCGCCTTATTTGTCCCTTGTCTCGTTGGCAAGGAGATGATGGTGTCCAAAAATGGCTGTCCTCTATCTAACCTGACTGATTGTACACAGAGAGTATTATTGTCCCCCAACTCAGGGTTAATGTATAATTTGGGCCATATGGCATTTTAAAATCTGAGCCTTTATTTCGGTGGTACTTCGATCTGTGTGGACCCAACTAATGATATTCAATTAGTCATTAAACAGGCCAAAAGACGAGCCTTGTGTGCGTTTTAACATAGGCTAATATTTGCTCTTCAAATATTTCCCTTTGAAACGTTTACAACGCATTTTTATCTGCTGGCTGTCCAAGGAACATCTGTGAGGGTTATTTTAGTCTCTCTCTTCTGGATAAACGAGGTTCCCCAATTGGCCCATTCCTTGCGCCCATATACGAGTATATTTGTTCACGTTTTGAAAGAAAATGTAATAAAGAGAGGCTGTGTGATTTATGGTTTATCAAAAGCACTTTACCATATGGCAGTCGTCGTTGGAACAGATTTCCAAATGTTTGTTTTCTAAAAAAAAAACAAAGACCAGAGATCCTTTTAATCTGAGCTACTTCACCTGGGAAGGGATGCTCAAGTCACGTGACCACAGCCCCCACCTACCCCCCAAAAAGTGAGAAACTGTTGATTATTTGGGCTCTTTGAACGATGAAATCGTAACCTTCATTTCATGACAAGCTGCACCGAAGCAGCAAGTTTAAGGACAGAAAATCAGGGTTTGTTTGACTGAGAGTGTAGGCAGCCACTGCGCAAACGAACCTTAGTCTGAATTCCCAAGCTTGAATACATGTTAGTTCGCTACTGCAGATATTTTAAATATAAATAACAACATTTATAACACAGAAGTGGAAATATTTGTTCATGGCCCGGAATGTGGCATAATCAACAAATCAGGTAAACTGTGTCCAGGTGCTGTGCAGTCCGGTCCAGTAAAGTTACGCGTGAAAATATGTAATAAACCAACAGAATAACACGATGCAAAGATGATGATATTCATACTTGACGGGGTGAAGTGCGCAAATGCACATTTTCATGACTCAGATTTTGGCATTTCACTTTATTTTACTAAAGGCTTAATGTGCATACTATAACCATATAAACGCCAAACATTCGCACTTATTTAATTAGTGTGACTTGATGGAGGACTCTGAAGGAATATTTCCATGACTCAATCATTGTACCCTCCTCTGATGGCACATGGCTTGAAAACCGAATCAGAACTCTGTCTTCAAACAAATAAAAATGAAAACCAGACCATGATTATTTGTCTATTGTGAAGACATTCTGTAAGAACAGACCTGCCATCTCTTTAGATGTTTATAATGCCCACATGCAATGTTGACATTTCTGGTGACAGGCCACCGCGTCATATTCAGGTCTGCAGGCCTATAAATCTCACTGAACGGCGTGATTGCCCTCATTGTCTTTCTCCATAGGTACCTGGAGATACCCGGACAGTCTTTCCTACAAGATTTTACATTTTCACATCGCAGTCTAAGGTCGTTCTAACTGGGAATATTATCACGAATTTTGTTTCTGTAGTCAATTTCATAAAGCAAAGCTGGGCGCAACGGAGATGTGTGGCGCAAACATTGATCTTCAAAGTAAAGGTTAATTTTACATTTTTATGACGCACTTTAAGGCTATAAATACATTTTAAAGACACCTAATGAAACCACGTGATGAGCCTTTGTTGTACAGTAATAATAGTTTAAACTAATTTAATCAGTATATAATATATAATATACTTATGTGGTATATACAAAGGGGGTGGAAGTGTCAACCAGCTGGGAGGAATATTTCTTAACGGAAGACCTCTCCCAGAATCCAAGAGGAAGAAAATGATTCAGCTAGCCTCGGAGGGAGTCCGTCCCAGCCAGATCTCCAGGATACTTCGGGTAAACTGAATCTTTAAATGGGCTCTAATAACCGCATTTAAGCTTTAAATCAGGTGGATTATGTTGTGCTGAAAGAAAGGTGTCTAAAACGTCTTGCTGTGAGACTATTTATTCTGACAGAGCAGGTGTTGGTAATTACAATTAAATATTATTGTCGGTGTTAAACATTTAAGAAAGTGCTCCCCATTGCGTCTTCCAGGTGTCCAATGGGTGCGTCAGCAAGATCCTGAGCCGCTACCGCTGCACAGGTCTCCTGGAGCCCAAAACTATTGGAGGGAGCCGACCTCGACTTCTCACCCCCGGTGTCATCTCTACAATTATTCAATGCAAAAGGGAAAACCCAACAATTTTTGCCTGGGAAATTCGAAAACGGCTAGCAGCGACGCGAATATGCCACTCCAAAGTTCCCAGTGTAAGTGATGCTGATATTCAGATTTTGATTTAACGCAACTGATAATGTTACCACAATTTCATGATATAATTTTGCATCAAATGTTCTGCAAGGTGTCATCTATAAATCGGATTTTAAGAAAGATCCAGGGGCCAATGTGCGTGGAGATCAATGCGCACACCGGATCTGAGCACCGTAAGTCACCAGTGAAGTTCAAAGACTGAAACTTGTATCCTTATGGTCATTATAAAGAACATAGTGTATGATTGAATAAAGTACATCAAACCAAACAGAACAAAACTCCATCATCTAATACTTTATGCCACATAATTTGATTTTCCATATAAATATACATCCAACTAATAATTACTGATATTAATTTAGGAAGTTGTGTGTCCCATGCAGACTTTCATTATCCAATGCAAGAAGCGAATGACAGAGAGATGTTAGAGGCAGTATGCCATAATGACCAGAAACCCAAAGGTGTCCAGTTCCGAAACCGCACCACTTTCACCCTGGAGCAGAGCAGAGTACTTGAGCAAGGTGACTTAGAATCTTCTACTCCATATAGCTCTCGAACTAACACAATGCTGCATCTTTCCGTTTAGAAAAGCACCTAAAATACATGTATATCTCTCCCGAATTAGAATTTTCTCACAGCCACTATGCAGATATGTACACAAGAGAGAAGCTGTCTGCTGAAATCAATCTTCCTGAGGACACGATCAAGGTAGGCTCATATTTTTCTTCATCGAAATCTCAACTTCAGTCTTTCTGCTCTTGAAATGACTGTCTGTCTCTCAAAGGTCTGGTTTTCAAACAGACGGGCCAAGTGGAGGAGGGAAGCCAAACAGAGGAGTAGCACACAGTGTAAGTGTGTGTGTGTGTGTGTGTGTGTGTGTGTGTGTGTGCAAGACTTATTATACTGGAGTGTGCGCGCCAAGGCCTTGAAATATTATTACAATTCAACCATGACAAACTGAACTGAACTGAATAGTAATGGAAAGCCTTTCAGCACATGTCAATTCATGCTTCACAATTACTTGAATGTATTTCTCCTTAGCAGCTGCAGACCTTCAAAAACAAAGTGATTTTGTTCATGTGAATCCAACAATACCACTCAGCGTCACATCTCAACAGGTACAGTGTAAATTAGCACTTTGTGACATGCACTTTAAAGGCCGTGAAAAATGATTTCCTGCATCAGCATGTTTCTTTCCGCAATGAGGTCGAACGTGAACTCACTGTTTTCTGCCAAAGTTCTATATATCACACATTTCCATGTTTATGTCAGGATTTAGTAACATTTGAATCAATGTCTGGGTATCTGGTTTAGTCCCTGTCACACAATCCTGGTACAGCATATTGATTCATTTCTTTAATATAACTTTAGTTTTGGCTGATTTTGCATGACTATGTCACGTTATAGATAGACATTTAAATTGGAAGCAAAGTTTTTTAGGGGTCACATTTTGACTCTGTTTGTGTTGGTTTGAAGGCAACTGGAGTGTCAAGGATTTACTGTGGGAATTCACACTCCTCTTCATACAACACAGGTGCCAGGAAGTTGCCAAATGGCTACATGTTTCCCACAGAAACAGGTAAGACCCTAAATCTGTTTTTAAAAAAGTTGTCTCAACTCTTTCTAAAAAGAGCAAAAATACAGTGATTTCAGAAAGTAAATGACCCTTTAAATTCTACACAATTTATTATCATACAGATTTAATTTTAATGGATAAAACTGCTATTTTTTTTGCCCAGCAATCTACACTGGATATTTGCAACTGCATTAAAAACCAAGTATTCAGAGCCTTATTTAACATGTTAATTGATAGTGGAGATGTTTAACATTTGAACAAATTAAAGCAGATATAGGGTTAAGTAGGAGAAAGTAAAGTAATTATTTCATTTTTTAAAGTTTGGTGTACAGGTATAGGGAATGCAGAATATCTGACATCTTCAATGCAGCCCTCATTCATCCATCAGTCTAACAGCCTGATGACTCAGAGCATAGACAAGATTGCCATGGACCTACAGACAGATAGGTTCGCTTTTCCATCAGTTCACCATCCTCCAGACACAAGGACATCCCTTCCTTTGCTAAGTGAGACAATAAGAACAGACTGCCCCATGACTCAGTGCTGGAACCAGCAGGGACTTTCTTTTACTTGGAGCCAGCACCAAAGAGATGAGAGGATTGTGTTCGTCCAGCAGCCCTGGGATGTGAATCCACATCACTGCATGTTCTGAGTCAGACCATATTTCTGACATTAGTGAGGATATCTCATGTTCAGGATCAATAATCACTCTCAGCATTTGACCTTATTTTGGTACAGCTCAATTTCTGGGCTGAAGGGACAGATACTGACCAGCAGAAGGCGACAGAGGACTGAAGTTCCAATTTTGCTCTTTACACTGCAGCTTCACTCATCACTTTCCCTTGAATGTCTTGAAATGGAATTAATGAGGATGTAACAGAAATCTATACATGAAGTATTATTCAGAATGTAAAGTTCTTGTTGTAATCGCTGATTGGTTACCTCTGACAATCCCAGTGGATCTGAAATCAATCCACTAGACTGAAGTGTAAAGAAGACAAAGACATGAAATGCTGAATAAAGCTGGGCAGACTTTTTTTACCGTGATGATCGGGTGTTTTCCATGAAGTGTAAGGCATTTTATGCCAAGATGTCATTACGCCAACGAACACATTTTGTGTTTTGATATTTAAGAGGTTACATTTAGTGCTAATTGAGAATAATAAAGCAGAAATGATATTTGGGCATCTAACCTGACGCTTTACATTGATGTTCTATATATAGAACATAAATCATAGCTGTATGGATCATTTAAGGTTACCACTGGATAATATAGATGTTTATCTCTTTTATAGTCTTCAGCTTGCTGTTTGTTTAAGTGCAGAAGGAGGTTAAGGCGCTCTTCCAAGATTTCTTTCCAGGGCAGGCCAGTGGGAAAATCTATAAAAGCATAACTTCAAAAAGTCTAAACATGACCTGATATCTGCTCTGCTCCGTATCAGCTTTTATGGCTGCAACAGGGCAGAGGGATTGAGTTCCTTTATATCCCTTTACTACAGCGAAGAGACGGTAAGACTCTGAGTTTCTCAATAATTGGTCTCAGGGGGGAAGGTTGGGATCAGAAGGCGAGCAGCTTGGTCAGCAGCAGGGAAGTGGCCTACTGGCAAAATGACTTGTGGGAATTTAATACCATGAAGCCAGATAGGTAAAGTACATCTCCACATGACAGTGTGTGGTGTTGTGATTACTGCTGTGTAAATCATCAGTGAACCTGAATTGCTTTTGTTACTCCTGTTATTAACAGGACTATGATTTTCTTCAACCTTCATAAACTGAGGTCAATATTAATGTTACTGATAGTGGTCAGTGGTAGAACATAACACTTACTCAGACGATTTTAAAGTACTTGTACTATTTTTATATTTTCTGCTCCTTTTTAATACATTTTAGAGGCAAATATTGTACTTGTGACTTTGCCACATTTATTTCACAGCTTGTTACTGAGATACTAAGTCTAGGACTTTACAATAAAACAACATGTGATAGCTTATACAGTACAATCCATTATATGTATTTTTAACCAACTGAGCCCTAAGTTAGGTACCACTGTGCCATACTACCTGTATAAAGTAGTTCAAAGTTGTGCCACAATAATTGGCTACAATGGAAGAATTTAATTGTGACATATATAACAAGATATTAGTCACATTTTTCTGTAAAACAATACCTTCTGTACTTTTGATACTTTGAGTAAAGAATCTTGATGATACTTCTGAATGCAGCGATAGAGTATTTTTACATTGTGGTATTGCATCTGAAGTAAATAATCCGATTGATTCTCCCTTCACCATCCCAAGAGTTTTTATCTCAATATATTTCACTCAAATATTAATCTTACAGTTGGAGCACTGAGTATATCTTATCTCATATTGAGCAACCAAAAGGTTGCTGAAAAGCTTATCCGAGTTCAATTGTATATCACTTAAGTTGGAGATGTCCAAATATATTATCCAAATGTTTATTATTTATCTCCTTCAGTGGTTGTATGGATGACCCTGCTGCTTTCAGCCACTTAAGAATATTTATCACACACTAGAATCTGTTGCCATGAGCGATACAGGGAGTAAACGATCCCGTGTGTGTGTTGCTGTTGCTGCAATTACTTTCTACATATTATAACGGAAAATGCAAAGGGAACTGATGAGAAGTACAGGTCACAGCTAACTGTAATGTCACATTGTTTATTAAAATAGGATTAATACAAAGGCTACAAAAGGTAGAAAATGTCATAGATTAAAAAAACAAAACAATTCACTAACAAAATAGCAGCTGTTAGAAAGTTTACATTGTACAAATATAAACAGAGTAAAAATACTTAAGTATGATATTTACAAAAATTACAAATTGTAATTTACAGAACGCACAAGGCTATTTACATAAGGGCAAATTAAATAAGCGTTACAATGCCATAAGACCATGGTTGACAAGAAAACAGGTCAGGTATATATATGATCCACCACATAATTAAGAATATCTGGCATTTGGAGCTTCATGAAGAAAGCTTCCTTCCTTTAAACTGTAGCGTGATTTATATATACTATCACCTTGGTTGTAACCTGTGCAAGGCAAATAGAGGACTGCATTCACCCCTTCTCCCTACAGATCAGTTCTTTAAACCCAGAACCAAGTGCCAAGTCACTAATGGTAACATATCACCCATTCACACCATTTAGGGCTATAATCTGGCTACCTGCAAAATTTTGCAGAAATTGTGGTAAACAGATTATCTTGAAACACACTTTTCCCAAGTCTAGTTACAGCTATATCAGAACCTTAATCAGAAAGTGTTTGATTTAAAAATGACTAGCCTTCATGCATCGAGGAAACACAATATCTAACAGGTAACGGTTTGTCTTTTTATACTTGTCTGTATATGCATGTACAGCAGATTCACTTTTACACCCTTATTAAATGCCAACCTGCGCCAATGTGCCCCCTGGACAGAACAATACTTTCTACTAACTCAAAATGAAATAGTATCCTTAATTTCATAGGTTTGACCACATAAGACATACTGTCTGTGTTTGTTTGGTTTGAACTTGAGGGTTAAACTTTCCCTCTATCATTCTGGGCTATTTAATAAATCTTAATATAAAAAAACCCCCAAAACCTTCACACCCAAAATCTGAATTTATCTGCAATGCCTTCTGCAAAAATAAATATACATAACTACTACTAGTTACAAGTCTCTTTAAATATTAAAAGTAATCTGAGGCAGGAAGAAGCCAATCTGACATTACTAAATGATCCAAAAATATTCCAGATCTATAAGACCTATAAAATCTTACAGCACAGCAGAAACATACTCAATAAATCTGCAGTTATGTACATAAGGAGTCGCTTTCCATGAAAAAAAAAATTATAAAATATCCTACTGACCACACACAGCCCGCCAGGGGCCACAGTTCCCTCCAAACTGGAGACCAAATAGCCATGTTATATTTGGCATGGCTCTTCTCTCTCTCATGCTACAAATATTAGCATAAGATTTGGAGCAGTTCGCTCAGTCCTACTTAGACCCTCTCATGGGGAAACTAACAGTTACAGCTAACTGGGGAAAAGGTAGTCCAGCTACTGCACACAATTAGCACTGCATTGTTTGCCAAGCCTGCTGCAGTTAGCTTTTCAAGCAGCAGAGGTATATTTTACATATTTAACGGCTATATCTGAAGCCAAATTGTAACTTTTGCTGGACCTATAGGCTTACAGATTTAGGATTTACAGATTGATTGGATTATTCCATCTTTTCTCTTTAGGACATTTGGTGTCTGGATTTCCCAATAGTGGGTTTCTTTTCATGCTATGTTTTCCACCTTTTTAATATAACAATATTTTTTGTTGGATATTTTTTTAGTGGCTGTGACATTTTTAAGGCATCCTAAAAAGTTTGCTGTTCAGCTCAACACAAAAGAAATCCCAGCTGAGCGGTAACCATAAGGGAACTGGGTCCTGTCCATATTCAAGTATATTCCAGGAGATAATACTGAGTCACAGGTGTCTTTGTTTGCATGGCTTCAGAAAAATCTGAACATGTCAAAATACAATTAGTACGCTGTCCATGTGCCCAAGACTTTCGTTGTAAAAATGGTATTAAGGCTAACAACCGGGATGTCTTCAACTGCAAAGTGGAAGTGATTCCATTTGGTTTATCCAGTTCGTGTTTTCTAGTGTCTGTCCTCTCCATAAAATGAAAAACAGCCATAAAAATCGCCAAACGACCACTACTATAAGGTGATTTTCCGCATTTTCTCCCCCATGGTGCTTGCTGGAGAGGTCTTGAGATTTTCTGGCCTAAACCCAACCTTCCTCTCTTGCAAGCAGTGCAACCTATATAGATTTCATGCCACAGTGTTTCAGTTCCTCTCCAAAGTGGGGTAAAGTTTGAATACTTTATATATCCACTCTGAGTAAAAAGCAACATTAACAAAAAGCGCAGGCTGTGACGAGGCACATTTGGTTCTTTGTATGCTCACACCGATGATGACTTTACGCTCATGTTCCTGGCAGACCAATGGACCACCATTATCTTTCTGTAAGAAAATGGTAGAGATCTATCATCAGAGACACAACACATGGTTATACATGTACTGTATTGTTCAACCAACACCGAACAGTGTAAACAGTGTTTAAAATGCTAGTTCACCCAGGTACAGGAAAATCAAACAAATTAAGTAGTTAATCCAACAGTACTGAAATACTGAAACTTCTGCTGCCACTCTAATAATATAAAAAAAATTGTGATCCTTACATCGCATACACCTTCCCCT
This sequence comes from Mastacembelus armatus, assembly GCF_900324485.2. NCBI lineage: Eukaryota > Metazoa > Chordata > Actinopteri > Synbranchiformes > Mastacembelidae > Mastacembelus > Mastacembelus armatus. Next base: position 10,884,046 of record NC_046655.1, on the reverse strand, counting down.
CTCCTGCCGCCGGCACATATTCTGCTTTCTCCAGCATCCCCTTTGATTTGTGAGCACATGTTATTGTTGACCATAGGCATGGTTACAGTGTTCAGTGCCTCATCATGTCCAGTATCTAAACATAGAGGAAGAACAGTACATGTTAAATGTTACATATATGCAGATATTTGAATAATGCTTAATATGGAATGTGGCACAGCCTGTTGGTGGAAGAAGGCAGTACTTTTGGTTTCCCCCCATCCATACATGGTGCAGTTGGTGCCTTCGGCAATTTGACATTCTTTTACTGGAAGATGAATGGTGGAAGCGCCCTCAGACACAGGGGCAGGGCTGGAACAAACATATCAGTCAGTCAGTATAGTCACTTTTAAAACATACTGTATGCACATGTCACAAAAATGACACTGACTGTGGGTGGTACAATACAGATGTTTCCTAGAGCATGTGTTGTGATCTAATACTGTGAGGGGTGTGAACTTACTCTGCAAGTTTCAGCATAACCAGGTTGGATCCTTCTGGGCCACAGATCAGGTGAGAGATGTGTAGTCTCGGGTGACTTGAGGAGTCATTAAGGTGGCGCAGACCAACTTGCACGCTATAATCCCTGAGATCTGGGACACTGATAACCACAAGGACAAGTGTAAGATAGAAAACTACTGAATTTGTAAGTTGCAAATTGAACATTGATTAAACTATTTAAATTAGATGATCCATTCAGGAATTGTAGGATCTTGGTCTTACTTTTAGACATTGCAAAGGCAGTGCAGTGATCAATGTTATATTGCATGTGGTCTCTCTAGTGATCTGTATAAGCTTTAACATATGCAAAAAAACAAAATTCAAAACACACTACATACACAGTACCTCAAAATATTATATAAAAACTAAAGGTTGGAGGAGTTACATGATTAAATGATTTGGTGACAGACACAGAATAAAAGGGATATGTTTTAGAAGAAGTACCACAAATATTAGAAGGCAGGACATTACCAGGAAGTGAAGCACTGCTGGTCTGTCAGAACCCAGTCCTCTCTGATCAGTGAGCCACCACACAAATGAACCTTCCTAAGAGAATTAAAGAAGACAGTTTTCACCATTACAGTACGTAAAAAGGGACAAAAATGGAAAAAGCACACTTTGCAAAAGCACAGATGTAAAATGACTTACTCTCTTTGGATGCTCACGACCCAGCTGCCGTCGGTACCTCGCACTTTATGTCCTCCAACTATTCTGGTGTTTATATGCACGAAGCATGATATCTTGGGTCTGTTAATAACTAAGCATGACACATTTTTGATACTGTATGTGAGATGGATGAACTATTTACATTTCAAAAAGGTTTAGTGAATCTTTGAAAGGCAACCATAAAATATGATTTGTTCAGTCAAGTAAATGACAAAGCAAAGATTCAATATAAGGAATAAAAAGAAAAAGGGATGAGATTAGAGATAAGAAGACAAGGAAGAGGACTAGATGAGAAAAGGCCTGATAAACAAAATGATACTCACTGTTTGTTTGAGGAGCCACTGTAGCTGATTCACCTGATTAAAGTAAGGGAAAGAAAAAAAGTATGAGATCCTGCAGCAGCCAAAAGAAATAAGACCACTGACTATACATTGACACAAAAAGCATGAAACCTCTTTGAAAAAGACACAGCTCTACACCATTCTATACTTTATTGAGACTTATCTCAGAATCTCAGTGACTGTTGGAGGTTATAGCAGTCGGCGACCACGGCAAATAAATCTGCTCAAGACCTCAAAAAAAAAAAAACTTCATGGAAGACATGTTTTACATTATGGAAATTATTGTTGGGCCATTTGAAAGAGGCTCTTCAATATAGCCCGATTGAAACCAGCCTATGAAAATGTTGGGTCCAGTCAGTTGAGTGTCTGTTTTCTCAAATAAAAGGATGGCAGCAGAGACCTGCATCTGGTTGCTGTTTAAGCATCATGTATTCTCTGCCAATTGGACAAAACCACAGCGAGCTAACGTGGGATGACGTAAGCCACCAGACAAGCTGTGTAAAAAACAATGCCAGTACAAGCTCTCCCAGTAGTGCCGTAGGGACTGTCTAAAAAGTTCATGATTTACATGTTTCCTTCTCTTTCATTTTTTTATAAATCAGTGCATACACAAAATAAATATCACAAAACACGACGACACTTTAATAGAGTGTACTGCCGACCTTGGCTGAGATCCTGATCTACTTTTCTGCACTCTTCATGGCCTCAAATGTTTGTTGCAGACAAGGAGTCTTAAATTCTGAGTATGTACAAAATACACTCCAGCACAGAGGACATGTACATCATGTGCATACAAATTAATATTTAAAAGCAAGTTTACAGAGAACAGTGGTGAAAGGCTGCATTAATGTGTGCAACTTGACAAACTCAACAACCCACACCTGCTTTTCACAGCAATTAACTTTGGTTCTCATCCATCCATCCATTATCTATACCCACTTATTCCTTTACCAGGGTCACGGGGATCTGCTGGAGCCTATCCCAGCTCTCTTTGGGTGGAAGGCAGGGGTACACCCTGGACAGGTCACCAGTCCATCACAGGGCCACATAGAGACACACAAAGACAGACAACCTCACACACTCACACTCACTCCTATGGGCAATTTAGAGTCACCAATCAACCTGACATACATGTTTTTGGACTGTGGGAAGAAACCAGAGTGCCTGGAGAAAACCCACACAAGCACAGGGAGAACATGCAAACTCCACACAGAAAGGACGGGTTGCAAACCCACGACCTTCTTCTCAACAGTGCTAACCAACAGTGCTAATCACTCAGCCACCATGCTCACTTTGGTTCTCACACGTGTGAAAATGCCTAGAGCTACAAACAGTCTGCACATACTTTTGTCGACATTCCTTGCATTTCTAAATTTCACTCCTGCTTGTCCACATACTTTTCAACTGGGTCTCTGCTCAGGTGTGGTGCTCTTAGAAATGCAACCAAAACAGGGATCAAGCTCTGAAAAAACTTACACTAATGGAAAGACACCTGCTCTGTGTTTCAGAATTTAACCAAGTTAAATTCAGTTGGACTTAAACATGCCTATTTGGCAACATGACAATATTTCATGTTCTATAACCTGATTCCATATGTGGTATTGGTGATATTGATTTTATTACCTGACACTCAGCAAGAAAGCAAACAAACTACTCCTTTAAGGGTCTGCTAGACACTAAAAATGGTACTGTTCAATGTGTGCACCATTCACAGTCTGATAATATTTATAGCTGCTATAACACGGATGTATCTACTGTTAAAGAGATGGACATTAGAGGAGACAAGGATACTTTAGCAACTCACAGTGCTTCAGTTTGCAGTAGTCCCAGGCCAAGCGGGTATTTGGATTGGTATAACACCACGGGCCATGCTTGTCCCGGTCTGGGTTCCGGCAATAATTCTTCTCCAGCCCTACATGGGATACTGTAGAGTGAGAATCCCCACTGTAAAACACACAAATACAGATTCTCATATTCCATTTGTTATTTTGCACAGTGCATCAGAACTAACACTGGGCCATGTCTCATAAAGATTCATACACACTCTCATGCTCTAAAAACACACAAGTATGAGAACGCATGGAGTCGCATGCACACTGTTACGCACTATGCCTGGAAAGTCTGACTATGATGTTTCTATAGTGCAATGAATCCTCTGCTCCACAGAACCCATAGAAGGAAACAGAGTTTTGTGAAAAGTGCTCATGGGAGTATGAAAGTATGCACTCCAAGCATTCAATAAGGCTCAGACCAGCAGGAGCCACATCCTCTATCGAATGATTTGCTTGTGCTCCCAATTTGTAGGAATTCATATCAAATTTTGTGCCCAGCATTCCACCTGGAGCTACAAGAATTAAATGTAATTTTCTCAGATTTCTAAAATTTCCCTTAAGTTAAGCAATTACTAGGTAGGAGTTTGGACACACGGACACACACGGACACACACACACACACACACACACACACACGCACACGCACACACACACACAAATGATGTTAAGCAATAGGCAACAATTTGTCAGGTGTTGAAGATAATTCCACTTCCCAGGAGAATGTTAAAACAAGCTGTAGCTCTCAGCAGTTTTTCCCGGGATGACCCTTGACCTTGAGCAGAGTAGACTCACTGGCTGCACTCTACACGAGGGAGCTGATTGGCTTTGATCTACTTTTCTCAGAAAGCACTTCCTGGGGTCAGGGGTCAGCTCTGGAACATGTCCATCTGTCTGTGCCATTTTGGCTTTTAAAATTCCAGTAAATTAAGTAATTCTGAACAGCCTGACTTCAGCATGAAGGAGTAGTGGGCAAACTCCCTGTCAGGATGGGTCAGTTGGAGAGCACCCCGGGGTTTCCTCTCGTCAGTTAGATGAATAATAATTGGGCTTGGTATTGACCCCTGAGAACCCCCGATTTCCTCTTGCTGTTTGTTTTCACTGCTTAGCTTCATTCATATGAAAGGGATTTTCACAAGGCAATGGGAGCTAACTTGTCAACAAACACTTATCAACTGACCTGAAAAGAATGTCAGCCTCTCTAGGAAACACTTCCAGTTAGCAGGAGGAGCTACACAACACATTCATATGCAGATGAATTGATGCTGTTACCTATTTATGTGATACAACCAGTCTGCACAGGGAATCCCAGATCGAGTTATGGATAAAGTGCCCCGGTATGCCTCTCCATTATTTTCATAACACTCTGAGGAAGAAGAGGATAAAGTTATTTTAGACCATCATGTTAAATATTCCCAGGAGTGCACGGAAATACTGAACCCGGCAATTTTTCAAATACCTAAATGCAATCAGTAGGTGTGGATCACTATATACATTATTTGGTTGGTGGCCGTCTTTCTCACTGGTGCAAACATAACATAACCAAGTTCAAAATGCTGGCTTCTCTTTGTGGTTTGGATCAATTTAATATCAAGGACCTCTGTGTAACTGGTGATTCTCAAATGTGGAAGAAAATATAAACCTTACTCTCTGCTCTTAAACAGAATCAGAAGTAACAAACCAACTAGCTGCTTTTTGACATGTGTGGTCTCCTCAAATGTAAAGCAGAGAAGCATTGGAAATGACAGCGAGCACTATTGCCAAAGCCTGGTGTTTTTGTTCTTTTGCGAAATAGAATTCAATGGGTAGCATACTGCCAAGTGGCTCAGTCCTATGGGACCAATATAGAAAATGTCTGTGTGAGTCAACTTTGCAGAAACATGGCATGTCTTTTCAAGTATTTGTAGTTCACATTCAATATGCAAAAAATGCATATTCAAGAATTGACTTTCATAGTAATTTACAAGCCATTTGCCATTCTTTACACTGACTTTGGTAGTCTTAAAATAATACTGACACACCAAGAGTAAGATGAGAAGATCAATACCAAATTAATTTATGTCTGTAAGGGGAGGTCTGCAGCCAGATGCTTAGCTTAGCACAAAGACTGAAAATAGGGGGAACCAGCTAGCCTGACTCTGTCCAAACATAGCAGGATCTGTCTACTAGCTCCTCTAAAGTTCCCTAATCAGCGCTTTATTTCTTGATTATTTCATCTGATTTTCATCTGTATAAAAAATAAAATGGAATAAATAATACACTGGGTTTTGTCAAGCCAGGTACAGTGGCTTCCTGTAGCTGTCGCTTTTTGCCATGAAATAGTCACAGCCTGAAACCTCCTATAAAACCACAGCCTGTAATTTATGTACATGGTAATTAATGGATGTATAGATGAGAATTGTATAGATGAGAATTGTATGTATAGATGTTAATTGTACAGTAAAATTTAAGCTGCACAGAAATTTACCTATTTTCTGATTGGCATCAGCATCACACCTGGGGATGTGGGTGCAATTGGCTATCCTCTGATTAGGGTCTGTAGTGAAGCACCATGGGTAATCTGCACCATTAGGGTTACGGCAGAAGTTCTCTCTTAGGTCTCTATAACACACACACAAACTACAATTTAAATGATGGGTGCCGATAACTGTGTTATTTACAGCAAAGATATACATTTTGTAAGGGTTTCATTTTTAGCACTTTTCCTTTTGGCAGATGCAGAAAATGAACAATAATCATTTCAGTGACGCAGCAGAGAGAAGTGCGCCCAGGCTGTGGGAGCCATGAAACAAGCATTACTCACTTGCATTTGAAGTTATGAGGGAGAAAGGAGTGGTTATGGGGGAACTGAGAGTCCCAGCGCTGACATGTCACACCCTCTGGAGTGACATTCATTGTGCCTCGGTAATCCATGCCCTTTCCCTGGACACAGGATGTTGTTACATTGACATCTGTGTCCTCACCGGAATCTGACTCTAGCAAAGAAAGAAAAAGTAAGAGAAATTGTCAGTCAGTGTAAGCATAACAAGGAGGCAAAGGAAACATTTTCACTAGAGAGCGACATGCAAAAACTGAAGGCAGGAAGAACGGAGGGAGAGAAGGGGGAAATATTAATCCTCAGAAGAATGTGTCATGTTTAACATAGAGACAGATGATCAAAAACAGTAGCAGCCCCCCCCTCAAGTCAGCTGGGATAGAAAAACTTCTATTTATCCATAACACTGGTGCCCCACATTCTTGCACATAGGAACAGCAACAACAATATACACTTAACTTGCTGATATCTCTGCAATTTCACAGGTTGTTGTAAGAAAGACCTGGAGCCTGATCATCTTTTCCTCAACATTAAACATCAAAGTTCCGTTTTTGGTGAATTTGTTTATTGCAATCCAAGCAAAGATATCAGAGCCAACCCAGTCTGGCTGGGGCAATTTTATCCACCAAAAAACTATTCCAAACATCTTGGGATGGAATTCTGCTTTTCAGCAGAGCAGGAATAGCAGTACATAGGGAGCGACTTCTCCCCTCCAGATTTCTGTCTCTGTTTCTTTAGCCTTTGACAAATGAGATGGGAGAAAATGGAGGAGGAAAGGGAATGTTTTGAGGCAGAAATGAGAACGCGGGTGGAGAAGAGGGATTCTTTAGCTTGATGTAATGCATGCCAGGGTCTGTGTGCACTGCGTCGTACAGGTCAGTGGTTTTTATCTTTCTAAGCACAGGCATGGAGGGATACATACATCTGGACAAATGCAGATCATCCGCCCTAGCTGTAAATCACAACATGTACAGTAAATTACATGTGTGTGTGCCTCATAGCGACAGAGGGTTGCTCTGTGTGTGTGTGTGTGTGTGTCTGCATGTGGAAATATTTCAATGTGTTTCTTGAAAGGTGTGGCCTTTTTTTAAGATCTATTCTTTCCCCCCTGTCTTTTATATTATGCATGAAGGGAAAAGCCATCTTTACTGCAACTGACTGATCAGCCAGTGGATTATTTATTTTTTACAATTAATCAAGTACTCGGTTTAAAAAAATGCACAAAACGGTGAAAAGTAGACAACTAAATGTCCAACATGGTGATGTCCTTATAATTCAGAGAACTAAAACAATTAATAGTGTATGTAATTGTAGATGAATTTTCTGACAATAGATAAACAGCATTACTGTTTGAAAAGTTATTCATTCATCACAATTTGGTGTTTTGATGATGGAGGCGAAGAGCATAAAAATTATATAACAATCCAGTTTTCAGCTGGTTTTCATGCTCAGCACATGATTTATTGAGCCCCTGAGTCCCATGTGGGAGAATAGCAATAGTTTTATTCTTCGCACATTTCATTTAGGGTTTTTTTTTTTTAAATCTGACTCTTCTCTATGGAGGTCATGATTGTAGATTAGACTGTTCAATATGTGTGGCATCACAGTACAGTAGCCTCTATTGTAATCCTCCACTTTATAGACCCTTGTCATCTGTGAGTGGTCTCAGCAAATACATTTCGCTTTCTGAAGTAAGGCCTTCCCCTTTACAAACAACCTATTTACTCTTCATTGTTGAGGTAGAAGGATTTGAAGCTGAGCACCACATGAAACACCAAGTTGGGTAAACACAAGTCTAATGAGACTCTGCAGGGGAGAGGGGAAGTTTTCTTATTCAGCTGACCACAAGTACCCCAAAACCACCATAGTCCTGTCAATAACAACACTCCTGTTGCACTCAAATCACTTCCTGGCAATACCAAATCACCATGTGTCTTTCCAAAATCAAACAAAAACTGTAAACGCTGTGTCCACTTTTGATTCTTATACTTGATTCCTCGCTGTGTGATACATATATAAATTGTTTTATGGTTGTAAGGGTACTAGATGTTGAGAAAACCTGGCAACAGTGTCATAAATCTGTATAAAAAATAACTTGGTCTTTTTCCACAGAGCCCAAGCCTGAGATTTGTGGTACATAGAGTATACAAGCCCTTACCACATGCTGTGATGTTGCAGTACTCCCATGGAGTTTTGGGATCCATGGTATAGCACCAGGGACGGAGACGATTATCTGGGTTACGGCAGTAGTTGTCCTTTAAATCTTTGTCCCGATACCTGAGAAATGATACAGAAGATACAAGAAGAAAAGAAAACAAAAGGTCTGAGACATACAGTACTTCTCTTAAGTATTAGCATTATTTATTTAAGCATCTGTCATGGGTGTGTGCTGGCGTTGTCCGTGAGAAAAGTCAGCTTGTGATTATCAGATTTGTGGCTTACTTCTTGGGCTGGAAGTGGTGTTTGTGAGGCCTTGCTGAGTCCCATCTCTGACACTCCTTGCCACTCTCTGTATGGTCCATTTTGCCTCGGTAATCCTCCCCATTACATGACATACAGACCTCTGTCAACAAAGAAACGTTTATCTAAATGTCTTTTCTCTAGTGAAAACAAAAGCTGGGATTTTAAGGCATAAACTACATAAACATTAATTAAACCTCCGTCACCTCTAAATGTGATTGTCCATTAATGATGTTTTGGAAGGTCTTACCCTCTGAACACTTTGGTATGCCACACTCCTCGGCTCGTACGTTTGGGTCTGTGGTGTAGCACCACGGACCACCGGGGTCGTTGTTGGGATTCCGACAGAAGTTCTCCCTCAGGTCTTGTGTTGGGTACCTATCGGGATAAAACCTACAAGGGAGCAGACAGGTACTATTGAAAGTGTTCACTGAAACTGTATGCTGTACAAATAAATGTTAGGGAGTACTCGCACACTCGGCTGATCTAGTAGTATATACTGTACTATACCTGCCTGCTAGCGTTCTCAGTAACAAACAAAAATAAATTCTAAAGGCATTTACATTAAGATGCATGCTGAGAATTGGTAGCACCTGCAATGTGACAAGGGTACATTTTAAATCCAGGAAAGAGCAGACAGCAATCATATGCAAAGTATGTCATCCATACGTTTCTCCTCTCCAGGTCTGCTCCTTTTGTGTGATCACCTTACAAATTCCTACCACAACCCTGCTCCCTCATGTGTGTAGCAGCCAGATTCTGTCACAGCACAGTAACCATCAACAGCACAGAGCAATGCCACGAACCACTTGGAGCAGCCCAAGCAGGGCTTTGCTTGAAGCCTTTGAACACGTTAAAACCTAATCCCTCTCTGTCAGCTGCTACATCACGTCACTGAGACAAAGCAACTGTAACCCTGTAAGAAAAAGAATGTGGAAAGTCCACACTGAATGTAGCAATCAAGAGCGGCATAGGATCCCCATACTAAATGGACAGTGTGTGAAATTTGTGTTCTGTCAGGGCAGGATGATGAAAAGCTGAGATGTCAGCACTCCCGATGAATGCTGCTCGCATTCTCCTCCCACCCAGGGAGACAGAAAGGAGTTAATACAGGGGGTAAATGTTTGGGTCTAAAGAAAAGGGTGAAAAGAGACAAGTGATTTGACTGACTTCAGTGCTTAATAAAGAAAAAGTAAGTATAACAGATTGAGCAAAAAGGTGGGAGCCCAGTGTTTAACTTCTGAGGTAAAATGAAAAAAACACATGCTGGAAAAGAAAATGAAAAAGGAAAAATAACCAAAGTCCACCCTCCCTTTAGAATCTTGTCTTAAAACTCTACCCCAGGCAATGACTCTTTTCTTGGGGGAGTCTGCTCTGCTCTCCCCTCTGTGCCGTGGGGCTTACACAAGGCTTCTGCACTAATGCACAACATCATTCAACCCACAAGGAGAAGAAATCTCAGTCATCTAACTTAACCAAAGAGAGAGAGGGAGTGCAAAGGAGAAAGAAGGGGAAGACCTTCAGAGCAAGCAGTAAAACCTACAAGTGTCAAAATACAACAGGGTTAAGACTAACAGCAACATTTCACTCAGGCATTTAACACAAAACACTTTTTTCCCTGTGCCAAGCCCCAAAACTCACATCTGTTGTGTGTACTGAAGATATTTCTATCACACTACAGTATACTTAATTTATAAATGGAATTACAAGGTTTCTCACTTTACAAAAAAAAATGTTGCATCTGGTGAAAGTCTGTAAAAGGCTGCAACATGGGAGCAAGTTAGTTGTAATGATGTTGTGCTAACAGATGTTGGCCAGTTATTCATCTCCTTGCCAAAGTCTGTTCCCACTGGAGCCCAGGCAGACACTATACACATGCTTGGCTCTCTGGACCATCTAAACATATTGGCCAGATTTGGGATATCACTATAGATGAAATCTAGACCTGAAGTAACTGCTGCTAAATGTCTAGCAACATGCACCTGGTGACTGTGGAACAAACATGGTTGGGCTTCACTGTTACAGCATCTAAAGGAACAAAGTATTCAGAGATTAAAGCAAGCAGGGGCTTTTTGAATGTGGACACATGAATAATGATTTTTGGAAGCAGTGGGGAACATCTGAAAACCGCTGAAGTCTCCTAAAAGAAATAGTTTGAAATTTTGGCAAATACACTAGTTCACTTTCTTGCCAAGGCTTAGATGAGATATTCAATAGCAGTTCATTTTTGTCTCTAAACTATGAAACTACAGAGAGGAGACAAGTTAGCTTTGTACAAAGGCTAGAAATAGCTGATTTATTTACCTTCCAATAAGCTACTCTAGCTGTTTCCTCCCGTTTCCAATTGTTCTCCTAAACTAAGCTAACTAGCTGTGAGTGAACGTGTCATACTCAACATTTAGAAATGTGAGTGGCACCAATCTTCTCATTAAACTATTGGCAAGAAAGCAAATAAGCAAAATCTCCTTTGAGCAAACTCCAGCTCCGAGCTGCTTTGGGTGTGTTTCTGTAGGTGAGTGTGCTCACTGACGTCAATGCATAGAAAAATAAAACAATGTCCCTATGGCAATAAGCAAATGTTTGCAATGTTATTTATTAATATTTACATGAACAGTTATTTTCTATTCCATTCATTTTTCCAAACTTGGCTGGGCATCAACACACTGTTCTTTCAGAGCCTTGGTTTGAACACAAACTAAAGACAACAGGTAGAAGTCCCATTCCTTGAAGGGAACCTCCTGAGAAATCACCCCCATGGTGATCGGTCAAGCATGAAAATAATAGTTACCTGAAACTCTAATGGTGTGTGGTTCATTATGGTGGTAATTCTCACACAGTGGGACAGTCCCATGTTAGGTAACTCGGCATTAAAGCTCACTTTGACCGTTTGAAAGTTAAAAGTTGCTGACAAGGGGACTGGAACCGTGTGTCAAATATGTAATGACAAAGGATGTGAAGAACTGCTTCTGGAAAGGGAAGAGAGGATTTTGGGGAGATTGCAAGTGACGAGAGGAAAGAAAAGGAGAGGAGAGGGACCAACACTACAGTGTGTTTTAATTTGGGGATCACTGAACTTGTATTTTTCCCTTAGTATGTCTGTGGCTCTGTGAGCTCAGCTGGACAACAGACAGAACATGACTTCAGTCTATAAATCCCTGCACTTTCTTCTTTTCATTCTACCTCCCCTCCTATTTTTCACTCTGCACTTCTTCAAACTCTTATTGCTGTGTCTCTCAACCCGAGTCCCCACTGACTTCAAAATATCTCGTAACTAATGAGCACCACTAATGAGATGCTGGCACAGCACCATTTTCGTAAAGCCACTGATCTCGCCTTTCTTGTAGCAGAAAAAAAAAAAAAAACTCTTTGGGATACACCTGAGGGCCTGTGGTGCAGCAAAAAAACAACCTCACTGGGGAGATCCCTGTATGTTATGAAAGGAACCCGACTTAACTCTGGATAAACGTTCAACCGTCTCAGAGCCTCCACCTTCCCTTAACCCCTGAGGTGCAAGGGGATGATCTGAACATCAATAAATCAGCTGCTGAGGCCTGTTCAATATCAGACACAGTGAAATAGAGAAGGAACATCCAGGAAGGTGGTAGAAGTCTAAAGGGTACAGATGCAGGCTTTGAAGGCCACCGGTTCATATTGACAGGAATGTGGTTAGAGGAAGTGAACAGTTAACACCTTCTCTTCCTTAAAAACAAGCACTAATGTGCCACTAAGCAAGGCATTACACCCTCAAGGTGAAAAGTGAATTACAATTCTTCCTCATGAATAGCCCCCATTCCCACGTAAAATCCTGCTGGCTTTCTTACTTAAAAAAGAGGAGACTTACGTGTGCTCATTGATGTTATTATCTGACCAAGCTTGGCAAGTGATGTTCGACTTTGTCCAAGACCTCCTCCCTCTGTAGTTGTCCTTGGTGCCGATGATGCACTCCCTTATATAATCTAAGTAAAAGCAAAGGCATAAAAAAAAAAAAAACATTTGAAAGCATCCATTCCTCTTCTCACTTATATACATGTTGTCCCTGTGTACTCTTTCTGTTCCAATTTATACAGCATTTAGGCAATTAAAAGTTTATTTGCTCTCTCTGCCTCAACCACCTGCAATACATTTTCCCATATTTGGTAAATAAGATGTTTTATAGCGTGTGTTTTAGTACGTCCCAGCTTGTACAGTATTCCAAAAACAGACAGCTCCCTAAAGTTCATTCCTTGTCACTGGATGGTGATGGTGGAAGGGAGAATTTCGCAGTACATTTTGAAGTACTTGCTTCAACCGCCAGTACCAGAAAAACCCTTTGCGCTCCGACTGTAAACAATGATTTTTTTTGGTGTTTTGTTTACACTTAAGGCTCCTGCATGTAATGTGTGTGACTGCCCCTGCTGCAGTGATTACACAGCAGGAGGGGGATGAAGGGGGTTTGTTGCTTCTACTGTGTCAACAGAAAAAAAAAAAAAAAAACAACACTGAGGAGCCGACTCAAGAAGCACAACCTGAAATCCTCAACAAACAATTTGCCTGTGTAAACCTGGTCCATTCCCACAAAAAAAAAAAAACACCAGAGTGCATAATGTCAACTCATGACATTTACCTTTTTTTTCATACAAAGTGAAGTTTATGTTGGCTTGCCTCTGCACGCCATGGGTGAAACGGTCAAAGGGAAGCAAGTGGCATTTCCTGTTGTGCCTTTGAAAGTTGAAAGCCCTGCAGGAAAATGCAGGAAGCAGTTTAGAGATGACCAAGTGATGTACAACAAAAATATGTAAATGTGCCTACGCAGGTGGAGAAGAGCAGTACGGGGAACGTTGCCATGAATAAACCATGCACCGGGCTTCAGACAAACAGAGAAAGAAAACGTAACTCACCTACAGTTGAAATTCTTCTTGTCCTTCTTGCACTTTCGGGCGCAGTGTTCCTGCGATCGACTGTTTCGTACCAGCGGTGGCTGAGGACAGTCTGTGCAAAGCAGCATGTGACTCTCAGTCTTCTCATACCGCTGTAATGACAGATGAGTCCTCCTGCAGCAACCTGTGGGAATATTTAAGAACACAAAATGAGAAAATCTGCATGTTTCTGGCTTGTAAAGACCATTTATTTCAGAGTCGAGTTGAGAATAAATGTCCTTATCTGAAAGCTCCAAGTTCAGTCAGGTAAATAAACAAATGAGATCTAAGGGAAATAAAAATGTATTTCCAATTTACAGTATTTCTAACCCTTTACCTTGTTCAGCCCCCATTTCTTGTCTGTATCTACACTGTCATTTATCAAATAAACGCAAAAGAAAATCTAAGAAAGCATGTGGAATTACTTTGCTTCCCCTTTGCTGACAGTATCAAACATTACTCAAATACTGGAAGGTACCACCAAACGTTTCTCTGCAGCTGTCAAGGCGCTGGAGATGAAGAAGAGCTTGTCAAAGCAATGAGAATATTTCCTGGACTTTTCTCCTGGTGGTTTGACTATTGGAACAGCAGGAAGCGTGATTACTGGTTTCAAGGTCTTGGCGTGGAGGAGGTAGAGGAAAGATTAAACTATTTCCCCGTCACACAAGCTGTCATTAAAGGCATCCTTCAAATACAGTTTGTGTCAAGCCCCATGTTTCTTGGCATGTTAGCATGCAGCCTGCTGAATCATGCTTAAGCACCATTGTGCAACAGTCTAATTTTTTCTTTAGATCAAGCTTCAGCTCTGCTGGCCAAGTCGAGGTTACAGAGTGGTTTATGTGTCAGAAAAGTCAGTATGAAGTGTGTCCAGCATCAAAACCCAGTTCAAAATGCCCGTCAGCACTTAGTTTCAAACCATGGTAGTGGCCTCTGATGAGCGTCCACTTTGTGTGGAACTGAAAAGACAGCCAACAGAATGATGTTCATCCAACAGGCTTATGTGCTCCAGTGGAGAGTTGATGCTCATGAAAGCATATCTCATATTTTACTACTTTTAGAAAGAGCCACAAGTCAGCTTTTTCAACAGTTTTACTACTTCATGGTATTTGTTACGCTACAGTTTTATGCTATTGTTGATTGAGCGAATGGATGTATGTGATTCCTATTGCAAAAACGTGCATTCATGACTCCTTAGCAGCCATGAAAGTCTTCCTATAGAACCCCTGCAGTTTAACCACAGTGAGTTTAGTTTCCTCCTTTTCATTTTTAACAAGTGTGACATTCATTTTTTATGGAACAAAACAAGATGCATTGCTGTTTCCTGGGAAAGCCATAACATCACTCTTCATTTCCACTAAATAATAAAGTTTTACGCACAGTCTATTGGCAACCAACACGTACTAGAATATACACCGTATCTGTAATTTATAGGTCTTTGTTGAGAGACATATTTTGGAAGAAGTACATCATAAGACAATTCTATCTTAAACATAGCAAACTATATTCAAATATAAATCCACTAATCATTCAGTCATACAAAAAGTTGAGCTCGTCCTTAGGTTCTAGTGTAATTAGAGTTTCTGAGGGCTACAGAATTTATGCATTATGTGTTTAGTTACAATTGTTTGCAATATAAATAAGAAAATTTCATGCTACCAAGTTACAGGAACTTCCTCCTGTGCCAAGATCCGACACAAGACATTATGCGTGTACTTAGGATATAGTAAACTGTGGGGCGTTTAGAGGCTCCTCGTGGTTGAAAATGGTTTTTGGGGAGGACGTGTTATTAATGTTTGGGTTCCACTGGACCACATCTGGCACTCATCACAGTGTTGTTCCAGCCCTGATGTCTGGCCAGGCTGCTCAATTAGATTTCACTTAGTCTCTTCCTCTCCCTGCAGTCAGGACTGCTGCTATCTCCAAATACCAAGCATTTGTTGAAGTTGAAATTATACTAAAAGGTGGTCAGTGGGTGAATATGAGAGGAATGAGATTTAATCATAAGAGGCAGCAATAGCTTAGAGGCACAGGTTGGACTATATAGTTTAGTGTGAAAAATGTAGATAGGAAGGGTGAAGAACCAACACTCTGACCTTCCTCGGAAACATCCACTTTGGTGCCCTTAAGCAGAGCTCTTGAATGTCAACTATTTAAGTATTTCCGTCAACAGTTAAAAAGGTAATATTAATAATCACAGAAAGTATAAATCCTGAGGCAATATAGAGGGAAAAGCTTTGTTATATGATCAACATGAACACAGCAGGTAAGAGAAGTGCCTCTGTGTGGGAATTACACAGACATTACATCTGTTTCAGAGAACGCAAAATGTGACTCTGCCGCCAGATGTTACATCCCTTCACCCCCCAAAACTCTCCCTCACGCTTTCTAACGCACATGCACGCATATGCACGCATGCACGCACGCACGCGCACACACCTCTTCTATCTCTGAACTGCGACAAACTGCAAATGCCACAGTTAGGCGCGTCTTCAGGCGCCTTTACTTTCCCCAACTGCAAGGCGTCAGGGGTCAGGATCGGCAGCGCTGGAGGTGGCAACATGTCAGTAGTCCGGGACACCCTCTGTGGCCACCTCATAGTGTGCGACACTTAGCTCGTTGGGATACATCTAAATGGTCGTGTGCGCGTCTTAAGCTGTGGTGCAAGATTACAAAGAGACATAGACTGCAGCTTCCCTTAGCGGGCATCAGTCCAACAGATGCAGGGGCGTCTATTATTGAAATGACTATGACCTATATAAAAAGTTTAGTGGCAAAGTAGTAACATCAGCAGATGTGCTTCAAACCAGGTGCTTTGGCACGGCTTTGGACTTTTAGACAGTTTGGAATGGCACAGTGCGCATCCATGCTCTGGAGAAGAAACTTTATTAAATAATACTGCATATAAGATTTGAAATGTATTAACGACGCTGGTCTTTAGCTGTAATTGGTGGATATTACAGAGTAAATTTCACTTGTAGGGGGATCAATGGGATTTTTAAGGGAGGAACAGTTTCATGAGCTGCCCAATAATTACAACTCAAATTGAATAATACAAAGACAGTTATTAAATGTTTGGTAAATGACTCTCCCTGTTCTTCAAAAATAGCCTTGAGCAGGATCATTCCACAAACCTCAATCAATTACGACAGTACCTCATCAAAAAGTAAGCCGAATCAAAAAGTACAAGTCAAGACTTGTGTTCATTCAGTGCCACTTAGTGTAATTGTGTCTAAGTAAAACTGGTTATGTACACATAAAAGTAATGTTGCGGGCTGCTTTCAACCTGTCCTGGGTGACAACGTGCAATTTAGAAATATGATACGAGTTGCTCTTATTGTGCCTTTTTTTCTAACATGCTTTATTTTCTACTGTCATTTTCTTTACTCTCTCATTGTGTTTGTCACATTTCTGCCCTGACAATATGCAGAAAAGAAAGAGCCAAATTAGAGTTTAATATGAGATTAATATTAATGAGAGCAGACAATGTTCATGCAGATATTCAACCTTCCCAAAAGAACACCTCCCCATGTCTTACCTGTGTCCAAAATAGTGACCACAACACACACCAGAGCCTGGTAAATCCATACGTTTGTCCTCATGGTTAAGGAGTTTGGAGCAGGTTAGAATCCGGATTAAGTGAGCGACAGCCTCGGTGGGTGTATGTAGTCCAGAGTGGCTGAGGAAAAGCAGAAGTCTTGCTTTCCTCACTCAGATGCCACTTTTCCAAAAAAAAAAAAAAAAAAAAAAAAGCCACACGTCCTCGGTTCAACCCCCTTTTACGCGAGTTTGTGCTCCTCTCTATCAGCGCTTCTCCTCACTGCTGTCAAGTCCGAGCAGATAAATAACACCACATCCGGATGATGTTTTCAAAATAAAATCGGATGTGACTCACATGCCAAACGCTTTGAATTATTCAGATGTTAGTCTGGTAAAATCTTAGTCAACGAGTCCGCAGAACAAAATCACCAATTAATTGATTCTACTCACAAATACTATCTGTGTGGCCAGTCTTACTTATTCCTCTACCGCAAACTACCAGTTGTCATCCAACAAATACTAAAAGGTGCATTAATCCGCATCTAAAAATAGTTTCAAAAAAATACTCAGTCTTTAGTATAAACTAGGAAGGAACCTGTGGCTGTAGACATTTATTTTTTGAAACCTAAACTTTATATTTACAATAAAGTTTTTAAATGTTTGTTTTTCTAAGAAGGTCAGCCTTACAGCCTCCTAGTCTTATTTTAAGAGGTATTTGTATTTGTGTTGTTTTGTTTTGTTCACATTTTTAGCCTCTTGTTAAGCTCAACCGCTACTGAATTTTCTCCTGGTTAACGTGGAATCACTTTTGATTTCAAGGTGTAAATAATGTTGACAAAAAATGTGATAATGCTTTAGAAATGAGTTTTAAGTTGGTGTTAAAGGCTGTCTATTAAAGGCTTCAGCTGATTACGTTTGTCACTCTCACAGACTGCACGTCCTCTGACCGAGAAATGGACTATGTGCCAATCCATAATTAAATACTTGATGGATTGTTGTACAAACTGATGACTTACTAACTGTCACTGTTGGCTTATTAACATGTAAACAAACCTGTGATACTGTATTAAAAGTATTTCACAATCTGGCAACCCAAAAGTTCTTTTATTGAATAATGATTAATGACCAGTCTTTTAAGCATTAGTGCATGATTCAACAATCATTAAAAAAGAGGGTTACAAGTTCCCAAATATTTTAAGGGTTAATTCTTACCTTATTTTGCAGCAGGTGGTGGATGCTAAACCATATACAGTACAAGGGGTTAGTTAATAGGAAGCAGTGGTGGCCATAAAAGAAACTGATGAGGCCCACTTTGCGCTGATGGACACAAGCAAGAAATTTTTTGACAAGATCCTCTGTCTCTCCTCACCTGCTTTACTCAACAAAAAGGCAGATGGCTCAACAGAAAAGGCAGATGGGATTCTTTACATGGTGCGCCAAAGAGCACTTGGCGCAAAGAAATGATTGTGTTTTCAGTGGATTAGCCAATTGCAAAATGCTGAACGCAGATCCAGACAAACACTACAGATAGAAAAAGTACAAACATACAACAGAGAATGAACGAGTGACGTGTCCTTAAGCAAAACAGTGAAGCTCGCAAAACCCTGATGATGCTGATCTCTGGGTAGCTGGACCCACTGACACAAAGAGTGTTAATAGCACTGCATTCAATCAGTCATAATGACATTAAGGTTCATACATGGACTAATTAAGCACTGGAACAGTCTCAGTCTGAATTATAAATTCACCAAGCCACCAAGGTCTAGGATTAATATGTCCAGTAAAGTGACAAATCAGGAGACTGAAGAGCACAAATCTAATTTAGTGATGCACTGCTATGTCACATCATACGACTGCTTTTTGTCTAGCAACGGGTCAGCTGTTCTCAAGAAAGTTAAATCATAACAGAGATGAAAAATTTCCATCAGTGACTGAGGGAATATTTGTCCTGCTGTTCAGACAATTCCCATAAGAGAAAGAGGTATGACAGATAAACAGTGTCCAGTCTATTTACGGCTTAATTCAGAGACTGACCTGGTGTTATACAAGCATACTGATAACAGCAACTACAACAGATGCTATTGTGTATTTTTATTATAAGAATATCACAGTGATTATAGTTTAAAATGACCATAAAGGTACAGTAAGGTCACTACAAAGACAATAACTGAGCACTACAGAGAGTTTAAATCCCTATAGAGACATTATATCACGTGGAGAATGTGTGTTTAGGTGGGGCAGCTGGAAGTGATCCTATTTAGGTACCAGAGTACAGGACTTTTGTTGGGCCCTAACCCTTATTTGACAGGAAATCCACACTTCAGCCATTAACGGGCGGCTGACTTAAAGCCCTCCAGAGAGACCAGCAAGGAGAAGAAATGGTTTGAGGTAAATGCCAGATGCCCAGCCCTCCCTCATTAAGATGTGTGCAGATCATTTCATTTTTCTTTGGTCGCTTTTCCTCCCTTTGGTTTGCATGTGTGTTCAGGAAAGTATACCAGCAGGTGTAGAGGTGTGTGTGTGTGTGTGTGTGTGTGTGTGTGTGCAGTCATGGGGCTGCAAATGGTGGCTTTGGCCTGGCAGCAGGCACATAGCTGCATGGCACACACATCACACCTGCGACGTCAATCAGTATCAGCTCAAAGTAGAAATCCAGACTCAGAAAGTCTGTCTTGGAGCAAATTTTTGTAGATTGGTACCTTTTGAACTTCAGCTAGCCCTGTCCCATGTGCTTCAGAAGCCTTGGGTAAAAAAGTTATATTTGACAGCTGATTACGCATCAGGGGAGAAAATGTTGGAAATGGGAGTGCTCCTTCTTAATAGACCAAAGCAATGGGAGTAATAACTTCCATGATTTATTTTTTCACTCAAAGTCTTGGATCTATCAATAAGGATTTCAAAATATTAGTCATTCTACAGCATTGTTAATTAGAGCATGGAAAGTTGGGTAGCACTGTGATGTACAAGACCGATGAGTAACTTTATTTAAATACTAGCTTAAGATGTAATCAGCGTAACGGACATAAATTTCACAACTGCCAGTAAGAATAAGGGCGAGCACAAGGAGAGCACAATCAAGCTACTTCTAATCAGATGGCAAAATAATTCCCAGATGATTTTCAGTTCATTTGCAGTCGCTTCTAATAAAATCCAGCAGCCTTCTGTCATCACAGGAATCCTGAGAACTAACTTTCCTGATAATATCCTTCCTTTGTCTGTTTGATGTGCAGCTGTAATTTCAGTCACACACACTACAGAAATGACTTCAGGAGTACAGCAATTTATCTGTTGTCATTAAAAATAATATTACGAGTTTGCTACTAATTTTCCAGTGTCTTATTTTAGAGCTACTAATTTGAAACTGTCAAAAAGACATTTTTGAGACAGCAGCGCACACCGCTACATCCCTTTCTGGATCCAAGCCAAGGATGCTGAAGTTCGCATATGTTTCAGTGAGGTTTGCTCTTTTTCCCATTTTGTTTTCTTTTTGAGCTAATATGGAGCAGGTTATTTCAAACTGATCTAGTTTCCCAAAGTTTAAAAATAAGTCTTGCAGTTCACAGAAAGCTCTGCCTGTACTTAGCGAACAGCTTGGAAATGTTATGCTATTACTAGCAGCGATGGATGTGCTGACTTGTGTTATTTGGCTTGTTCTTCCCTGTTGTTACACAGTAGCTGATAAATGCTCCTAAAACTGAAAGACAAAATAGGTTGAAATTTACAAAACACATATTCTGTCAATAGGCGCTAGATGCAAAGTGGGACTCTTCAAACCAGAAGTCAGGAGGGAAAAAAATATGTGCCCCCACAGTAATTTAAAACATATTACAATCACATGAAAAACATCGACATATAGTAGCTTTGAAGGTTTTATCTCTAATATTAATCTGGATGCATAGTTGTTTTCTGTTGTCTTCTATATCTATTTTATCTTGCTTTTCTGTCTCCGTGCCTAAATACAGTAAACGCACACAATATTTCATGGCCTGCTGAGGCACGTTAAGAGGTGTGGACAAAAGACGTAAAGAGGAGGAGGAGGGTGAGGAGGAGGGTGGGGGGGGGGGGGGGTCATGCAGGGAGATGGGCAGTGTTCATCATCAGGGAGTGTTGGGAGGAAAGCAGGTTTCTGAAACCATCAGCTCCCAAGGCCAGAACCTGTCAGCACTCAAAAAATGCAGCCTCAATTGATTCTTTTTCTGACTTGTTCCTCAACAGTGCTATGTATAACATCTGTGATTCTAAGATAAACTCATTTCTACACACAGCCAATGTGCTTATCCAGCTGACAGCTTCAATTCTTTGATTATTGACATTATGAGCAGTTGGCAGACTGCACTTCCAAGGGCCAAACAAATGCATGATTTTGTACTATGTTCATAGTGTTAAACATTCAATAGCTGGACACTCACTGTACCATATTATATGTGTGAATCCTGCCTTAATGTGGATTGTATAGACTTTACCTGGACTCACCTTATCTGGGTCCAGGTGCACAACAGCACTGACCATCATCCTACAGGGAAGATTTTAACCCTTTCCTTTTAATTACTTTACACCCCAGCTGCCCAGCAAGCACTGCCCCAGTCCCTGCTTTCCTCCATTCCACACATGAAGGAGGCTAATCACCGGTGTGATCACCCCCTTTTCACCTCTGACCCAACCGACACTAGAATAACAACTTTTATACCAGCCCACCAACCCCTCAGCACCCCATACTCTTTCCTCCCTCCAATTAGGAGGGTGCTTTTCCCTTAGCAGATGACAGATGAGGGGTCAGAGGGTTGTCAGACCCCCTTGCTAGTTTCTCCTCGTGTACACCAAGGGATAAAACAGGAGCACGTCTTTGAGCTGGATAGTGACAAGGAAAAAGCTTTAGTGATGGAAGTCATGCTGACATAGATAAATTACTGTTGGAAAACTGGGCACAGAACAAAGAGTGGGGAAGTTGTGGTGGGCAGTGGATGGAAACAAAGCCTGTTGGATAGACCTAAGACAGAATTAAGATATTCAGGAAGAGAAAAACTAAAAGCTCACAGAAATTAGATGACAGAAAGAGTATGAAGCTGCAAATATGTGGCTGCACCTGAAGAGAAGCGATTACGGCTGTAACAATCCAGAAAAATATTAACATGAAGTAAAAGGAGGTGGAGAGTGACTGAGGGATTGAATGACAGAATGAAAAACAAATGAATCAGCTAACAGGGAGGGAAAAGTCAGAGAAAGATAAGGCAGCACTTGCTGTGCTGAAATGCCGCAGCAAGCCCTTTTTCCTCCGCTGCAATAAAAGCTGAGCTACAGTCCAATGAATCAAGGCACTGGGGGCTTTTCTCTATATGTTGTGTGTTGTGTCCACTGCTAATGGCCAGCAGATGTGGAGGTATTTCACAAGTGTGGCTTTGGAAAACATTACCGCACATAAATCCAATTAGGTTGGACTCTGCACATGAGCTAGCTATCGAGGAGGCGAGCGCGCTCATGACCGCCTGAAATGCTCCACAGACACAGTTGACTTAAATAATCCGATTTTTCAGAGCAGGTAGAGGAAGATGTAGACTTAATAATGGTTAAAGCCTTCCTAAGCTTAAGTAAACCCATGTTCTGAGTGAGGGTTTTGGCTGTTTGGGTTTTCTGATTTTGATGTTGCAGTGGGTAATCAGCTTTGACAGCTCAGTGTTTGCTGTTAGCGTTTTCTTCACTCAAGTGGTTTAAACCTACAATAAGAAATAAGATCTGTGACTCTACCTTAATGACAGGTGTTTTGAACTAGGATTGGGCAATAGGACTTAATATCAGGCCAAAGGGTGTATCATCACTTACAAATGCTCCATCTCTTGAAATCATGTAAACAATGCAGATTAAATAACCAATGCAGGAGCTCTATGCCAAGCTAATATACTGTATCTCAAGGCAACTAAACTTCAGTGTATCATGTTTCTTCTGGGAGTCATTCTACAAGAAAGTCACCCTTCTTGTCTGTTATGTTATTTGTTTCTGGTAGAACAAAGATTTGGAAAAGAGACTATTAAACATATGACCTCTGTCTGGCTTATGTCTGCGAGTTCAATAAAAATAACATTTTACGGAGTGCACACATTATTGAAATCAATGTACAACATTTGCAAACTTGGCACACAAATTTTGCTCCTTTCACTGTGGTCTGGCAAGCATGACTAAGACATTTCATCATTTCAGGTTGTCATTCAGACAACATGAGGCCCTCCTATTGCCTAATGAAACCGTCTATTTACTAAGCTCCAACCCCTTGAGTTTCTGTTATTGTAGCTTGCAAACCTCAACTGATACCTGTGAGTTAACTGAAAAACTCTGCCTTTGTAATTCTTAAATTGACAATGCAGGTAAAGGTTCTAACATGCAATTGATGTCTACATACATAAAATAATGTTAAAACTGCAGCAGGAAATATAACTAAAATGTTAATTCCTCTGAACCCAAACACCTAAGTAAATACTTGGACAGAGCTTCTCAGCCTTTTTCTTAACATAACATGTAACTGCACAAAATAACATAGTTAGCTAATGATTTTTCTGGGGCTTGGAAAGGTATAAGATAATTATTACAGACTGAGACGGTTTGTAGCAAAAAACAGTTGAATCAATTTCTGGTTCTGTAAACGCTTGAACGATACTATCCTTGAAACACTTTCAATGTTGAGTAATATTTTTTATGTTCAATGCACACTGCTTCAACATGCAAAGGAATGCAGAGCCTGTCAAACCTGCCTTGTTACAGCTGCTCAGGAATGGTTGGATAACTGCTTTGCAGGAGCAGATTTTAGCAATTGGTCAATTTGCGGGCATGCTTTAAATTTCTGTTTTTAAATCATGTCTGTTCTGGTAATATCAAATTCCCTCCATGTTATGCATGAATATGACTCTGTAAATGGAATAAAAATAAAAATATATTTGCAAAATCCTTTTTTCTTTATATCTTAACTATATCCATATCTCATCTTTCCAATACACCTGTCCCATGACTTTTCATGTAAAGCCTGCAAATAAAAATAGTGAAAAATGAAAAAGGCATGGTGAACTTGGCTAACATCATCTATATCTACCTCATGCAGTCAATATTCTTGTCAGAATGGTTTCTGTGTGAACCAGTTATTATGCAAATACGGTACAGACTAGATCATAAAAGAGAAGACAGTCAACAGGTTGGTTAAGATTTGGGCTTGGCCAAACCTGACAATTAGTATGTGCTGAAAAATGGCAAAGTGACCACAATTCCCACGGCCTGGACACTAGCATCATCTCAGCAATTAGAAAAGTGCACGTACTCTGGCACAGAGTCAGCGCTGCAGCTGACCGTGGCTGGATCCTCAGCTATTGTTTCTAGTGTGGCAGCTGCTGCATGCTTGTCTGGCACCTCATTCACTGCTAACTAGCTCCACGTGTGGAAGGACAGGTCCAAATACATTACATGCACTTTCTGCACACACTCCACATATGCAAACGTAAATGCACACCTCGCCACACGCCACAGACAGACACACGTGCGCACACACACTGACTAATCTCCTGGTTTTAGTGGCACAGCAGGAGTACGGTGGTCTTGTGTGGGTTTATTAACTGGGATGGGGCAGGGAGAGGTGATATGAGGGATGGAAGGATGGAGGGAGGGGAAGCGAGGACAGAATGTGGGGAGGGGAGTCCCACCAGGTGCTAATAGATTTCCTGCAGCTTTGAAACATTTGCTTGTGCTGGTCCCCTGAAAGGCGGCTCGGGTTTCATCTGTGGCAAATTACCCGGACCGAGGTTTGACCTCCCTTCAACACACACCCCAGACACACGCCTGTGACACACATTCTGATACACACTTACCAAATGCGACAGACGTATGCATACACCCACAGTTACGCCTACAGAACAGTAACATACAGCTCTTACATAAACATACAAACTTTTTTTTCTCTCATTAAAAGAACAGCATAGCATTTTGGGAAATACGCTTGTCGATTCCTTGTTGAGAGTTAGATGTGAGGACTGAAGTTTGGAGCCGGAATCAGGACTAGATGAGCATGAAGACTGAAAGCAGAGGGAAACAGCTGGCCTGACTCTGTGGAAGCATACAACTAACCACCATACATGTTTGATTTAAGTCTTACAGTCACAGAAATATAAGAATGACATTGTGGTTTAAGGGGAGCTTACATGCTGGAGCAATGTCTTAAGGAAAGAACAACTGGTTGCATTTACTGAGCTCTGTATCTCAAATGCCTGCAGAGACCAACACTGTGCTAATACCTCCAAACCAATGCTATACTGTCATTCACTGTAGGGCTATAGCAGTTTGTTAGCTCAGCAATAAAATAGAAACTTGTTGCGTTTACACTTCAGCTTTTGCTTGGATTAATCTTATAAGATATTATGTGTGATCTAGTGAGCTTAGGCAGTGCTGGTAGCAGAATTTGTGCACAGAGACAGGGCTGTTGTTTCCCTCCCATCTGTAGCTTACTTACAGTTTCACATTTATCCCACAGTGGTATTATTCTCTCTGCAAGGATGTGTCTGAATGTATTTCCAGAAAAGTGCATGAGAATGATACCAAGCATCTTATCCAACTCTCAGAAAACAAACAAAGTGTGCTGATGCCAAAATGCTGAACTAAGAGTCTCACACCCACTTCAATTATACTAATTATGTATTAACGCACATTTGCACTTACCCAGTGCCACACAGTAACCTTTTGATAGTTGTGGTGGGGCAGGTGCTGCACTTGCCTGTTTGCAGCCTTGTAATTTCTCCCCCTCTGTGTGGGCGATGTGTGTTTGCCTGAGTGGTCCGTGCCGAAGATG
This sequence comes from Mastacembelus armatus, assembly GCF_900324485.2. Classification (NCBI taxonomy): domain Eukaryota; kingdom Metazoa; phylum Chordata; class Actinopteri; order Synbranchiformes; family Mastacembelidae; genus Mastacembelus; species Mastacembelus armatus. Next base: position 10,858,169 of record NC_046655.1, on the reverse strand, counting down.
AGGGGTTGTAAATGAGTCATCTGAGCAACCTTTGCTCTGGAAAGTAGCTTATGCAGTGTTTATACTTACATGTATGTGTATTTAGTTTGTTTCTCTGTTGTGCGGTTGTATTTTTTCTATGAGTGTTTGCGTGTGGGCTTGTAGGAAATAACACGTATAGCCCAAGTTGTGCAATGCAGATGTCGGTTTGGTAAACAGGGCCTGGCTTGTCAGAAGATCTTTAAGCAAGCCAACTTTTTGTGTGCGCCAGACCATGGTGCTTAATCACAGTGTTATTACTCGTCATCAAAATGCTGATTCTGTGTCCTGACCAGACACCTGGGGCTCACAGCAAGAGGAAATAACTCATACTCTATTCATGTCTGCATATTTGTAACTGACTCTTATCTGATATATCTGATTTCTATCTGTGATACAAGGCTCTGTAAGACTCATCATAAATGTTTGTTTTGCAGTGTTAGTCACTAATTGCGACTGAGCTTGAATCTCTCTTTTTGGTGTGGTGGTATGCGAGACAACCAGCCAAGTCAGTTGGCCAGATAACTGATAACAGTCAGATGCTGAGAAATCTGTGACAATGCAATTTGCATGATTGATTCACGCTGCATCACTGCTGTGTCAGCAAATGACTTTTCTAAACAAGGCAATATCCATTTCCTTGAGAGTTGGCACCTTCTAATTTCGTTTGTGGTCTTCATAAGCCCTAAAATGTTGCAACATGTCCATGCGGTTTAGTAATTTGGTTTGGTAGAAACACTTCGCTGTTATCGCTTTAATCTCATCTTGTATTTTGAACAGTTGAATTGTTGTATTGAATTGTTCTACATCAATAAAACAAGTAATTAAAGTCTCAGACAGTGTCTCAGTTACTTTGGATAAATCAAACACTTTACCACCAGAGAAACGGTCCCTATAAAAACTGTTCACTGTGTGAAAACTGTGTTCTGTGGGATGTTCAGAAACTAGTTTCCATGTTCTAGATAAAGAGATTAATGGATTTTCTGTTGTTTTTCCACACAACCTAAAATATTAAAATGAATTATTATTAATCATTTAAGCAAAAGCAGGCTGGTTATTCAGCCATGTTTCCAGGCTTCATGCTAATTTAAATGTCTCCTTGAGACAGTTGCTGAATGAATAAAAGTCTCTCTACAGACTTGTGTAGATGAATCTTCTGCATTAGTTTTCAATAGCAGCTTAATATTTTTTCCTTTTCCTGTTTCAAGCATCATCATTTAAAGACATTTTGACAGCTTATTTCTTTTTCACTTCAAGTCTGTCTGCAAATCTCTGCAAGCACTCCTCTGTTTTCTCTTCTGCTCTGCTCTCCTCTCCCCTGAGATAAGGACCGCTCATATTTCCAGTCAAGGACAGCTGATGCAAAACCGTGGGTGATGCTGGTGATTTAAAAACCACATCAAACCTCTGATACTGGTCACTGCACTATGAGGGAGGGCATCCCACATCTGCCCAGGGTATTTTTCTGTTTTCCCGATACAGCTGGGGCCCCCACCGTAGCCTCACTTTCTCTGTGGCCAAAAAAACATGAAAGAGCACGAAAGCCAATGCTACCAGACTGCAGTAATTACAACAAAGAGAACACATAAATGACCAGCAGATGACTCACAAAGTAACGGAGCACCCAACAGGAATCTAAACTGGTGCAGAGACCAGCGGAGCAGGTGGAGGATATTTGGAGGTTGTTTTGGAAATACTGGGGAAAGGCTTTGACTTTGCCAATTGTGTAAACCTCTGGTTTTCCAGCAAGGTTTTTTTTCCTAAGCTTTCAGGTGGTTCCAGTTGCATAAGACCATGTAAATCAAGCCTTTTGTTAATTTTCCAAGGAGGGCTTTTTTCCTAGACATACAATAATTATTCTGAAGTGGGTTGACCAATTACACGTTCAGTCTTCCATCAAACGAGGAACTTTTGTTTACATGGAAAATGTAAGATGCTCCTCTCCTTCATGATTTATAATTTGCTACTTTCTTCACTTCACAGTTTAAGTAGGTGTTCCACCTCATGTGAGGCCACAATTTCCCCTTCCTGCCTGCTGTGATTCACAAGTAATGATGCATGTTAAACTTTGATCTGACACATTCATCCAGTGACATTATTCACCTTTCAGTTTGTGTTGTCCTCAGGGAAATACACACGCTCGCCTGCAGTGAACCCCACACCAGTGTGGACCCAAGACTGATGTGTTGGTCTGCACCTGGATTAAAAAAACAACAAAAAAAAAAAACTGTGTGTGTAAACTGACTGGGTTTCAGTTTTCCACCGTGAAGAATACAGTACCATTAGGACTCAGTGTGTCATTCTTCAAACAGCAACGTCTGTCTATTTTTGCGTGTCTAACTGACAAGAACATCATGAATTTCTTTTAGGAGAGACTGCCCAAAAGTGTGAAACGTTATTCCCATCTGTTTGCTTAGTTGCGCTGAGACTGCAAAGACACGCAGAAGACATACAGTAGTTCTGGACAAGCGATCAGGGAGGCAGTCGAGTGCAGCCAGGAGCAGCCTGTTGCAAAGGCTGTTTTTTTTTTTTTTTTTGCTAGTTGAAACTGATGTAAACACCAAGACCTAGTTAGTTTCAAGCTGACTAAACCTCATAGTTTAATAAAAAAAACATTTTTTAAAAATCCAGAATCGGGATATCAAATTCATGATGAGGAGGATAGATGGCTGTTGCTATTTTTTTACACAAGCTGTAAATTACACTGTAATTAAAGGCATTTTCTCACTCAGACGCTTTTTTCTCAAGCTACAGGCTACCTGGAGCTGCTTACCATTGGTAAGCATGATGAAAGAATGCCACACTTTTACTTTTACTGTAATCTCCTTCATCCTGATTTAAAATCTAAAAAAAAAAAACATACACATATAAGGAGTCGTATGCAGTTGACTGCTGACCCTCAGGGTACAGATTTTCTGAATAACAGAGGAAAAGGATATGGCTAAACATATCAATCTCAGCTTCTCTGAAATGAGATCCCCTTGTGCCTTATGAGTATCACAAAACACTGTATGTATTACAGCAATTGTGATTGGGTTTTGAGCCTGTGCCAAACAAATGCCTTTATGAGATGTTTGAAATTTAAATGAAGGGGTACGAACTTCATTTGGGATCCGGGTGGTTACAGATGTCCCTCCTGAGCTCAAAGTCAAAGTAACAACCTTTAAAATGTGGCGACAACCCAAAACCTCAACAATGCCTTGGTGGTCTTGTCCCGGCTCTTTGTTGTCAGTAGAGGCTTAAAATGCTGTGTTTTTTTAAGCCACAACCCACAAAGTTGTCCTTTCGTCCCAACAAGCATGTGCCTACTGCATTCTTTGTAGCCTGCATCTGTGCAAAAACAAAACTTGCTCAGTGGTGGTCAGTTAGGTTTGTCTGTGGGCACAAAACAAGTTTCTTGTGGGGGGAAAAATACACTTCAGTAATCCAAATCTTTAGGATCGCCTCCACGGAGCTGGAGTGGAGAATATGGAAACCATATCTTCTTCATCTAGTATGAGGAGGAATGCAAGCATAAGCATTAGTGGAGAAGAGGAAGAGAGAGGGTTTACAGAGCATTACATGCATTTAAATGAAGAGGTGAGCTGCAGTATGTGACCATTCTCTGTCAAGCATATACAGCACTTCAGTTTCACTCTGGTGGACAAAACTAAGTAACATCATCTCTATACTCTTTGGAAAGTCCATTTTGGAAAAACAAATCTGCCGGTGTAATGAGAGGACTGTTAATACATACAAATGTAATTACTTCCATAATAAACTTTTCATATTTATTCTAGAGGTCGTTTATGAGCCTTCAGGACAGATACCAATCAGTGACAGAGAGACACAAGCCCAGAGACTTAGGATAACAATCAAAAACACAACAGCAGTGACCTCCCAGTGTAAACCGAATGGGTCATCTTGTTGCCAGACGCAAAATCCAGAGCCCCTGGCAGGAAATCCACCGCGTGCTGTTGACATCGCAACTCATCCATGACAGACAAGGAATAACACTTTTGGAGAGGAAGAGCTAGGGAAAAAAGTGAAGTCCAAGAAAGACAAGGTGCTGTCACAGGAAAACATGGTTTTAAACATGATAATAAATCTTTCATACTATATTCACTCAAGGAAAGAGGATGCATTAAAAACAGAGATTACACATGGTGAAAAATATGCTATGCTTTAAAATATAACAGACCAGGCTTATAAGTCAAACTGGAAGAGACCTGAAGATGTTACAGTGTTGATACATTTTGAACTGCTATTGACTTTCTTCACTGATTGAGTCCATCAAATCACACTTACCTAAAAAGGCAGTTTCCTAAATGTTTGGCTGATGATGGTGTAATCACTTTCTGTCACAGGGTGTGTAAAATATGTAATTTCATATTATTGGTCTCTGTATAGTCATTCACCAGCCGTTCTAACAACAATAAAGACCATTTTTCATTAAAAATAAATACTAAAGGCATTGTAATTGGTCTTATTTAAAATGTCCCCAAGCAGTTTTTTTTTTCGTGGACTAGCAGTGTACCACACAGACCTAGGGTTAGTTTTAACGTCCATAATAAAGAGTAAAATGAGCCTGTAGTTTGTCTTTGGGGGGCAGTGAGGAATAGCAGCTCTGAGAATCTGGACTTCAGCACAGCTGGTTTCAGGTTCAAGCGTAAAGCGGACCGCGCTAACGAGAAAGTCACTTACCATCTGATCAACATGCAACAGGGAAAACAGGAATTGCTATAAGTTTATGACCAGAGGCTTATTACAGGTCATTGTTAATAGATGTATCCATGAGGCAAATTCAGTGTTGTAGAGCGATGTGGCTGAACCTACGCCTCTGTTGTTTCTTTTCCTGGACATTGTTGATTTTGGCTGGACGTCAGTTTCTGATGTTGGCTAGACACGGAGAGCAGAGTCAGGGTGCTTCCTATTCATTCTCACACACATTTGGCTGGGAAATGTGTCTTGGCAACGTAACAGAAGTTAGTAACAGAAATCTGATCCACTTCAGGAAAAAAAAAAAAAGAAAACCTGACATTTTTCACGAAATGGACATCAGCCAGGAAGCTAAACTCTATGCAACAGATAGTAATCATAAACTTTTATTGTGAATATACCTTATTTGCACATTAATAAAGACACTTTCCTCCCCAGGACTATATAAACATTGCTTACATGACTGATTCTGGAGAATCAAGTTCCACTAGTGTAACATATTTAAGCACAATTGAGGGAGACCTATATAGAGGCTCACCAAGACACTCCCAAAGAGTAAGGAATGACTTGGTGGACACTTCCATCAAGAACGTGCCTTAAAACCAGAGGAAGATTGACAGGCCTGCCAATCATCTGCCAAAGAGTGGCAGCAAAGATAACAGACAAAAAAAATAACAAAAAAAAAAACAAACAAAAAACACACACACACACACACACACACACATTAGGCAAACCTCAAGATTCCAGAAATAAAAACACACAATCCTTACAGAGAGCACCAACAGAATCAAAAACACTTCATATCACATCGAGAGTATATTATTCCTGAGGTGACAGCATTTGCTTTTAGCACTTAGGAGTAGATTGGAACATCTGGTCAACTATGAAGCTCATGTTCATTCCATAAAATTTTCAGTGCATTTCTAAAAGGATGTAGTTGGAGCATTTTGGGTGGTCAGAACCAGTCAGACACACAGGATATTGCATCTAAACATCACGCTGGCCAATTAGGTTTCCTTTTCCGAGTCAAATCAGACTGAGGTGGAGCCAAATGCTGTCTCCCCAAGACAAAGGCAGTAATAGCTGATCATACCGTACTGTATCATGAACAAATGCCTCACACCCAGAATATTATGTTTCCCAACATTACACACTAAAGCAGGAGCACACTGGATATGTTTTTTAACAATTTATCAGCCACTACCATGCAGCACAGGGAGACAATTTATGAGACTTACATCTTGTCTTGGTAATGTTGCATAAATGTTATATTACGATAATAGGTGTCTCTACAAGAGAACAAGAGAGTCCTGTATGGCACTTGATATTCTTGAGTGTTAGTAAATATAAAAGGAGCATAACCACCACTGTTAGTTTCACCACACTGTTTTAGTTGGAAGGTCATAGTTAAAGACAGAGGATGCAGTGACAGTGACAAGTGAGCAGCAGACCAACTGGAAAGCTACTGACCATGATGGTGGTTTAATGATAGTAATGGAGCCTTGTAACAAAACATGACAAGTTAGCAACCCTTGATTTGACATGGAGGAGCGAATATAATAAAAAAACTGCAGTTTGTGATTTAATGACAACTCTGTAATTAAAAGGATTTTGAATAGGATGGGTGACAAGTGTTAGTGGTAATGTGGCGCACTGATGTTAATTATGTGGTTTTTTTTAACTTTCCCACAGAAATGAAGTTTTTTTCCTGGGAACATGCGTCAAGTGTTTACAGAACATACACTCAGCACAAAAAGATCCACACCCTGGTTTTGTTTTTAGGGATGTACATAATCCCTCCAAAATACCCAAATTATTTCTTCTGTTGAACACTTCAATTTCCACATGTTTAACAGTAATTTAGAAGGCTATTTTGTGGTTTGGGGGTGTGATTAGGCAATGAAACCATGGAATGTCCCCTTAAAGTATCTAATAACACTAAACAGTCATAACATAATAGTTTCTGTTTTGACAGACACATATGAATCATTTATCCTGTGACTGTCACTTCTTAACTGGAAGCAAATAATGTTCAGACTGTATGATTACTAATTAACAGCAGTGTTAAAGTCACTGTGGACTGCATCTGGTTTTAAGGATATAAAGATGTTTTTGTTTTCTGCCTGATTAATTACATCCTGCCTAACAGTGCCCTCTTCTTCTAGTCCTCAATATTGTGCAAATAGAGAAATTAACCACATTCTGCATCTTCAGGACAGATTTATATTTTGTCTCTGAAATGAATGAAATGGTGTTTTATTTCTGTACTGCATCTGCATTCAGCTGCTGTAATAGCCCAGTTTTGGTCCTGTAAAAGTGGTAACTCGGTGATTTAGTGATTTGGCGAATAAGTGCTTTTTTTTTTTTTAAACAAATCTATTTAACTGTTCTGCTCCCTGGCAACACTGATGACACTATTTTTCTAAAACTGTCACCAGTATATCACGTTTCTTGCTTAGGTTAGGTAATGCAAAAAAGACACACAAAATGAAACTTATATGAACTTATATTGGAGAAAATGAAATAGAGAAATAGAAATAGAGAAGATCATAAGCATGAACTGCCTGGTGTGTAGTGATTTCTACTAGGTGATATCATGGCACAGAACAATAAACTGCACGAGGGAGTTTCACTAGTACACAGAGACAGAGGCTGTTCTTCAGTCAGAAAATCAAACTCTGAATAACAGCTGCACTTTGATTCACAGTGCAGGCATCAGTCATTTAATTTGAAAAGTGACAGCAGTAAATACAAATGTACCATTTCTTTTTTTTTTTTTTTCTTGTTGCTGACTAAAATGTCAAGTACAAACTCGCATATTTCCCCTCATTCATTTTCTTCAGTGCAATTTAAACAAACAGTAGCATGCTGTCCTGACACATCAAATAACCAGTATACAGTAAAATAAATACTACGCTTCTTTTCTTTCAGTAGCCACAGTCTACAAAGCTAAAGGGTTCGTCTGAGTTGCACAGTCCACATGGCACTAGAGATTTTATCCATTAAACACGCAAAAAGGAAGCCAGTCAGGCTCATCCTTATTGGTAAATGCGCGCTATGGCAACAAAGTTTTCATTGGAGCGATCCAACACCAAAGCAAGAGCTCCAGATGCACTTACCACTGCTAATCTGGGCTGATGGTTGGATAATCATTAAAATTCATATACGCAGAGGCAGGAGCTCTGTGGCATTCGAAGGGTTGGGTTTTGTGCATAAACAGAACCATGAACATGATTTCCACACTGCAAATACGGTATCAACATGAAAACATACCCAGGTGAAAGTAAAGACAATGCCCTTTAGAGACACTGTGAAAATGTTCTAGGTAGTGCAGTCTAAAAATCCTAGTGAGACAACATTACTATCAGCAACCCAAATAAGGCAAATGAAGGATGAAAGCCTGTGAAGTAACAATTTGGCATCTATAACTGCAATTTTCAACCTCAAAACAATAAACAACTAGCCAATGCAAATCGATTCACACTATATTGTACGCTAATAAAGGGCAGCGCTGTTTCTGGCAGTGGTGAATAAAACTGCTCAACATCTTCAATAAACAGTCCCCCCCTCATCGTGATTTCAATCTCTCTGATACTATAAGGCAGTCCGATCTCCTTCATCACTGACATCAAGCCAGAAAATGTTCGGAAGTCGCCAATCAAAACGAATCTCTGGATTCCTCTAATCTCAGTTGGCAGGGACCAGTGAAAGGATGAACAATAGTTGTAGGTCAAGGTCTTTCTCACTGTTCAAACCAATATTTTCCTTTTGTCACTTGCACCCTTGCACCTAGTGACATCACTATGAGAAGCCCCTGAAAACGAAGGTGTTAAGAAGAAACTGGCAGAAAGTGGGGCTCACAGATTTCTGTTTGTTTGTTACAAGCGCTTCTCTGCAGGCATCCTCATTTCAGTGGCAGCATTGCATGCTGGTTGCCATGTTGGAGATACGGAGGGAGGGAGACGGTGGGTGTGATCAAGTTGGATAAGGGTCATGATGGGATGGCATGGTGTCTCGAGCCAGTCACAACCCAGAGCAACGCCAGCTGGAGGGCCACCATTAGCCAAAGTGAGGGACTCAGAGTGGACACCCCACCACAGTCAGGGTCCTCCTCCTGGTGCCAAACAGGGAGCAAAACATGTGAAGTTACTGTTTGTTCAAACCAACACAATAAACACTTTTCAGCTGGTTGTTCACTAAACCTTTTCTCTAAACAGCTTAGTGGGACTCTAGTGTGACTTCTCCAAAGCTCCAATTATTGGAGCTATTTTTTGCTTAATTAGATATAGCTTAACTAGCTATAGAGTGCTAACATCAGCTGTCATTTTGGTTGGTGATGTTTATTTTCCCAGCTGTACTCTCCTTAAGAGCCCTTTTCATTTACTAAAAATTCTGTCAATCTGCCACCTTTAAAACTGTAAACTGCAAGAATGAAAAGCTGCAACAACTAAACAAGATCTGAGAAAGTCTAAAAAATGGAAATCTTGACTGGAAATCTTTGAACCAATATGTAGAGTATGACGGATCTGACACTGTGATACATCCTATGTGTTTAGCATATGGAGAGCTACAAGGGAAAGAACGTGTTGCCTTGGTGAAGAGGAAAAAAAGTTGAGAACCAAAAGGGATGAACGAAATGTTCGGTTGCAAATGACAAGTGAGTGGTCTGTTTTAGCTAGTGTCTGGCTACGTCAGTAATCAGATGAGACAGAGACTGAAGTCTGTTGCTTGAGACGCATAATGATAGACAGGAAAAGATACAAAGAGCAAGGCTTGGAGTTCAAAATCAGGTGAGATGGAGAAAATGTTGGCAAGAGACTGTGGGAGGTGAGGACAGATGGTGGTAGAACATAAGCTCATAAAGTGACATGCAAGAAGAAAGCAATGGAAAAAGACATGAAGTAGTGGAACAAAGCAGAGATGTAAAAATATTAGAGATGACAAGGTGAAGAAAATAAACAGAACTGAAACATAAGGAGAAAGAGAGCAAGAGTTTAAAGCCAAAGACTGTTGGACTGAGTGTAAGATAATGATAACACGTTATTGTGAGAGAGAAAAAACTAGTGTTACGGCACTGACCCGAGACAGCACATGAACAGTGGCAGCAGTAACATGAGCAGAGAGGAAACCAATGGGGAGCCTGCGCTCCTTCGGCACATGGCCTCATCCTAACCATCAACAGCCAATCACAAAACGGGATACATAGAAAACAGACGAAGAGAAACATGCAGCAAAAGATCCACAAAGTTATAGCAAGAAGGAAGCAAATATGAGCAGAAAAGGGAGAAAAATTTGTTTAAGTAGACAAATAGTATAAGATGGATGCATTATTTTCTAAGACACATAGGAGAGTGTGAGTCAGCAAGACAGTGGAGGCATAAGAATTCATTCATAAGAGCGACATTGTAAAAACATTAGAGTGAAAACAAAACATTGAAGCACAGCAGAGGTTTCACACGCAGAGATTCCTTGCTGTTCATAAAGGATGTTTGTTTAGCTTAGTTATTCATAAGTCGAGTAACAACTAACTGTTTGTCTTTGCGTGGGAATTCTGAACACATACCAGAGAGAGAGAGAAAACAGACATGCATTATGTAAAGATATTAGATATTGTAAAGATATTAGTGAAGATATATTGATTATTTAAACAAGAATAAAGATCCTTCTTATCTCTCTTTGTGGCTACGGCTGGATAATATTATCACACCCACCCTGATAACATTAGATGTGATAAGAATGTTTTAATGCACAAACATGTATTTCCTTCTTGCCCTCCAGCCCTGTTTCCAGCAGCAGCAGTTCAAAAATAAAGGCTATCATAATCCAATCGTATCCGCCCAGCAACAAAAAGCAGATTAGTTAGCGATTAACAGGTAAACACAGCTAAAAGGAGAATGAATACTGGGCTACATGACTCCAAATTAATGCTAATGTAGGTCAGGATGTGAAAATCAGTGATTGTTAACATAATAACTTTATAATAAGAGATTTTATTTTCAACTTGTCTCAGTACTCTTTAGGCAGCCAAAATATCCAGTTAGTGCACATTTAATTATATTATATCAGATTCAGATAATGTGATATAGTTCATTGAAAAAGGTAAGAGACCTCATAATATTAGTGATATGATAATTTAGACTATTGGCCAGCTTTTTCTCTGGGTATTCAAAATAAACAGATTAAGATTTACAGATGATTGTAGCAGTACTGTTAGTGCTAAACACAAACCAAATAAATTGAAGCACTCAAATGATCTTTGCAGTGAAACCCAAAAACAGTAGCCCTGGGGAACACACTTTAATTTAAGGGGTTTTTTACCGATTTCAGGGCTGATTTTCTGCTAACCTCTCTAATTCCTATGGGACTAATAAAGCAGCAATGGCCTCACTGTTCAGCAGCTTGGCAATATTACATATGAAACCTTACTCACTGTCCCCTGAGCAACAAATTTGTGCAGTTTGAATTGTTCTTTACTAGAAGCAGTCCAGCAACTTACGTTTTCATTGTCATCGTAACAGACTGAAGGCCCTTTCCTGTACCGGGGATTCAGAGCCAATTCACAGGGATCAGGACCATCAGCTGGATGAGTAAAATAAGGAACGTGACAAAGATTCAGAGTGATTCTGTATTTTTTTGTAATAGGGAGTCATGTTTTTTACAGAAGACACTGAGCTCTGATTACCACATGGAAAATTATTATATGTAACATTTTGGTTATTGTGGAAAACCACTGGGATAAATTTCATCACTATCCAAGTCGAGCAGATACAGTTTAATTGTGAAAGTACTGCAGGACTCTGGATTTTAAGCACATTGCTCAATACCTCAGTGATGTGATGGTCATTTTCAAGCACTGTGTTTTCCAAGAGGCTTTATCTATAATTGAGCACAGCCCTGTGTACTCGAGAGATAGATCTGTTTATAAGCTATGTAGCAGACTTACCCCACACTACCATCTGCCATACAGACACACAGTGAAACCCAGTGTAGACACATCGGAAATTTGGGCCAAATTTCAAATGTCAATTAGGATGGAAATGCTCACACATTATCATGGCTGTGGGATTTGGGAGATACAAGTGAGGGAAATAGTGAGTTGTGAGACTTACAGATGATGAACCAAATTCTTGGAGAAAGAACACTGTGTTGTTGTGTTGCGTTGTTGTCATAAACACTATCAATCCATGATTATCAACAAAAGTTTTGGTTCACTGAATCAAATGTACATGTTCTCTGCCAGATGACAGCAATGTTAGGTAAAAGGATACACGGCTCCTCTTCCTGCTTCAGCTCCTTGGCGTCACACGACGAGCAGGTGAGTTTTGCATCAGCAATGATAAAGACCAGGTTTGTGTTGGGCAGCTTTTCAGCGTGGTAAAGTCTGGAGAGGAGCAGACACACAAGAGACACCAGTGCAGTTGTTGACACATGGGCTTGTGTCCAGGAAAGATGGAGATAAAATTTCACTGAAACACGCTCACAAGAGCTGCAGGAAGTTGAACATTTAACCAGAAAGCAATGAAAAGAAGACACAGATCCTGGTCTGTTGAATAAATTTTTCACTACAGAGCTGACAAAGTAGACAGTAATTATTCCGCCTCATACATGTATAAGTAACACTCCAAAAATCCTTTAATCTTTACCACAAACTGCAAACACAATGAAAGGCTTACTGTGGAGTGCTAAATCAAGGTCTCTAACTGCTTTAACTCCTCAGGGGACACAAACCTGCTGTGCCACCCCACTGTCCTCCAAGACCTTTTACTGAAACCCACATGTCGCTGGTGCACAAATGATTTTCTCTGCTTTTTTATGGTGGCTGTAAAAAGAAACGTGTGTGCGGCTAATGTGCAGGAACGCTGCAAGGCATGCAAGCAGGCACTCCATTAGCCGGCACGAGGGGGCCTTAAAACGCCGTCCGTATACACACGTGCACAATCACACACATGAATATGCCAAGACGGTGGTCCGGACTAGTGACTTGACTTCACCTTTATGGCATGTGAAGTTTTACAGCCCACTCTGAGTGCCACCTATGGGACTTCATTTGTGTCTCATGGATGCCAACATATCACTGCAGGTCAGGTTTGAAGCTGGTGTGTAACACTTACCTGGAGCAGTTTTCACAGTCAACTGTGCCTTTAAAGGACACGTTGTTGTTCATGAAGTAGAACTGAGTTTGCTCTGTGATGCAAACCTCTTTATGCATGGCATCTGACACTTCATCATCCATTTCAGCTGTAGAAGGACACATAATTACATGAAAACATGTATGTATATGTATGTATAAGTTATGACATACAACTCAAACATCACATTGTGAAATTATAGTTTCTTGCTGGGTGCTTTGGCAGTAAATGGTTTGAGCATAATGATTTTAGTTTAAAGCAGTAATATTTGATTTTTGACCTTTGGGGGGCAACATATGAGAGCGAATATTAAAGGATTGCAAATTCAAAAACGTGTAATAGAAAACATGAGAAAACAAACAAAACCCAGATAACAAAAAAGAATTTAGTCATCTAGATAGTTTAGGTTTACTATTTATGCAGGTTTTGAGACAACTGGGATAAAAAGACCCTTTAACAAGTATCATAATCATGACAGGATGTATACTGTACATACAAACATAAACACAGAGGGAAATGAAGATTTGTTGGTGCATTTTCTAATAGCACATTTGTATTTACGCTAAATGCCACACACACACACAAACAACTCAACATTTGCAGTCTGACTCATGTGGAACATCTTGCGCAGAACAAATGCTTCCAGCGTAATAAGCGTTCCTACAAACTGCATATTCCACTTATGTGGTGGGATTGCCCCAGAATTTCAAGTTGAACAAACAGCGTGCACACACTCACCTGCGTCTAAGATATTGGGAAATGTGATGCTGACCAGTAACTGCTGCAGCATTGACCTAAGAACAAAAACAAACCCAAGGGATGAAAGATGTCTGAAGCCATTGGAACATCTACAATATAACAGCTGTGTAAATGCTAATAAAAATCAAAACATGACTAATAACATGCTGGTGACCTAAAGACCAAAAGATATGTAATTAAAAATGTCATATCGTATGTTTTTATAACATGGCCACATGGTCTGACCCCAAAATCCATTTTATTGGACATACTGCAAAACAAGCTGTTAATGACATCAAGACAGCGAGACAGAGCATAAATCAAAACAGGATTTTGTGAAATGTTGACTATCTTGTTAACAATTCTGCTATTAAACAGATGCTTTGTGCATTATGGAGGAACTAAACCTTGTCAGCTTTCCATTCGGGTCTGAGTATCTGGACTATTATATTTCAATGCTTTTACAGTATCATTTCCTTCTAAATCATTTCAAAAATAGGATGACACTAATAGTAGCCATGTTAGAAAATGTTCAGACTCACCAGGCTGCAGCTGTTACCCACCATCCTATATTCAAAATATCTGCTATTGTAGGCTGAAAGGGACAAACAAAATGAGAATTAATACCAAAAAAGAACAAAAACAAAAAAAAAACAAAAAAAAAAAACAAAAAAAAATGCCTGTAATTAATGATTGAACAAATCATTTTAAGCTGGTTGAGTCAACAATGTAATCCTAGTTGTGTTTAGAGTGGCTGCAGACTGTCCACTTTTACCAGGCACAGAGACCAAAAGGACCAGATAAAGACTTTATTTTCTTCCCTCTCAGAGGAAATTAGAACACAAATCTCCTCAACAGATGTGAGCATAAATATGTAAACAAAGAAGCAGTGAGAAAACAAAGTAGCACACGGTTTAAATAAAAGCCCCAGCATGTTGCTTTGATTACGCTTAGCATGCAAGGGCCTTGTTTTAGTGAATCAGGACTGTAGCCTTTCTCTTCAGTTGTTGAGTCATCAAGGAGTCTTAACTAAGCATGTTAGGAGCATCACTAGCTGTTGTTAGCGTGTTTGATCAAAAGATATCTGCACCTTTCATCTCACCTTGGTCACTCATATGTGTTGTGCACATTTATTTTCCAAGTCGGGAAATTACGCAGTTGGGAATTCTTTCCATCTGATTTTCTACCTAAGGCTATTAGAAATTCATCAGTGTTGGCGTACTATCTGTGGACAATTTGCATCATATGACTCTAAGCTGTGTGTTTTGTAAGTGATGAAAAACAGTGTCCCTTTATACATCACTTGTTGTGTTACCCAAGCATGCTAGACCACCTAATCCTGTTACTGTTACTGCAACTCCCACTCTAACGCTTTCACCATACCCTCTGCTTCTCTTCTCATCTGCTCTATCCAGATTTATGCTTCCCTGGTGAGTAATGGTTTGTGTGTGTGTCTGTGCACGACTGTTGGACATGTGCGAGGAAGCAGGTAGGAGTAAAAATGGCAGCATGTGTATTTGCAACTGGCCATGTGCTTATGCAGGGAAATGAGTAAATGTATGTGAATGGATATTCAAAATGTGTGAACATGTAAGTGTGGGTGTGCTGTGCACATGTAGGCATCTAAGTGTGTGTGTGTGGTAAGTTATGTCTGTATGGCTTCTGGCTTATGTAACTCACCACATAGACAGATCGCGGGCCAGCAGCCGCCTTGCTCTCCTTCTTGGGGTCACAGAGTGACTGGTAGTCATAGGTCTTCTTAAAGGTGAACAGAGTGTCCTTCAGGCTCCTCATGAGGACGGGGTCAATCACACCAAAGAAACTACCGATCTAATTTTAGGAGAAAGAGAAATAAAAATGTAAAAATGTTCTAATTTTTCTTAAAAAAAATTGAACATTTTGTTGAACAATATAAATTATAATTGATGGGACCTGTATAATGCCTAAATTAACCTGCTCTGGAGCTGAACTAGGCTACAATATTCCCATATTTCCTGAGTTGCTGTGGTGTAATGTGACACACAAATCATTTTAGGAATGTGAACCATGTCCCTGTGGACTGAGACAGGCCAACTGTTTCCCCCCTTTCCTCCAGTCTTTATGCTAAGCTCACCTGCTACTGGCTGTAGTTTCATATTTATTGTAAACACATGAGAGTGATATCAGACTCTACATCGACACTGTTTTAAAAAAATGTAGAACTAGAATGAACAAGCATGCTGCCACCTTTAGTTTCCATTTGCAAAAATGCTCACAACAGGTTTCAAGTAAACTAATATACAGGACTAAGATTTACAAGTTGACCCTCATTTAAGTAGAAACTAACAACTGTATATGTCTGTTATTATTATTCAGATACATGCAAGGATCCCTACACTGATAATCTTCCATTTCATTAATGTAAACCAACCCTTCATCTGTTATTACACCAGACTACTAGCGTGTGACCTCACAACTTCACGGAGGAAATGATTTCAGTAACAAAGGTCCATGGAGAGATGTCTGAACCATCTGTATGTGCAAAAAAAAAAAAAAAAAAAAAAAAAAAAAGAGGATGCACGGTGTACAGAATATGTAGCTGAGGATTTCTTGAGTTTTTCTTTACAGAGTGCTTCAACAATTTTATACTTTGGATAGTTCAATCTATGTAAAACATGCACAAAACAGTTTAGAAAGATTGTACATGTGCAGTAAATGCTGTCAGTGAATTTATAGACACACTCACAGTAAATCTCCCTTAAATCAGGGTGATGGACTTTGCCTTAATCTGATTAACACAGTCCAACTGTAAATTTCTACTTATAGGAAGTAGTTTGTCTTGGGATCCCAGAGGTGTGAAGTGACTGCGCACATAGGAATGTTTAAAGACGGGTGCATCCAGCGGGGATTATGTACAGTACAGTGAGTGGTACTCAATTATGTGTGTGTGCTGAAAGATGTTGAGTGTGTGTGTGTGTGTGCGTGCGTGCATGAGGAAACGCAAACGCTCCCTTTCCTTCCACTTTGTAAGGTCATCGTTAACAAGCCATCATCCACATATCCATTCCCCCTTAGTCTAACAGCCAAAGGATATATAAATCTTCCAATCTATAAGGTAAAAGGAGCCTTCTCTCCTTTCCCTGTGCAATAACACAAATAATGAATTAACAGTCACAACCCCGCTGCCTGCAGACTCCCCAAGGGTTTGGGAGAAAGAAAAGGAATGAGCTGGAGAGAGAAAGACATAAAGAAGGAGAGAAAGCGAGAAGCTTACAGAGAGAAACTTTGCTCCTGTAGGAAATATGATTGAGGGCACACAGTCTTTTCCAAACAAGGCCTCAAGTCCCTGGGTTTTAGTGCTGCTGCCAAACTTCAGAGGGCGACTGATTTATCCAGCGCACACCCAGCCCTGATTAGGAAGGAGTCGGGGCCGCATGAAAAAACATTTACTCAACCGACAGCAGGAGCCTGCTCTCAGAGTTTAGCAATGGGCAACCAGGAGAGGGGATAACACAGTGGTCTTACCACATATTGTATGTGTTTGTGCATGTATTGGCATTAATAGGAAAAAATGGGTGGAATTGTGTTTCAGAGGCTTCATTAATTTATGTTGTGTGGGTCAATAAGGTTGATTGTAAGTTCACAAAAGGTCGGGCTGAGTAAGTGCCGCAGAAGCTTTGAACCTTCAGGAAAAACTAGGTTTTGTTTATGATATGAAGAACTCACAGTTGATTTCAATGCATTAATCAAAACCATATAAACTATGTAACTGCCCTAATGTCATACAGAACAAAAGGTGGCTTCCTCCCACTGTGCTAACACATGCAGGTAGCTCGGTCGGTGACTCTAAATTCCTTGTAAGTGTGAATGTGTGAGAGGTTCTGTGTCTGTGTGTGTCAGCCCTGTGACAGACAGGGAACCTGTCCAGGGTGTACCCCACTGTTATACTGGTATTTCATTCAATTTTCTGACAATGCAGAAGCAGTTTACCTACCAGTGAGAGTAAAATGTAAAAGGCCCACCTTATCAATATATTCATCTCGATTGGACATAACCAGGAAGCCCCCGTCATCCAGAATGACACAGTCTACATACTGGGATACCAAAAAGAAGATTAAACTGTTACATTCACAGGATTGTTATCCATAATACAACCTGAAGATATAAATGTTAAACCTCTTACCACATCGTTTCTCTGGCAGCCACAGATTTCATCATTGCACTGAAAACACAGCAGAGGAGAAAGAGTGATGAAATTCATATCCTGGATCAAATGTGTGTCTTCATTGCGTGTATGCGTCACGCAGAGAGAATCTACTCACATTCACCCTCTGTGTGGTGTTTATGAAGCTGGCCATCCAGGCACTGATGTCCAACTTCACGCCAACAACTGGGATAAAACACAAAAGCCAGACATCCTAGATCATGTTGGTCCTCTGTGTCAACTTTACTCTCTGAACTTAGAAAATGCAAACTTGGCCAAGGATCACAGGAGACTAGACAACTTGATGTGTGGTTTGTGTGTGTGTTTGTGTATATATGTCAGAGAGAGGGGGGAACAGACAAACGATGAGCAGGAGCCTTTATATGAAACACTGTGAGCGTGTTAGAAGTATGAATAGGTTCAAAGGTATGTAGTTGCAAATGCAGGTGTGTAAATAAGGTGTATAGCTGCAAGTGTGTGTGTGCGTTTATGTAAGAAATGAGAAATGAGTCTGACTTGGTGTGTCCTTACCAGCTGGTTTAAGTGTAATACCATCTATATTGAGGTTTACAGCTCTGCTCACCAGGACTGAGTCGTCACTTGCTGCAGGATGAATGACAAAGGTTGTATACATATATATTCTCTCTATATATTTATGTATATACATTCATATGTAGATTCTACAAGACACTGGCTGTTACCATTCTCTTTAGCGAGGTAGGGTGTTGGAGTAACGATGTAGAGATCATTGTCCAAACTTCGCTTATAGAAACTTGACTCATACGTCTCTGCTTCTTCTTTCCAGTACATCCCCGCACTGTTGAAGACATTTTGATAAAAAGCACACAAAACGCTGCTATTATCAAAACTTTCTCCTGAGTAAACACACCACACTCTTGATACCTTCAGCAGCTACACACTCATTTCCAATCACAACCATTTCACCCATACCTGAAATACCAACTATGTTAGAGCCTCGTGAGTTCTGGATTTCTTTTTTCTTTATGTTCTTTATGTTCCTTCATGTATGTGCAAATTACTGATTGCTGTTGATTGTGGTTCCTCCTTTAAATAATAAGCTGTGACATTCTTTTAATCCTGCTGGTTTAAATGGTTATGTATTTCAGTGGTGCAGATGATGTTTACATGAGAATACATTTATATTTGATTCATAATTTCACCTCTGGGGTACCTGAAGGATCCATACTGCGTCCAATGTGCTTTCCATACATAAGCATCCACTTGGCAATATCCTTTGTGAATAGTCTACTCACCAGTGACCCAGACACTGGCATGGATGGATGATTGTTCAAAATTCAGAAGAGCTGTTTTTATGCCGTTACTTATACAACATAAAGAACTTCATGTGTATGCTGCAGCTTTTGTAGCACAGCACATCATTATTCTTTATCAGATAATCCTGAACATATTATCTATTTCTTCCTGTGCTCCTAAATCAACCCCCGGCTCCTATCTTTTGACAGTACCTTTTGGGGTAGACCCGTGTGATTCCTCCATCGGTGGCAACAAATCTGGCCAAGACACCTTGCCTGACAACCAGAGAAGATAAAGATATAAAACATACCATTACAAAAATCTGGAACGTGCTTTAAGCCTGTATTACATTTGCTGGTGATGCTGAAATACTTGACCCATCTGTGTTCAATTCTTCCACTTGGACATTCATTACCAAACACAAAGTAAGAGATAACTGCCACCAAAAAACACAGACGGTAAAGGAGAATTCGCTTACTGCATCTTGTTCTCTTTCCAAATCTTGATAAGATCTGAGGTGATGCCAGCATCCAGAAGCAATCGGTTCACCAGCTCCACATTACCTAAATAGCAAAACAGTATCACTTGGACTTGACCATGTTATCTTTGAGGATTGTTTGTGTGTCTACTGACTAGACAGAAGCTGTTGCACGAGTCTTAAAACGTTTGTACTGCCAGGCATCATCCTTCATCTTTGTAAGAGGGTGCTGTTATTTTTTGTTGATTCAGACTTACTAGCCTGAAAAGTGTGAATAACAGGGACGTACGAGTATTAAGTAGGAAAAATCAATGGCCATCAGGGAGTGAAAAAATGTGGGCAAAGGTAAGGAAGAAAGGTAAAAATAACATGGGATCCACAGAGTAGCCTATATATGATGCTAGAAAGACAAAATAATAAAAATGTTTGGAATATATTAACCTTTAGATTTTGATTTTAGGCATCCAAAATGAACTGCAGATTTAGTGGAACATGGGAAGAAGCTTCAGCAGACATACAGTATTGCTAAACTGACAAGCATAGTCAAAAGGCAAAAATATGACTGAAGTTGAAGGAACAAAATAAAGCGATTCTGACAGAGAGATGAGATTTCTGTTTTTAAAGAAGTCAGTGAAGAGAATATTCCATCCCAAAACTGACACAATGAAACATGGATTTAATATTAATAAATGTGCCTGATGCTGAAAATGTGTAGGTGGCAGGTCGGTATAGGTGTAACAAATTATTTTTCAAGACATCCGACAAAACCACATGACAAACATAACAGGCAAAAAGCCGCTTGCGCATTTTTGGGCTGTGTCTGCCTCTTTGAACCCTGTGACAACCCGCTACAGTCCATTAAGACTGAGGCTCGTTGATACAGCCCCACCGCCCCCTCCAACCTTTATGACACACCACACACATCAGAGAGAACAGCTGGTGTAACACTTTATTCCCCAACCCCACCTTCCCTCCTTGTGCAGTGGTTTTCATTAGGAATCCTTTATTGGAGACAGCCTAGGAATTCCTAATGTACTTCAACTTCTCTGCCACTGCAGTGGCTTAACCAAGTAAAGCATGTAGCAATACTAGAGCTGCCAATAGTCTACATGGGCCATACTCCTCTCTCTCTCTCTCTCCTTCCTCCCTATGGACTCCATTAAACTAGCAGCTAATAATGGTGAAAGTAATATTTCAATTGGGTGAAACATTTTATTGGATTCATCAAGTTGAGATGTTTGAAGTGAGTTCTTAAATGCAAAAAATGAAATTATACTATGGGACATAATAAAAGAGCAGGGACATTTGCTTTACTGAACAGGGCGAGTGATGCATATTAATGAATGCATAGAAGAAATGGCGAGGATGTTAATGTGTTGGTCAGATGCTTGGGAGTAGGTCCACCAGCCCCTGCTCTGTGTTTTAGTGCTCCGATCACACTCCTGGCTTGACATGTCCTGCTCTTTCTCACAAACACACAGTAATTGGATGAGGTCAAGTGGCTATAGGTGGGGTGTGGAAGGCATATTGCTGGTGAATATATTGTGTGTGTGTGATTGTGTGTGTGTGTGTGTGTCACATCTAAGCCGACGAGCCTCACAAATGTGCACTCAGGCGTGTGATGGTCGGACTTTAAGAGTTAGCATCAAATGGGTAACACAAACACAGCGGTTCCACATTACAAAGCTTGGCCTGGTGGTGCACACCAAAACCATCCAGCCAGCCCTGCATATCGCTGCAAAGAGAGACCTCTGGGAATAGCTATTGGTTGGCTCTTTTCCATTAAATGTCCAGTACACACCTTAATGCCAAACCAGATGGCTGAAATTCATTCACATATACATTCTACAGCAAATAAAGAAAAGCGTAGCTGATCTTTGAGATGTAAACATGAGGCTGTAGTGAGAGTGAGGTCCAAACATGCTGCGGAGTACAAACAGATCCAGTATAAAAAAAAAACTTTGACACAAGAAGCATGTAAGGTAGAACAAGGAGTTTCAGAAAGCATTTCTTCACGTTTTTGATACTCACACATGGGGTTGTTTGGAGTCTTTATGTCAATATAATTGTTGAACTCCATGAGGAACTCTGTGTTATTTTTCTTCTTGTCAGGAGGCTTCAAGTCTTTACAGTACATCCTGTGGGAAGCAAAACAACTTTGTAGGAAATGAAAACAGAAAGATATGGACCGCAAGATTGAAATTTGCCTCCATACTCAGTCATACATCATGGTTTTTAAACTGTTCTAATAATGACATGCCATCTTACCTTGGAGCAATAAATGTGTAGCCATACTCATCAAACTTGTCTGCCAGCAGGCTTTCAGAAACTGGTGAAAGGTATGAAGAATTATGAGTTTCTCTCTCACACAGGTCAGTATTATTATTAAGTTGAAAGAAATTACGGTATGCAGATGAGGTGGTGCTCCAAATGGCGGAGTGTAACACCTGTTAAATACAGGTGTTACACTCTACAGGAACAAAAAAAAAAGAACATAAAAATGAAAGCAATTTCATTTGTGGGCAGGCTTGAGTAGGAAAAACATTTGTGCTGTAATTTCACATATTTAACATTCCAGATTCCTCTTCGTAAATAACAACTTTTCATTCTTATGCTTAAGGTGCTTAAGATATTAAGTAAAATGCAAGGTGGATTTATTTATGCAATGTGTGAACAGTTTTACACTGCACTGGAAAAAATACAATTTTACCAAAACAGCTGGAAAACCGGGTATAAAAAAGGAGGACCAAAATAGACTTGGCCAGATATGCTGGGTAAAGGACCAACAAGGCTCAAGAACAGGAGGAGGGAGATGAAAGTAAAGAAAAAAAAAATACTTGCCATTTTTCCCTGGAGTGGAAAAAAATCCCAGCAGAGAGAAAGTGAGCGAACGAGAGAATCATCCCCCAGGGAGGTAAAGACGAGAGGGAAAAGAAAGGGAAAAAAAGACAGGGTAAAACCACAGGGGTCAAAGGTAACACAATATTTTATTCACAGAGCAAGTCCTGAATAGAAATATTGCATTCTGAACAAAGGGTTTTAGTTCTTTGGATGTAAATGGAGACAGTGCTGACGGAGAACACAGAGAGGCTTAAAATGTGGTTAGAAAATTTTGAAAGTTGTGATTTAGATGTGTTTTAACATTAATAGTAGCATTTTTTTGGCGATACATCTGTGGGCTTAATGCACTTCAGTGATGTATTTGCATTGTAATACTGCACATTAGAATGAACTGAGGAATATTAACCACAGCTCATAACCGTAACTTTCCTCTGACATTCTCCAAAGCACACTGCGTCGACAGTTGATTATACTGTAGAGCAAATTTTCTCATGACGACATGGGCTACTCCTCGTCCTCTTTGGTGGTCAGGATTGGGAAATAGCTGCACCCATGTGGTTTTCCTTTGATATTCGGTCATGACTTACTAATCCAACAAAGTATCTAGTAATGATGGATAGCAGGGAGATTTGGGGAGTGATGACTGCATATATTTTCTGCGCTCTTGCACGCCTTTTTTTTTTTTTTTTTTTGTTTACTAAATCGGTAAAATATCTAAGACATGCAGCCACAATCCATCCAAACAGTGAATGGATTTCAGCATGACTCAATCTCTCACATACAATGAATTAAGAGAAATTGGGAATTGGGAGATGATATGTTTTCAAATGATCATTTATGTTCACTCTATGAGAAAAAAAGTATAAAACAGACACAAGTCCGGCTTCAGTTTCAAACCATAGAGATTTCTGATTCAGTGCCCAGTAATGAGACGAATATGAAGCTTCACAAAACAACCAGAAGAGATGAAGGTTAGTGTGTTAAGGGGGATCCTGTCTTTCATTTAGAAAGGTTGTAAAACTCAAAGTGAGTCAAAAAGAGAAAACTCATGACACCAAACCAAAAAGAAAAGCGACAACTCATGTTTTGGGTGCAGACTCACAGCTTTCTCCTTTATGGCTTCACCTTTAAATAATGCAAACATCCTGTCCTCTGTTCTTTCTGCTACAGTCGGTCACTGCCAAAACCACATCTGAGGGCCTTTGGAACAGGTGGGGGTTAAATACATACACGCACCCACAGACATACACACATCGTCTGTAACATGCTGTGTGGGCACGCATTGCATGCGAATCGATGCTTCTGAGAGCAGATGCCAGCTTGATTCAATGTAAGAGAATTGGTATTATTTATCAGAAGCCCACTAAGTGAATAAAAACAGATAATGAGAATTAAATGTTTCTGTGTTTGTGAGTCATTAATACCACATTTAGGAGTTAGAAGTGAAGTTACATCCAAAGTCTGCTGGTAGTGTTAGAGTAAGAAGAAGACAGGGGTTAGGGGGTAAAGCACAGGAGGAGAATACTTGCCCAGAAATGCTGCAGGGGGTCCGACAAACCAGGAATGGTCAAGAGTTGAGGAGAACAGGAGGAGGGAGGAGGTTGAAAAGATGAAGAGAGGATAGAGGGAATTGGAAAAAGAGAAGGGAAGGAAAGAAGGTTGCTTACTTCGACTTAAAGTTCAAGTAAGCAACTGATGGAAAATACAAGGGGTGTTTTGGGTAAGTTAGGTTGAGATGAGTGTCTGTAATAATATTTGCACAAAAAGCAGTTTATTTAGTCACATTATGCGGATTTAGTTCCGATTTAGTGCCAAAAAGTGGTTTTAGTTCAAAATGAATGATTAGGTTGAGCTTGGTTAGATTTAAGGTTGTGGTCACACAGTGTAATGGTTATGGTTGTGTTAAGGTTCCAAGGATGTAATACAAGATCCTCTCAGGAAACAAAAACCAGTAAGCATGTGACTACAGGCTCTGTTTTCAACACTGAAATTAGAGCATGACTCTTTACTTTTAGGGACCACACTAATGCATTCATGTTCTAACAATTTGACAACAGACTTTGTACTTTATTTTTTATGCTTTACTGCTTATTTTTTACATATTTAAATTGCATATAGGTTTTACATTGAATATCTACCATTCAAACGGCCTCTGGCTATTTATTTCACACTTACTTGAGATTCAGAACACTTGTTAAACTTAGTCCTTTGATTTTAAATGTAGTTATTCAATCCTCAGTCACAAAAGGATAATGTCATTCTTTTCGTTTTACAACAGAGCATTTCCAGCCAGCACTTCCAGCACAGCTGTTGCAACAGCTTCAAGAGCACCACCAAAAAGAGTTTTCAAACTGGGCCCTGCTCACAACTGCACTCCATGATACTCTGCTAGAAATAAAGGTGATGAAATGTTCACTGAGATAGATTACCAATGTCAAGAAAGCCTCAAGGCTCTGCCAGCTGTGTTTTACAGCAATCTGAAATAAAGAGTAGTCGATTGCTGCCTGAAAGGTAGGAAAACATCGACTCGAAACACACGATATGCTTCAGAGATACTTGGTAATGATATTTAAATAATACACGGACAACTGTGTAAGCATGAGTTCACAAAATCCACAAATGTCCTTCAGAGCCCACTCTTGGCTACTGAGTGTAGGCAGACAGACAGAATGTAACCAGGGATGGCTCCAGCTTAACTGCATTAAACACACACACACACACACATTATAAAACTGCCCTTGGGGTAACACTATGAGGCAATGACATCTTTTATTAGTGGGAACAGACAGGGCTCGAAAGAGACAACAGCATCACACATATGGAACGTCTGATCTAATGTATACCATTCAATAAGCCTGTGCATCAACACACACACACACACACACGCAAGCACACACACACGCGCACACACACACGCACACACACACACGCACACACACACACACACACACACACACACACACAGAGTGAGATACTTAGCTTTAAATGAATTAATGAGTACTGTATGTGTGAAAGGGGACACTGGAGCCACTCGTCCCGCTGTCTGGCGACAAAAACTTCGAACAGCACCACAGTGCGTGCTGCCACAATGACACAAGAGTTGAGAGCATGCATTGGCAGTGCAATGTAGTGTGTGTGTGTGTGTGTGTGTGTGCGGATATAATAGTTTGTGTGTGGTGGTGTAAGTGATAGTTCGAAACCATAAGCACAGACTTAAGTGTTTCTCAGGAGAGCTCATGGAGAGCAATAATGTCACGGGATAACATTGGCATTCATTT
Source organism: Mastacembelus armatus (assembly GCF_900324485.2). Classification (NCBI taxonomy): domain Eukaryota; kingdom Metazoa; phylum Chordata; class Actinopteri; order Synbranchiformes; family Mastacembelidae; genus Mastacembelus; species Mastacembelus armatus. The sequence continues at coordinate 10,832,531 of NC_046655.1, read as the reverse complement.
TCCATCCAGCACCTTTTGTCTACTGTCAGTAGAAATGGAAGGTAAATGTTACTGATCGGGAAAACTAAGAATGGCACAAGAAACTGAAAACATTTACATCAGAACTTACATTTTGCCTGGGTGATCGTGTCGCCGATTGTAGCCCGGATGTAATGCATACTGTACTCTGGAAGGACCAGGGCCAGGCTGAGAGAGGACACACACACACAAAGCTCATGGCAGAATATCACAACAATGTATAACTTTGCATTCAACATTTCTTGCCAAACTCAGCTTTGGCTCTGCAGTTACAGCGTTTTGTGACTTTCTATTTGTGTAAATCTAGGCCTAGTTTCATTGCATTAATGATCAAAGTAAGCATTTCCTTGTCTGAGGCAGTAACAAAATACACACAATCTTGTTCCCATGCAGAAACACAGAATGAAAACATAGCTTTCCCTTCTTTTGTTTTGAGAAAAAAAATCATCCCTGTATCACAGCACCGCCACAAATCTTTCAATAAGTCCTGCTAAGCATTTTTAGCAAGAGGTTCAATTTTCCGAATAGTACATACACAGCAAGCTGTGAAGACTGGGCTCTCATGGCTTCAATTCCATCAGTCTAAATTGTCCCTGGACTCCATCCTGAACTTGAGACCACAATCCATTCTAGTCCCAGTAACAGCAAAATGGTTTTATGCAATTATAATGAACATTTAACAGAGTGTCAGTGCAAGGCATCTGGATTACTTCTATTTCTGGACCGAGTTTGGTAAAAATCCCTATACAGATGCAATGGAATATCATGACTCATATTTAAAATAATGTAATATTTACCTGTAATCTGTCCCCTTTACTGGTGCAAAGGTATATGTCCTCTGACCTTGGTCAATGTAGCGCTTTGAGAGCAACAGTTTGGTCAGTACATGTCAATTTCTAAGTAAATATACTTGCTGTCATGAACTGCACAATCATGCAATATAAATTTACCTCATCCTGAGATTTCACCAGTGTAGATATTGTGTAATCCCCTGTTAGTCCGTCAATCATTTTTTTACGTAGCTGTTGACCAATGTTTTTTAGGAAGTGAAGGAATAATCAATCATACATCGTACTATACAAAGAACTCACAATGTTTCAGCTGCTGACATGAGCTCATGCAGTTATAGAAGTTGAAAAAGTCTATTTTCCAAACCTCCACTTTGATCTCATTCTCTATCTCTGCATCCAGGAAGTCCAGCGTTACAGGTTCATGAAACTTGGCAGTCTACATGGAAACGCAAGCAATTAGTCAGGTTTACACAGTGTAATTTATAATCTGTAGGCTTTGACTACAAAGGAGAAAAATAAGGCCTGAACATCAGCTATTGATCTTCTATTTCAAAAACAGATTGCACTATTTTGTATCCCTGAAGCAGGCACAAATTATGGACTAATTTATTTGTTAACTCTGACTTTTGAATGTTGTAATCATCTGTGACCAATGTGGTTCTAGTAATTTAAAAGAACAGTGCGTATCTCAAAGGTTAATGTGAAACATATTGCCATGTTTCAACAAACATGGAGCCATATCATTGAGATATTTCTTAAAAAGAATGAAAGAAAAGAAAAATAAACTTAATGTAAGCCAAATCAAACAAATACAGTGAGTGCAGTAAATCAAGCAAACACCACATCTACAGCAGAGACGCCACAACAGACCAAGAGCAACTTGAAAGGTCATGTTTGATTTGCAGGATAATTAAAGATACTGAAAATTTCTGCAAAGCTGCATGTCATAACACAGGGTTTCTTAAACCTAAGTGCTACAAAAGACAAAACTCTGTCAGTGAAAATCAGGAAAGTGATGCTGCTCTTTCTCAATGATGGTTTGACCACTTGTAAAGGGAACCTAGTAGGTTTTTGCATAGTAAGCAGATCTTTTTTTGGACATTAGCTGTGAAAAAATGACCAAACTATTCCTAGAAAAAGGGAATGTTTGGCTGTTTACTCACCAGCGGCTGAAGATTAGGGTGGAGCAGCACATATCCATTGGGGTCAATGGCAAAGTAGTAGCCATTTGGTCCAAACTACAGGAAAAAGGAGGGAGAGAGCGTGATGTTTATGACACAGGTAATGCAGGTACCAAATGTGACGGTTACTGGAACAATGAGCTGGTTTCTTATGGGTTTGCTTCTGTAGTGTTGTTATGTTGTGTGGTCTTACAGTAAACCGAGGTGTGAGTCTCTTGATATCTTCCAGGGAGACATCAATGGCCACAACCCCCAGGATAAGCTGGTTCTGAGATTTCTGAGATAAAGCCACAGGAAAAAGTTGGGAGTAGAAAGAGTCTTAGTGAGACCCACTTATGAGTCCTGCTGTTCTTTTTGGATGAGTCAAATCCCTCTGTGCTCTCTGAATGATTTCAAGGAAATGGGGTGCAATAGAAATCTGGATAGTTTCATTCCCAAAAGCTTTCCAGGCCGCCATGACTCACTGACAAGGCATTTCCAGTCTTGTTTTCAGTCATAATAGAGGTAACTCTGAACAATTCGAGGTAGACATGTAAACTCATCTTGAAGCATTTTGACTACTGGATCATTTGCGTATGATCTGCAGGATTGAGCTCTTTGATTTCTGCTTTATGACATCCTAAATTCTCTTCCTGTGGAAATCACATAGGGATATAAAAAGCCACTAAAAAGCAGAGCAGAAAAGTAAAGGATGAGTTGATAATTGAAAGTATTCACGTTGTATATTTATTTTTGGGTCTGGTAAACATAATGATGGGTCCCAAAACCACAGGCTTGAATCCTCCTGTGGGGTCAACGCGTCAGATATATAATGAATTTAGGCAGTAAATCTACTGTAAACAGGATGGTTGTGAAAGAAGACAGAATGAGTGAATAAGTCAACAACTGTTCTGGAAATAAGCCTGAACAAAAAATAAAATAAGTGTGACAAATTAATAAATTACTACATTCATCCGCGTACCTTTGAGCCTGTTTTGGTCTTGTTGAAGACGGGCACAGTTCCGGTGATCACCAGGCCAAGCTCCTGGAATATCAACCATGCAGCTTATTAAATAGGCATTACGTATTTAGGTCATTCAGTCATGTTAGAATGATTACTCATGGCATAAATTCACAGAATGCTTCCTTATGTGTTATCTATTTTCATATGATTCATCTGACGACTAAACCAATGTAACAAAACATCAATAAACATATGGAAACACCAACTTTATACATGTCCTGTGGTTCACTGGAAAACCAACAACTTTAGCTTAAAAATAAAATGTTTTCTGCAACAAAAGGCAGAAACATTTTTGGTACTGATGAGGTCAATTCAGTCACAAAAGTTGACAGCTTCTTATCAGTGAACTGATGACAATGTCCAAACTTTTTGGCTCAGTTTACCAGATTGGTTCCTTATCTACACTGTTGCCTTAAAGTAAACCCTGACAGAAGCTTATGCATCATAATAATGTGCTCATGCAGAACTTTTCATATCAAATTTATCTTGATTAACAATATTGAAGTGGGACAAGAAGCTGAGTTTATCAAAATAACAACTAATGTTTGGATGTTCTGCACAAATCTTATCGGAGATTTAGCATTTGACAAAAAACAGAATGATTTCTAAAAAATAGAATGATTTCTAAACAAACTGTTTCTAGCAAACACCACTCTATGTTAAAGTACTTAAACTTGAACTTTACACTTAAACATGTGTGTCAGTATTAATGCATACAACATACCAGTGCATCCAAGTAGACATTGGTCCACTGAACCTGCCTTGATTTTTTGTCAGCCTTAATCATGGGCCTGCCCAAAACATCTAGGTACTCCTGCAAAACAATCGAAGTAACACTGATACTAGTATTAGGACTTCAGTTTTATTTTGCAACCTGCACATTAGCCGTCCAACCACAGGAGGGCACAATACACAACAGCAAGATACATTAGAGAGACGTACATTAGACATACATGAATACATGGTTACTATAAATGAGCGTGTCCTTATGCGTTAATGTGTTTTTACCTGAGTGTTTATTCTAATGGCACCTATAGATGGGATCTCATAGTAATAGCCTAAGACAGAAAAATAGGTTCATTATATGATCCATTGTGAAAATACAAATTCAATTAGATGAAAATACAAATTCAATTAGATGAGTTTTATCTCATGTGGTGAGTATCAAAAAGCTCATATGACCAGACCACAACTCTTAAATTATAAACCTATTTAAACTCTCAATTTACCAAAGATCTGTCAACCATAAGAAAAATGTGTGCTCACATGTAATAACTCACATAAATAAGAGTAGAAAATAAAGAAGAACCATATATTTCAGATGGGTCACAAGAGTTCCATAGCAACCTTGTACCTTTATTAGCACAGGCCATCCACTGTATTGGTCCTTTGTCATAGTTGTGTTGACCTACAGAAAATGTAAAGATGCGCACCTGGAAGGTAAAGAAATTGGAAAAAAAAAAAAAAAAATGAATGCGCCGAAAAGCAAAGACTCCTCTGTGAACACTGTGTGTCTACAGCCCTACCGTTTGCTTTGGGTTATATTTTTGAAAAATCTCCTCTGCCCTCTCCTCTCCTCCGTCAGTGAAAAGCATGATAATCTTGTTACAGTTGGCCCTTGACACATTCGTCTAGAGGATACAGAGAAAAAAATTCTGTTAAACCAGGTGAAATGAATGAACAACACGTTCTAGCAGTTGCCAAAAAACTTTTTACAGCTAAAGCCACTTCATACATGTTGAGTTCCAGATGATGGCAGGGGAAACAAGAGCTCCTGCACTGACACACATAATTGCAATGTCCAACACAACCAGAAGAGGTCAACACATACTCACTCATCATGAGAACCTCACTGGGACTGAGTTGTCAGTGTGTCCTGTGTTCCATCATTATTTTCATAATTGAATGAAAATGATAACGAATATAAATTCCATCAGACCGTTAAGCAGATTTGACTGTTTCATCAAGCCTCTGGGTTGGTCTGCATATTTCAAGGGACACTGCTGAATATATTAATTAAAAACAGACTGTGATGTTCTCAACGTTACTATCCCTACCCCCACATCCGCCGACCACACACACACACTCCTACATCCTTATGCTACCAAACACAGATACTAGAAATATTCCTTCATGCTCACCCACACTGACAAACTACCTGTGCAAGCTGCTCAAAAGCCAGTTTGAAGCCTCCTTTGTAGTTGGTGATCCCCTTAGCAGTGATGTTCTGTACCGCATCTTTTAGAATCCTCTTATTACGGACATTGGCCTGCACCAGGTTTTGGAAGCACGCTGCAAATGAGGCCTCTTCGTTGAACTAGAGGTGAAGAGGGAAGGAGGAATGATGGGAAGTGGAGGGAAGGCACCTTCACATATTTTGTTATAAATATGTGGTTTGTATTCCCTTCGTTGCAGTGTCCCTTAAACAAAGGGGACATATTTTAAAGTATTTTAAGAGAAACTAAATTTCAAACAAAATGAAAGTGATTACTAACAAATGTTAGAGTAATGTCTACTTTATTAACATGTTAACTTGTATTCATTGCTTACATAATAACTGTCATATGTAAAATTAATTAAATCTGCACAGACCGAAGGGATCTATAGGAGTAGAAGGAAGGATTGGCAGGAGAGCAAAAACAAAAAACAAAGAGCTTGATTATAGAGGGATAATATTACTGCTTCCTTCACATTAACACAGTGATACACAGTGATGGAAAATGTAGAGAACCAGATGAAACCCAATCAGATCACACACACTCGCACACACACAGATGTATTCAGCTTCAGTTAGTATGATTTCATGTCACACAAATTTGAAAATTTTCAGATACCACTGATCTGACACTACTTTTGAAATTCATTATCATTTACTTCAATCTGCACAGCTGTTATGCACAATTTCTACCTTCTACTTGGGATCACTTGTGGGCACAGCAGTCACAAAACAGCAGCTACATTATGAGACAGGTTCAAGGAGAAATATTCCGGCGTTGGAGGCAACACATGGTAAATAAGACTGAAGTAAAAAATGTATGCTGTGACATTCACAAAAGACAGAGAAACCAGGATGTCCAAGCAAACTTAGCTTTGCTATTTTTCTCCTTATATTTGGCTTTATGTTTTCAGAATGCCAAAGGATGCTGCAGCATCTGTTGCAATGTGTTTCCAACTATTCAACATGTTGGCGGAAGTTTTAGGGCAAATACTGCCAAAACATTTGTCCTCTAAACAGTTGCACACCTACACACACACTAATATAAACCACAGTGAGATGCAACCCACAATAAAATATTACAGACACAGATACATACACACATCACGCATACTTAAAGTTACAAAGTATGCGTGGGTATAATGTAATATTTATAGATTTATAAACAAACACACAGTTGTTAGCACTTTAATTTAGAGCATGCAAACTTTGCAACATCCCAGAAAACAACTTAAATTTGAATCCAGGTTTTAGGACGGTTCTTGCAAAGGACTCCATGACTGGAAATTATATTCATGAAAAAAATGTGTGATGGGCTTTAATTAATACTCAGTGATTTAATTACAGGTTATTCATTCATTAGTGTAACTTCTTGTCAGTCACAACAGGCCAAGTCACACAAATAATAACTAAACAGTGTTTAGCTTTAAATGGATGGGAAATAATCAATAAATGCGTATGGACCCTGCACAACTAATTATATTCAAACAGCTATATTAGCACATTGATCCAGTGTCACTGTAATTAGCACCACATTACAGACTTCTTTAAAGGAAACTTCCAATGAATCTGAAATACATAAAAACAGCCACACATGCATGCAAACACAGTCAGTTTACAATCAGTCATTAAATTATAAAAGGGTTCTTAAAAAGTATAGCTTCAAAAGGCTAAATAGAAGGCCTAAAATTGAGATGGATAGCACTAATATACTTAGTGTGCTGCTGTCTTCTTTCATTTACTTCAAAACATCAAAAATCCTTTCACTTAGCTGATTTGAAAGCCCCAAACAAAAACACAAAGCACTATTTTATTAAGGGAAGTAAAAACAAATCTAATTATTGTTTCATTTAGAAAGCAAAGTAAAATAGTTAAAAGATAATGGAAGAGGACAAAGAGAAGGCAAATAAGGATAAAGGAGAATTTGAACAGTCACATCCAAATACCAGAGTTTGAAAAATGTTAGTAACTGGAGTGAGCTGAGGAGTTTGCAGCTAGAAAGGTCACTTGCATTTTGAAAGTAGATACGTAAATGCTCTTTAATTGGGTAATTTATAATAATAAGCTGATTCTTCACTGTTCAGTTGTGTCTGCATTCTTCCTGAGGGCAGGTCACTGTTTTCTCTGATTGGTCTGTTGACTCCCTCTTTTAACAGCTAGGGGCATTTTAATTCTGTTACATGGAAGCAGCGTCTGTGTGTAATGGTGTAATTGTATTTATCAGAGAAATGGACAAATGTGAAGAAGGTGAAACACTCAAATGGCATTTTGGCAGCAAGAGTCACCTCTTTTTTTTATTACTTTCAATGTGTCTTTGTCCAATCAGATAAAAAGAGTAGAAACCAATCTCCTGTTACAATCGTTGTACTCAAGGAAACAAAAGGACAATTTCGTCCTGATTGGTTCCTCTGATTTTATTGCACCAGACAATATGCATTAGTATTGTGATTGTTTAGATGGCTAATACTATTAGCTAACTTAAGCTACGCTCTGCAAATGACAGACGGCAGAAATTTGATGGTTGCCTAGCAACAGCATAACATGATGTGTTCCAGCTCAGTCTCAAAATCAAGTTAGAGTGGCGCTCTTCACGGTTCAGCCCCAACCACACCCAGTCTCATTGCCTCCAACACTTCTTTGCAAGTACTCACAAACTGTCCAACAGAGGCAAATAACCAAATACTGTATAAGCCTCTTATTTTGTTTTTCACAATTAATATTGCTAGGAAGGTTGAATCTGTCTAACCTGACCGGGCAATGGAGCTTTAAATGATGATGGATGAATATTTCCTCAGTCCTACATGTCAGTAAATTTTTTGATGGCTGTGATTCCTACAGAATTTCAATTGGACTAGCCAGGGCTTATTCAATGTGGTGGTCATAAAGCAGCACACATTCATTTGTCAAACTTATCCTGTGGCATTTCAGGGTTTGCTCAGGCTGTGTCGTGTGTGTGCTTTATTAGGCACACATACTTTTATTTAGCGCTGATGTTCATGAGGCATTTTTCCAGTACAGACCCCCACATAAACACACTCACACACATAGTCTATATATACACACATGCACACACATAAACTTTATGTATACATATGCACATGCATAAATGTATACAAAGCCACAATGGTAAAGATCCACACGTGTGTGTGACTCATTAATTCTTCCAAAGTTCAATGTAATGTTAAAACCAGTTATTCAAAACATAGGAGTAAAGCTGCTCAAACAGCCCAAGCCACAAATATGTTAACATTCAACACTGTGTGCACCTCGAAATTCATATATACACAAAGTCACAGGACCCTTCAGGACAGGATCTTACAAAAAAATACAAATGCGGTTTGGCTTGTGGAACAGAATTTTGAGAGTTTCTAAAGTCAGCCTATAAAAACCACATTTATTTCTATTTATGATGAATTTAAAGTACCAGCTGCGTAAATACTCACAGACACCACGTTCACAAAGTCATCGTCAGAGAGGGTCTCCAGCATCTTGCTAACAGACGTTCGGATGAGTTTGAGGGTGAGGCCGGAAACACTGCCACTCCTGCAAATTCAAATAAAGATGGTGTGTGTTGTAAGAATGTGTCTTTTAAAATGTAATGGCCCTTTAACAGCATCACTGTTCACTTGATACACTTGTGCTCTTTCGAAATCATGTGAAATCATAATAATCCAATATTTCTTTAACAGAAGACTCTTTCTACCTGTCAGTTTTTCCCCCTTAGATATTTTGTTCACAACATAACTTAGAGGGTCCCCAAAACATGAATATCTATACCCAAACTCATAACAATGTGGCATTTTGAACCAAGCAAGACAAACAGATTGAGAAATTGACATTGCCAACTTTATACACTTCTGCCTGCAGAGAATAAACTATGCATAAGCATAGATATCAGACCATGTGACCTATATTCTTTCATTAAGAAGTGACCAATCACTTTAACAGAAAGACATTAGTGATCTTCATTAACTATATCATTTGAATGCTACCAAGCCTAGACGCGTTTAATAATATTTTATATTGGTGTGTGTTCTCTTGCTCCTGCACAGATGGATCTATAAATATACCATTTAATTGGCTCCTGTAGGTATAAGAATAAAAAAGGATTAAAAACTTAAAATACAGGGAGTGACGCTGCTTTTAATGTCTGCAAAAGTCTCCTCAGTCCTGTGTGTACCAATTAGTGTTGCTGTGTTAAGAGCTGCAAGTGGACAAATTTAACGTGGACAAATTTAACTTCTCACTTATTATATGGCACTATCATTATCACCATCAACCCTGGTCCTTTGTTGTTTATAATAAAACTTTCCCCAAGTAGAAATATTCAGACAACTCACTAAAATGCAGGCAAAAATACATGTGTACACAAGAAGTAAACATGTTCTTACATGCAGAAGGCATTTCTTGTACTATTTACTATATACTCGCACTGATGTATAATTGTGTTACATAAAGAAGGGGAAAAATGTTATTTCTTTAAAATAATCCATGGTTCTATAATTTGATCGAAGGCTGAGCTGCTGCTGATCCAGAAGAACATCAGCTCTTCTGAGTCAAAATTTTAAGGCATAAATCACAGTAATAAGTAACTGGACTATAAGTGATGAGGTTGCCCGATACGCTGACTGCTTTTTGTTTGTCAATGTCACACAAGCTCTGGGGCCACCATGAACACGGCGCAGCAGTGCCCAGCGGGGGTGAGGCCACTTAAGAGATTTAGCGTCAGGGCCTTCTGGAAAGCAAAGGAAAATAAAATCTGACTGCAATGGGTGAATCATAAGGTCGTCACTCACGCATCTACCAGGATCAGCATGTCCTTGGGTGACGCTGCCCCCTGAATGTACCTGGAGAATAGGAACAGACATACACACAATTTGTTGATGTTGAGCAGGGACAGAAGTAGAGAAGTACCTCAATCATCACAGTGCTCTGATGTGTTTGTTTTTGGTCAGAGACCTGAAATCTATTGTTTTAAACTGAGTCTGTGCGAGTAGACATGGTCTGGGTAATTGTTCTATAGAACATGGACATGCAGTTTTTACTAATGAATGTTTCACAGGACAATTACAATTACAGTGTTCACTAGAATGAGTGAAAATGAGATGACTAGAAACACAGCGACAAAACCACCTGTCGTCTGCACTCACCACGGGCGCCTGCGCACGTCGTAAAGGTCAATCTTACTGGCTGAACTGCTCAAATCGATCCAAGGCGACGCTGGGATTTATTAGAAATAAAAAAAACAGTGTCAAGAAAATATATTTACTTCATTTTTATATATGAAAATCTTATATCTTAAAGGGTTAACTGGACCTTTTGGGAAATATACATATTCACTTTCATGACATTTTCCAACAATCATATAAACTGCACTTGACTTTGACACATGTTAAGGGAGATACAGTGATCATGTTTTTCAAAACATCAGGACTGTCTTGAGTCTTTCTCAGCCCAAAGACACAAGAAAGAACTGTGTCAATGCCAACAGCATCCCTGCAGAAAGGTATGTTTGTGTTCACATGTATCTGTCTACAACATGATGAAACTGCCCTTCATTTTATAACACTGAGCATGAGAAGGTGAGCAGGCTGATGGAGAAACCCCACTGACCAATAGGCTGCTCACCTGGGTAATATCGTGCCAATCCGGTGGCAGAACCGAACACCTGCCAGAGGAGTGAGGGATCTTCTTCTTTGTTTTTCCGGAAAACCTCCTCCAAGGCTGCTGTCCAATTGAGCTCATTTAAAATGATGGTAGCTGGAACACACACACACACACACACACACACACACACACACACACACACACACACACACACACACACACACACACACACACACACACACACACACACACACACACAGTATTACATGAATCATATTTTACAGAAGTACAAAATGTCAAGGCTTTTCAAAAGTCATTTACTTTGAAAAAGCAAATCTGAAGAAGGAGAAACCGTGTTTGAATGTCTAACACACACACTGATTTGGCAGTATTATGCTACTGGCACTGACAGCTGAGAGGAAGCCTCTGCACAGATATTGAAGCAGACGTCAATCTGTTATGATGAGATTCTTCCATTTCTTTTTTGTCTTTTTGCTCTCAAAACAAACACACCACAATTCACAGCGGTGAAAGGTGAGCACAAGGGAGTGAGGGGGGGAAAGAGAGGACAGAGAGAGAAGAGAACTAAAAACAGTGATTCAATTTGATATTTCTAGAAAAAGACAAAATCATCTTCCGGGGGACTCAGGGGACAGACATACAGTAAACGTTTTGTTTACCTGCTTGTCTGCAGGGGCTTTAACTGGCTTAATGCTCAGACAATCTAGTTTGATCCAACAAAGCAGTGCTCTGCAGTGGGAGAGTGGGCTGCATGTCAAACTGATGCTGTGCGTGACTCATGCTCCTGTGTGTGTTTGTGAGCGTTAACTACATTAAAGAAACATAAAGACGAAAAAATGAAACATAGGAGCAGGACAGGGGACATCCAGAGTTAGAGTATAGGACAGATGAAGCAGCTGTGTAGTTAAAAACAAGTTATGATGACAACTCCAAACATATCTGTGCACCCTAGACCAAATATTAAAATCTGTATAATACAATGTAATTGAGCAGCACCACATACAACAAACAACAACAATATGCCCATCTCCTCCTTATATGTTCAACTAAAGCAAATTAATTTACTAAAGTGGCAGCTGACCGTGTACTGTTTGCTACATATAGTTTTTTATATTTAAATAATCACTTACATGTCAATGCTAATATTTTGAGAAAAGATAAAAATTTATAAATGGATAAAATCACTGACACCAAGAAAAACACCGTGCACTCTTTTAACAAAGTAAACCAGCGATGCCCAGCTATAAAATCTAACAAAATATTGCTTTTTATGTCTGACGCTCAAACTTCCCCCCACATTGTCTCTGCTCACTATCCTGTAGCTCTCACGCTCTATAACCTCCTCCTTTAACCAAGGCTCTTTTTTCATGCTTTCTATGATAAAGACAGAGTTTAGCTGAGGCCTTAAATGGACCCCTGTGATATTGTAGCACAAAGCGTGTCCTAATGATAAGAAGTGACAATTTGTTCAGGCATGATCTCTCTGCTCCCTGAGGATGGTCCTTAATGGATTTGTCGTGCTGGTTTCCTGGACATCAATAACACAAGGTCTCAGGGTAACAAGACCTCCCTTCCCAATACAGCTCATACTGAACAGTGAACTAACAAGGAAAAAGCACATTCAGTGCCCACAAGTTGCCTCAGCAGAAAGTCGGTGTAGCAGCCAGGCTGTTAGGTGATTTGTGTTTGCGTAGACGTGAAGACAAAATAAATGTGTAAGACACACCCAGTGTGTGTCCTTACTCGGTTTGTGGGTTTTATAGGTTTTGTCTGTGTGAAACTGACAAACCCATTAAAGTCTCCCAGAGGATGCAGACACACACCACACACATGCACCCAGATGGGAAGGCCAGGCACCACTGATGAGCCCTTAGCAACAATATCAAAAGCAGGGCAAGGCAGTGTCCTCAAATCTAAGCCAAATACTGGAACAAATCACAGTTTCAGTGTAAACAGATCCATCTCTGTGGCAATGTGTCTGTTTCTGGCCCGAGGTCACCATGATGAGAGGAAAAATGAGACTCACCGCAGCAACACATGCCCTGGTCAGCTCTATTTATTAGGGGGTGGGGTATGAAAGAGTGTTTTTTTTCCAGGTGCTGTAAAAAAAAAAAACTAAATGATAAAAAAATCAAAGCCACTTATTTTCATTGAACAGGTACTATTAGTCAGCTGGAATGGACAATTGGTGCATATCTCATGTAACAGGTACAGTAACAGGTACATGTGGGTACAAACAAGCACATTAAATAAAAAAAACTGGCAAAATGAATAAATTCCATATCACATTTCAGTATTTATGCCTTTACCAGCATTATTTGAAGCTATGGCCTGGTCTTACCTGAAAAGGGTGCAGTGTTTGGTTTGGTTTAGTCATTTATTAATGGCTCAGGTCAGGTCCGGAACTGATATAAAGATAACTGTAGGTAATGAATTGGTTCGGTCTTGGAAACCTGAGGTTTGGATTCGTTTGGATTTGCATGCCAGACATCGGTGCTGCACTGAGTGGGCCCGAAAAAAGGAATAATTTATGGGTCACGAAGACATGGAAACTGAATATGGAAGAGGTGACTCTAAATATTCCCTGTGAGTCATGTAGATGCTTCCAAAAACAAATCAAACTGGATTCTGGCAGTGACTGATGAGGGTGACAACGGTGGGAGGAGGTGAGGTGGAGGTGGGAATGATGCATGGTGCCATGCCAAGCGATGCCCTGTGGTGTTCCCTGTCATCAGCTAGCTGGTGGCTAAATCTGCCTGTGGATTTGAAAGTAATTACATGGTCGGGGTTGAAGTGGTGAGAACACGCAATCAGCCTATCAGAAGGGGACCTCTACTCAACGACACTTGCCATTTACTACTGATTGTGATGTGTACACATGCTTTAGTACAACAGTTACATCCTCTTTATCTTGTGACACATCTTAAGATCCTATGGAGATACCCAGATATAATTAATGTCTCCAATAATACAGATTTATTTTGGGTTTAAAAGTGAAAAAGTAATATCAGTAAATACGGAGGACACAACAAACTGGCAACAGGAATTCAGGGCGGTACATATGAACAATGTGTTATGAGCTGGAATCCCACAAGAACACAAACTGTCACAGTTTCCTGTAACAGAACAGAAAGAAAAACATCTAACAAAAATATGTATCTACTGCATACTAATTTACAACACAACTTCACTGAAAAGGTTAGAAAATTAGGGACGGAAGAGACGAGAGAGATGGAGAAGAAACATTCTGGATTTCAGTCCTGACATGTCTTTAGTCACAGCGCTTAAATCTAAGTATAATCAGTCCAACAATCATGATGTGGTCCCTGCGTGAGGGGAACAAAGAGTTCAAAACAACAGAAAGGAAAGAACAGGATTAAGAGAAATCAACACTAGCACACATACATACCTCACTCCTATATTTATTTCTGTAGCATGAGGTCAAGAAAGTGAGAAGAGCCCTTTGGTGATCTCCACTGTCTTGACATCAAGAGCAATTACTCACATTGCATTTATGCACTGATGACTGTTGAGCATTTACGCCATTAAGATCACGACGTTTCTAACAATTATTATTGTAAACTATTACTGGAAAAGTATTCAACAGCATGATATGTGACATTGCATAAATCTCATTACTGTCTGAAGCTTTATCGGTTCAATTGGATTACAAGAAAAAAGAACTCTCTCCTTGAACTTTCTGATATGGAGGAGAATTCAAATGTAAATCCCAATCAGCTGATCAGAACATCCTGGGAAATCATCCAAGATGTTGTAAGGACACTGATCACGGGTGGGAAGGGGGGTGAGGGCAGTAACTGTGGGAGGAGGATGAGAAAAGAGGGCGAAATGGAGATGAAGATACCTTCAAGTTTGGCAGCCAGCATCTTAAATGAAATAGGATGCGAATCAAGTGGTACAAGAGTGCAAAAAGAAAGAAAAAAATTTGAATTGTACGCTGTGAGCTTTGCCACTGGGACTGTGACTTCAACAAAAATACACACAGTGTCACAGTATCTCAGCACATCACAGTGTGCGCACGTCTCAGGCTGACAGGTGCCACACAGCGTTGATGCAAACGGGCATCAGACAAGCCTCGGATCTCCTGCCAAGGCCACGACGCTCTCCCCTCATCTCCTCTCATCGCATTCTCACCAATGTGCCTAATGAGTGAAAAGACATGCACACGCAGCATGAGATCCGTGTACAGTATAGTCAGTGCATGTGATATGACACACACACACGTCAAATATCACAGCCGAGTGTTTCTTCCTCTCTCTCTCCTCTTCAAACACATTTACACACAGAGACAAACTGTCACTGATTTCCAGTGTGCACACGCACACACACACACACGCACACGCACACGCGCGCACACACACACACACACGCGCGCGCGCGCACGCACATAAACATGATAATGAATCCCAGTTTGACCACCCACACTGGATGAGTAGGGAGAATAAATTCCAATCAGCAGGACTAAAGCGGGGGAGAAAGACAGTAGCACATTTGTCTCCACACACCACACTATTAATATGCTTAATAAAGTGGCACAGTGGATGAAGATGAATGGAGGATGGAGTTAAGGTAGTTGGAGTGAAGGAGTAGAGCTGTAAAGGAAGGAAAGAAAGAGGTGAAAATGAATGAAAAAAGAGAAAATATGACAAAATAAGTAAAAGAAATAAAGTAGAGAAAAGGGACTAAAAAATAATGCAATGAGAAGAGAAAAGATGCAAATGATGGAAGGATAAGATGCAAAGGTTATGGAGAAAGTCTATTGCAATTAAAATAGATGAGGTGGATTACACAAATCTCCTTTGGCATCAGAAAAAGCCACAAGGATGCCAGCCTTGTCTAGATGAAGTCCCATAAAGTTACTATTTCTTTCTCCATACAACAAGATAAAACCACCAGGGTGTGTCTAATCATGTGTGTTTTTCCACCTACACACACACACACACACAAACACACAGATACCCATTGCTATGGCAACACTGACAGTACTGGGCAGCCAGAGTGGCATCAATGTGGAGGCCCATCCTTGGAAACAGAGAGAAGACAAGAAAGACAGAGGAATTCAGAGGGGACACACACCCGCCCAGCTTCACTATGCTAAGAGCTCCACCCAGACACCACACCTCACCACCTGCCTGAGGGTTCAGAACAGGGAGATACAGCTACATTAGAGGATAGTTAAAATATAAACAAATAGTGTGTTCATACAAATTATTGCATACATACACCTTTAGCACATTTAGTCATGCACAAAGTTTTTGTTCTCCAAGAAAGAAAGAAAGAAAGAAAGAAAGAAAGAGCCCTAATATAGTTACAGAAAGAGAGCAAAAGGAAGACTGATGAATCACATTAGAAACAACCCCCTCCTCCGACACCCCAACCCACACCCCACCCTTTCATCATTATAACTGCTGCTTGTAAAAATAACTGAGTGCATTTGGCAATGACAAATATGTCTGCACAGTCAGAGGCCTCAGAGGCCCGTCACTCTGCACATTTATAGTCCAACTTATGTGGAATGACTCGCTGTATAAGGGCATTAAAGTCATGAGACCGAGTCTGCTGCATTTAGAAGACCCACTGTGACGAACATTATTGAAATTGATACTGAATGCTCAATCAATGCCAAGAAAGCTATTAGCTTATGCTGTATATCTGGCTATAGTAGCTGTCTTGTGGCAGGGATTGTTTTAATTCCAGCTGAATTTAGTTAAGTGGATATGTAATATGAAATCTTATTTTATTTATGAAGTGCTAGCTTTGCTATGTTGCTTAGAATTAAAAAATTCACTCTTTTGTCTCACCACAAGTTTCCTTCATGTTGTCTCTCTGTATGTGATTAACTTTAGATCAGCCTGATGTGAGAGTAGCAGCAGTCACAATAGTAAATGTCACTCTGCAGCCCAAAGGTTTGGTCCTGCACACAAACCTCAGAGCAAAGATGATCATTTTTTTTATAACTATGTATTTATATGACAATCACAAACAATTGCCTAAAAATAAATGAATAAAAATCAATAAGCACTGAAAGAAGATGGAAAAAAGCATGTAAATGAGTGTGATGACCACACCAAAATAACTGAGAATATGTTCACACAAGTACAAACAAAAAGACCCCTCGCTGGCAGAGGGTTTGACATTCTGTGCAACTCCCCCAAGAGGTCAGAGGGGTTAGCGATGGAGGGAAAGTAACAGCTGGTGCCCGGGGTAAAGAGGAGGGCGAGTGTGTGCTGGCCGTTGGTTTGTTGGCAACTGGGCTATATATAGACTGGAATGGTCGTCAGTAGCTTTGGTGTGACAATGTCTACACTGCAAACCGTGCTGGAAGGCCAAACTCCACATCACAGAACGTACTGTAGATACTGGACATAGTAAGGACAGGGAGCAGGGCGGGTGGTCGTGGTAACTATGTACAGTATCACTACGTATAACAGAGGGATGTGTAGACAATATAAGAGAGATTATGCAGTTTTTATTTAATTTAAATTAACTTACAGCCTTCATATATGTCTGTAGGGATGTGGACGGCGGTGGTGTTGTAGGAAACAAGTCGTTTGAAGTCAGGGTCTACGTGGAAATCGTCCGGAACATATCGGTTCTTCTTCTCTGTCTGATTAAGCTGCACAAAGGAGAAAAAACAGTGCCAAAACTTTTGAATCCATCCTGCAAATCATTTCTACCCTTTAAAGGGGCCTGTGCATGTGTGTCTACCCTGAGACTGTAAACATACTATATATGCAATTCTTTGATACTGAGAATGACAAGTTGTCTGGTTTGAGTATTCACTGAAATGTCACTGCAGATAGATAAAGACAGAGAAACTGAATTAAATTTTAGGCAGTGAAACATAAATCCATGCACCCACAGAGAAAGAGAAAGAGGGCCTGTCATTCAAATGCAGAGTGACATTAGTGTGCTGTGGGTTTGTGGCTCTTTGCCACTGGGACAGTGGAGACAAATTAGAGGCTGATCCCTGCTTATCAGAGCAGACAGATGATGTCTGAGGCCAGGGGATGCGTTCAATGTCTAACGCATACTCGTGTTTCGGAGTGAAGATCCCAACATGATCACAGACCCAAATATAAAAAAAAATATGCAAAAGAATACCTCATCATATTGTAGTGTCAACATAACAACAATAATTCTTACCAATGCAACACATACACATACACATATACATATGGTTAGTCACTTCACAGATCTTAAGCAGAACTAAATCTAAGGGCTAAAAATATATGAAGGATTCTTACATGCTATAAAATAATCTGCTCTTGGGTATGTTGACATGGTTAATACTCCATGGAGGGCTAGATAAAGTTTGCTTGTGAGGTTGTATTTGCAAAC
The DNA here is from genome assembly GCF_900324485.2 of Mastacembelus armatus. Lineage (NCBI taxonomy): Eukaryota > Metazoa > Chordata > Actinopteri > Synbranchiformes > Mastacembelidae > Mastacembelus > Mastacembelus armatus. The sequence continues at coordinate 10,814,333 of NC_046655.1, read as the reverse complement.
TTGTATATATGATTATACAGACAGAATATCAAAATAGTGAAATTAAATTGTACTTACATCATCTTTGGCATTGTAGTAAACAATTTGGTCTGCCTGCAAAGAGATTGACAGAAAAAGATGAAAAGATGAACACTTAATGGCTAAAAAAGAGAAAATTCTGTCTATACTTATATCTATTGTTACTTCTTGTTTACATATGTCATAAATGTTTATTATACCTAATGTCAAAGTAGTGGATGAAACAAACTACTAAATACAACTCTTGGTTAATTGTTTTATTCTAAAGATAGATGCTATAAAAATAGAGGTACTTAGTCCAAAAAAAAAAAAAAAAACCAAAAAACCCAAACACAACAAAAATTACCTTTGAATCTCGCTATACTGTATTTCTTTGCAGCACTGTGGTTAGACATTGAGGATCAGTGAAATAAGGGGTGCTGCTTTGCTATCACACTACTGGGTGTCCTGTCAGTACACAGGATTGCAGGTCGCTAACAAGCTTGCCTAGCTGCTGACATGAGGATGCCCTGGAGCCACAGATCTGGTTCACTGACTCCCACCACCTGCCTACAGCCTCTGCTGAGCTGCAAACAAACAAAAAACTGCAAACAAACTGCTACTGTTACCTTAGCGTAAACAGTTTATAATTATCTCACAATACACAATTAAACCTCAGCAAATTGTGCAAAATGCTAGCACCTACTCCTGGTCTTGCTGTTTTGACTGTTACTGAGTTGTACCTGGAAATGTGCAAGTTTACCAATATGTGCTAACAGTAGATGTAAGATACTTATATGCACGTGCAAGCAAAGATATACACACAAAAGGGCTGATGACAGGAGAATGCCCCATGATGTTCTCTGTCAGGTCATGTTACTGCAGACAATGTGCACCTTAAGAGGTGATGATAACACTAAAGTCACACCATCACACCCCACAGGGCAGGCTACTGTGTGGAAAAACACTCACAATGGAGGAAAGATGGAGAACGAGAATGAAGGGAGAGGAAGGGTTGAAAAATGAATAAATGATTTTTGCTATTACTTCATCTGCCATGTTGTGGTGGGTGAGATGTGTACTGCCAAATCAATGGGTGTATGAGCTGTATCTATATCTTGTCTGGGTAAAACGATGCTTTTTAATGTATAGCAATCTGATCTCTGACAGGTATGACTGCAGCTCATATCCACATGTGTAAAAACCCAATGACTCATTCAATATGCCATCCACTCACTAAAAACTCATCAACATCATCTGCTCCCACCAGTTGTGGTGTTTTCCCTTTGGATTTGAAGCAGCTGCAAACACTTGTCTGTCAACAGTTGTAAAAGATTCAGTTTTTTCTATCAAATGATATCACAAAGCATCACATTTAATGATCTGCAATGTTTATTTTTGGCAGCAGTGTCTCTAAACTCACTTATATATAAAAATAAAATTTAATGCAGGCTTTCAATATATAAAAACTAGTTGTAAACATGATTATAATGAACAGAATCAAGTAGTTCTCTGTAGAGCACTGCTCTACATACACAAGTCCAAACAGTATGTTTACATGTTTATGCATTTCTTATTATTAAGCAAAAGTAAAAGTATGATATAAATCTGATAAAATATATTTTCATCCTTTTATTTATTTAACATGTTATCAGATCTTAAGCTGATTTGCAAGAGTTTTATATTTTTTACATTAACACACAAGATGCTCATATCACATTCACATTTTATACCAATTAAAGAACCTTTAGTAAATGGTATTTCAGTAACTGAAGTCTGAAACCAAAGTATTGTCTAAGTACTAGGCTTTTCTCATGCAAAGTAAGGAAAGGAAATTAGCATTTTGCATTTATTATGAAAAAGCTAAAGCTAAAACACAACATCAAGGGCAGTGAACAGCCAAGAGAGTGGCATTGTAATTCTCAACAGAGTCTGCCATTGTGGAAACTGGGCATGGCATTCATTGGGTCAGCAATTAGGCAAAGTAACTGAATGAGTTAAATATTAGTGGAGTCAGAGTATTTGCTGTATATTCTCTTCTAAAGTATTTTTAATTCTATGATTAATGAATAATATCTGAGAGTGAGCAGTGGGTGGGGGTATGTGTGTGTAGCATGCTTGGTTCTATTCCATAAAATAATTATATTCAATCTTGTATAAAGTCATTACAGCACAATTGCCATTGTAATAAGATTTGCCATCCAATTATTCTAATCATTTTGGATTACAAATGACATGTCCCTCTCCTGGCTCCTCTTACAGAGTTCATGGCACCACTTGATCCATATGTAATGCAGCCAGCGTTAATGAACATATCAGATTGGGCTCCAGACTGGTCACTCACCTCACTATCATCACTCCACTCGTGCTCCATCTGAAACCTTTCTGCTTCTGTTGCCAGCCTCTGAAAGAAGAGAGAGGAAGAAAGAAGCAGAGAGAAATACAGTACATCAGTCTCTAGTTAATATTCTGCAAAAAGCTAGAACTTTTTCTTTTTTGGCACTGAGGCAAATTCCTAACAATAGCATTGGTGCCAAATGACATTTTGTCCAAGGAAGAAGTTTTTACATTAGCTGATTTGGAAATGTGAAAAGCCATAGGCAAGCCAGCTTAAGAAATTTATATCACTGATCTTAAAAAGAAAAGCAACAGAAAATAGGGATAATTAAATATCAGAGACACTTGTAAAGTAATGATATCTAAAGCTATTACAGCTGATAAAAGAACAGTATGTTTAAGAGAAAATACTTCATTTCCTATTAGCACTAAAGGTATGAATTAGGATTTGCTGTGACACAATGTTACGCTAAAATTAGACATACACCTATTCCATCTTTTCCTAGATCTGGTCCTAATGACTAGGTTAATGGGTTTATAATTAATCTGTACCTGGTCCAAAAAGGCACTGTAGTATTAATTTCCCCTGGGAAATATCAAATCCAGCTCTTCCTGCTTATGTGTATAGCACAAAGGCATAAATTAATTTATGAAATCAGAGGAGGAGGTGGGGGAAAAATGATTTTGGATTAATTCTGCTGTGAAATTGAACAAACCAGTGCCAAGAATCAAAGAGGCAAAACAAAATCTGATTTTGTCTGATTTGCAGGAATTGGGTTCAAATTCAGTCCTTAAGCCTGTCCACCAAATTTTGCAGCAGCTGTCATAGATGGTGGGACCTTGCGGCTAAAGGAGGAGCAAAGGTGAAAGTGTGTGTCTGTGAGCATGAGGAGAAAAGCTTTTTGAATACTAAACATCTTTGTATGCTAGTGTGTGCCAGCAAAAACCATATATCACAAAATAGTTGGGATGAATTTCTAGTGTACATCCTCTTAGCAGGCCAAACAACCTTCCATCACTACATTGCACTTTTATTTTTATGACTATCCATCTACATTACTGTACATTTCCACTTTTTCTGTGGAATGTAGTTCTTTGTGGTTGGGTTATAGTGATTGTTCAGTTTCTATTTGCCAGTGGCCACTGAGCTACATCAGCTTAATGGGTATATACTGTGGGCTTCCTGTCAAGTCATTATTAGTGCAAAGGAACACTGAGGTGTGTGTTTTAATCAATCTAATAAAGTCCTTATCTGATCCTGTGATCAATGTTGATTTACTCTGAAAGACTCCTTTTCAAGCTCGAAGCATCATCATCATCAATGTACATATAACAGGCTAACTAAGAGGTTAGTTGTGCTTCTGCCTGACATATTGACAGGTAAGAGAGTCACTGCAGACAGACCTAAGATGACCAGAGAAACATCTTCTTGATTTCAATAAGAAAAGTTAGGTGCTAGAAGACCTATGGAGAAAAAAAAGCTGTCTATCAACATCTTTTACATTCACACAGATGATAATTACTGTATGCATAATAAATGAATTTAAGTCTAAGTGTGACCACTTCACTTAATGTGTCCGTGTAAATGTGATCACTTAGACACACACCTTATGCACAATTACTGTTTTATTTTATTTTGTTTATTTAAGTGCTTTTGCAGGTGGAGCATTATAAGGGACCTTTGGAGTGAAAAGTTCCAGTGGTCCAGGACAAAACGCCAATAAGATCTCTACAGCAGATCAGAAGGTCAAAGAGTCTGAGGGCAGCAGCAGTTTCTCTCTGCTTTTATACAGGTGTGGCAACCCTACAGCCTCACGGCATTGCATCAATGCTGTAAACCATGAGAACAAGTAAGTATGGCAAAAATATGGACTTGTTAATGAGCTGGAATCCAATCTGATGATATCAGCAAGCTGCTACAGAATGACTAATGAGAACATATTGCTGAAGTACAGAACATATAATGAAGATGATCTATGCCTGGTCTGTGCTGTGTAGCTTGATGTCTGAGAACAAAAAAATCAGCCAGTGATTTCAGTTCATGTGTGGGGGAAAAAAAGAGCATATCACTCTGGTACCATTTGATCCATATACTATCTGACACATACACTACAAATATGAAGAAGATACAAAGAGAAACTACAGACGAAACTAAGATGTATTGTTAACAATGAGCAAGTGAGAAGAGTGACCACTTCACAGCAGATCTCTAGTAAATCCACTGCAGAATGTGCATATTTGTCTTCTTCTTTGGAGAAAATGAATCATGTCCACTGTTAAGTCTCCTGCTGATGTCACTACACAAAGATCTAAATATAATGACTTATGCAGCAAAACAAACCAAAACAAATTCTGAGGAGCTTCTTCTCACATGTAATATTTGGATGTATTTGCCTGTAATACAGCACATGTACCCTCTGCTCTCAGCAGCAAGAAGTGCTCATGAACACAGCTTCATGCATTTACAGTATAAATCTTCTTTCTGTTTTATTGTCTTTGCCTTAGGTGTCACGTTACAGCGAGCGTGAGAGCAGGCTTTCCAGTGATCAGCTCCAGCTTTACAAGTTACAACAGAGAAAGGGATTGTGTATGCGTAGATGGGATGGAAGGAGGAAGTGGAGAAAAAGGTAGATGAGACATACGATTGATTAATGTAGGTGAATTCTTTGACTGGCTAATTCACACAGAGTACAAAGGTGTCTGTGATCTACAAATACTGAACTTCACAGAAACTGCTCAGAGTGCCCCGATAGGTGAGTGGTTACGATGGGCGCTCCATGCCTAGGAGCACAACTTGTGATGTCGACAGTTTGGGCTGGGTGGTAGTTTGTGTTTCCTGTCTGCCTTTCTGTAATCTACTGTTGAATAAACAAAAATGCCACCCTGCCCCACCCACCCACCCACAAAAATTAAGAATACTGAATTACTGATGTAAATCAATGCGCCCTGCAACTCCTCTGATTTTGCATTTTGTAAGCAACACACAAAGATGTACTGTGTAAATGTAGCTTGCTTTTCTGACACATATTCCTGGCAGTCTGAATAAAGCATCTAGTGCTGCTAAGACAGGACAGAACACACACACACACACACACGCACGCACGCACGCACGCACGCACGCACGCACGCACGCACGCACGCACGCACGCACGCACGCACGCACGCACGCACACACACACACACACACACACACACACACACACACACACACACACACACACACACACACACACACACACACCTGCTATCTCACTGATGTGTAGGGAGGCACGAGAGAGAGCAGAGGAAACATGAGCATCTGCTGTTGTGACTGGCAGCACTTTAGTTAGATCTATCCTGCTCAGCCTGTAGGGAGTCAGGAGGAGAGTGGTGAGAACAAACAGGAGAAGGGAGAGAGATACATTTGCACTCATACAGAGTGGCACAAAAAAGAAAACTGTATAGAGTTGTATCTTACTGTAAGCGCATGCAAGTTGACAACTTCACCCTATTTACTACAACACTAGTCTTATATACAGGAAACAGTCCTTACTAATATACCAACTTCACAGGAAGTGACTTGTTAGAGACTGGCGCGTGTTTTGCCATCTACTACTGTGGGCTGGTTTGACAGCTCATCTCTCCCGCAGCAAAGTCTTCCAGCCGAGCATGCCATCTATGTGCCAGCTGGCTGCAAACAACTCCCAATTACAGCTGTGCCCGGCTGCAATGCTGACATGGTGGTTCTGCATGTGCACACACATCAGTGCATACTGTACCACCATCACAGATTTACTCAAGTAATGTCAGTAATTTTGGATTAGTGTTTTTATATCCAAGGCATAATTAGCTGGATCCTTTAGCTCCCAATTTTAAGTGTGATACAGCTGACAGTGTTTTGGCAACAATAGTTTGAAGAGTGGATTCAGCAAGCATTTCACACTACAATTTCAATTCAGTGCTGATCACACTGAGCTGTTGTTGATATATCAAGCTGCCACAAAAAGGATCATTTCCAAATTCTGCAGTAACAAAAATGGTCAACAAAACAATGTCAAATAACATTTTGCACATTCCACAAAGACACATTTATGCTGTAACAAAGCTGCTGCTGTCTGTGTCTGAATATGACAGGCAGAGAAAGCAATAATGAGCAAGACACATCAAATGTACATATCGTCGCTGTATGCATATACTGTATGTCTATTACATTTCATGTAGGGAAACAGAGATGACACACACAAAGCTGGAGTGGTGGAGACACACAGAGAGCACGACAGCTGGGCTGATGAAAGCAGCCAGCCACACAAATACACAGGCATACACACAGAGAATAATGAGTCACTAGAGGCCAAAACTCTCTTTTTCACACACATACACACTCTACATATGTACATATATATACAATATTATATATATAAGGAGAGAAATGTACTTACACAAGATCAAAAATCAGTCCTCTCTATTGGAATATGCTTTGCAAAACATTAATGGATTTGACAACCATTTGTTTTTAGCTTCAGTGTTCTACCCCCTCATTGATAACTGTATATATATTATAAATGGCTATCAATGAGACTTTTAAATATTTGTCAAACTCTTCTAGCATGGAAATATGGAGCAGACAGGAAGCAACTTTGGCTGAAGGCACAGGAAAAGGATCACAGGTCCCTAATTGATAAAAAGATATTTTGATTATGGCCACACCATATAGAAAAAAGAAAGGTGCTAAAGCAGTTACCCACGATAACCATGATGGCAGCATGTTCTAGCAGCACCTCACTCAACCTAAAACAACAATTTTATAACAGGTTGAGTGTGTGTGAATGTATGCTTGTATTTTCAGTCCTACAACATTTTGAGTTTTTGAGCACCCTGGGCCTGAACACAGATGACACCAATAAATTAGAGACACATTTCACAATTTGTATATTTTTCATCATGTATTTCCTAAATTCTCCTCAATCATATAATTGGTTATAAGCTAGTGAAGCACATTTCATTCTCCCTGATGGCCATGCATTTTGGTTTTGAATGAATGAGGTAATATTTCAATGTCTTAAGACTACTCATAATATTAAACATTCCCACTAAGTTACTCTGGAAGGCTTACTGTAAGCCATCATCATAAATTATATGCCAATAACTCCTTGGCATTTGACACAAGCAGGAAATTTATGGTGTTTGTTCAGCAATTTGGAAATAATACATTTTAACAGTACTTCAGTGAGAAAACCTCTTAAAAAATATATTACTGTGTAAAAGTGTATTTCTTCAAAATCAGTCATAACAAATATAAGGCATTATAGTATATGATGTTTGATCATAAGTGAATATTAGCTCGTGGGAAATTAGGGAAATGTTTCACTTTGTTGTACAACTTACAATAAAACAATCTGGGAATGAGTGGCCTAATGAGCATATATGTATGTGTATGTGTATGTGTATGTGTGTGTGTATGTCTGTGTGTGTGTGTGTGTGTGTGTGTGTGTGTGCGTGTGTGTGTGCGTGTGTGCGCCTACTCTGTGATTAGGGTTTTAACTGCAGTGTCTAATGACTCACAGCATGTCATCCAGTGTCAGTTTAATAACGCACTTCCAGACACTAGAGATCAGTGACTCCTCTGTAATTACGCACCACTACATAACACAGCGTTTAAAAGAGCTCTATTCAAGTGCTAACGCCCTTGCTCTCATCCTTCTTAGACAGTTTAATGAACATGAATGCAGCTAGAGAAGCAGTTTTGTGTTTAATCCATGCATATGGTAGATTATGAAGGATGACGGTACTTGGATGATATTTGGAAGTTTTCTAATCTCGTTTGCCCCGTGTTGAATGTACAAGAGGGTGACAGACAGAGAAAGAGAGAAGTGACTCATTTCAATAGTGAGGAATCTGTTTATGATGTGAATGTTGCTAAGCGACCAGGGTGTCATGGTAACCTGCTGCATCCGTGGTCCAGGCACTGTGGTGTGTGAAAGATCCTAAATGATAGCAATGCAAGAGAACCAAAACCTTTTGTTCATTATCTTCCCATTGTAGCACAGGCCACCTTTTTCCTCAGCAATTAAGACTCGACTCAAACCTGCCCCTGTATGCCAATGCCACACTCACAGCCCACTCACAGTTAAGAAAATTTGGTTTCCAATCAATGGACAGCAACAGGGGAAAGTGATTTAAACCAATACAAGATGCCAAGGTTGGGAAATAACTGTTGTTGTTGTTTTGAAAATGGCCACCAATTGTGGTTCAGGTTCTGGTGAGCAGCCAAAGACTTTTGGTTCTGCTGCCAAAGTGCTAATGCAATCCCAAGCCTGAAATAACCCTCACCAATCAATATTCAAATAGCAGAGCCTTCAGCTGTCTGTTCTACATCGTGTCTTCCCCTTATGCTCTCCCCTTCTCTCTTGGGTGGTCACTGTCTTAGTATTTTCCTTTTACTTTTTACAAACAAATGTCTCTACAAAGAACATAACTCTCTCTTATTACTAGTTTTTCCGTGAACTCTCTTTCCCTCTTTGATTTTAATCATGACATCATCTCTGCAGGTCAGTCCACTCTCTTCTGTGCAGGCGGTTTGTCTGAGGGAGGTCTTGGCAGGCCACCATATCCCCTTAAGCAGGTGCTTTTGTCAACAAGCATTCCTCATGGTTAGCACAAAGCATCGGAAGGAGTTCCTTGAAGGCACTCGCACAGAAAATCGCCGCTGTCTAACCAAGTCAGTCCTCTCTCCCCAGTTTTAGGCCATCTTTGAGAGCAGCTATCAGCTAAAACTGATGTTGGCAGTTAGTGTATTATTTCTGCTGTGTCAGCGTGTACCTTCACTGAAATACCTATAAAAAAAACTGATATTGAATTGTAGAGGAAAAAGAATTTAGTAGAGTTCTATACTAACATTATATTTTCATCCCAGCCTTCTCTTATTTTAAGACTAAAGCTTATAAACTTCAACTGTTTAAAAATGACATCGTTAGATGAAAACATTAGATTCTGTGCCAATGGCTGTGAAATTCTGTTTTGTGACCGCCACAAAATCTTCCTCCCGTCTATGATAAATAAATATATCTGGAGATCGCTGTCACTGTGGGAAGAGAAATGACCTATTGCACTGGGGGAAGTTAACCACAGGCCCCATCAAAGAGTATTGGTAAAGAGGAATCATTCAATAATAGATGAGAACGGAGTCAGAAGAATCAGAGGCAGCCTGGATATCAACGGAGGCAATGTTAAAAAAGATGCTTGGGTCAATGTAATAAACAAAATAAACAAACAAATATACCAAAGGTGTGTGTGTGCGCGCAATGTGTGTAATTTGTGAGTTCTTTCACAATTAACAGGTCACATCTATACTATAGGTGAGAGTTACTGAGACACAGTTACAGTTAGTGGAAGAAAAAGAAATTTAGTAAAAGGAGAGAAATGATGCAGAGCACCAGTGTGGTGTTCATGCTGTGATTAGTTTCTCTTATCAAGTCAATCAACTATTACAGAGAAAAAACATCTGAGCTAAAATACTGTTGAAACATCTCAAAGTCATGTAGTGATGTATTAACAATAATAAAACTATTTTTGTGATCTGAAAGGTGGAGGCACCAGCAGCATAGCTACAACTGAACCCAACAGCAAAAACATTCATTAGGTATTTATATTTTACAGTGTAAGTCAAAAAGCATGAGTCCATTTTTCACAATTTATAAAAATTGTAATACATGAAAATTGTCTTGAATCAGACACAACTTGCAGACACTTACATTGTGGCACCATTTAAACTCTGTTGAATTCAGGTCTGAGCTGACACTGACATTCATGTTTACGGCTAAAAGAAAATACATGAGACACATTGATTAATAACTTGCAATTCAATAAAAGGTGTTTTCATTAGCCAATCACTGTTTAGGCTTAATTAAATGAAATGGTTCTGTTCAGTTTGATTTATCTAGGTAGCTTAGCATATACACAGTGGTGCCATTACTGCAAATAAGAAAAGCAACACTGTGGCTCTTATATACAGTGTATGGTGGTTTGTTTTCAAGGCAGCCTTAAGCAGTGCAGCCTTAATAGATGGAATTGCCTAAAGAGGAAAGAGATGAAGAAGACAGGCAGGACAGGGAGACATTTTAAATTGAAATAGCTCCCTTGAAGGAGTCATCATCCATATTCATACATTGCCACACACATCCGTACACATACATCCAAAAAGGAAAGACATAAGAAAAGACAGGAGAGAGAGAAAAGAGGAACATAGGCCAAGGGAAAAAGGGAAAATGGGAATGAAGAGTGACAAAGAATCAGGGTGAAGTTATGGGAGAGGAAGTTAAAAGGAAGCTACGAGCAATAAAGATGGAAGGACAGGGTTGGAGGGAGAAATGGAAAAAAAAAAAGATACACAAGGTGAAATAAAGCTACACAAGTCAAGAATAGAGAAGCAGATGAGATTATTTTAGGAATATGAACAAATGGTCAAAAAAGCTAAAAAGAATGGAAAGGTAATTGTGTGTGAGAGTGTACAGAGTTTGGGATTGGCCACAAGTGGAGCCTATTCAGCGACTCTAATCTCCAGAGTTGTCTCAGCAGTGAAACTAAGCTGTGAGTGTTGCCGCATAAAGAATCTGACTCATTTTCTGAAATATCAAAAAGATCTGCGAGACAACTCTGTCTGGCACATGCAGGCACACACAAACACACACATCGATACACAAAATATCTCCCTCCAAAAAACGAAAATAGTCAGCTACAGCACGCTGCCGATGACAAGACTTCCTGTTGGGAATTCCAGTTTCACAGCCTTTTAAAGACAACACAAACTGAATGCAGAATATTCTGGAGGAACATGAAAGAGACAAATTCTTTGATCACCCCTGAGTGGGTTGGAAACAAAATGATCTCCCCAGTCAGATCACCAATGCTTTGGGAACCAACTGGGTAAGGAGTGATGACTCAAACACAATTAAAGACAGAGCTATACATTTTCAGCCATTGTGTACAGCAGTGAAATCTCCTCAGAAAGGAGAGCAGATGTGTGTGCAAGTGTGTGTGGACAGTTAGGAGATAGATACTGCAAAAAAGAAAAGAAAGTAAAGAAATGGGGGAACGAAATGTGAAAGGTCATTGTTAGACTGTGACAATGGAGCAGCAGAAAGTAGGCAGTGATGTGGAGCAGCGAGAGACAGTAAGTGGAGAGAAGACATTAGCTGCAAACACAGAAAACCGGAAGGAAGGCATAAGATCTTATCAGATCTATCTATGAAGCTGGACAACAGCCCATTCTCATTGCAGAGAGCTAATAAAGTAAAAACCCTTTCAAATAGCGAGTACTGGTGCAGACCAAAGCTCATCAACAGTACAGATGCAGGGCAGATACAAATCAGCATGTTTCTAGGACATCTTTGATGGATTGAAAAGTCCACAGTGGTATGAAAACACTCCACTTGGGGTTAGTGGGGGGGGGGGGGGGGGGGGGGGGGGCAAAAAGCAATTATAACAAAGCAAAGCCAACTGTGATGGGCTGATCCAATTTAGTGCGATTTTCTAAATGGCAGAAGGGAAGAAAGTGAGTGCTAATATCTCCAGCTATACCGACACATACAAATGACTGGCACAAACGTACATAACTGGCATGAACTTAAAACAGAATGGAATAATTATTTCAGACTCAGTGTAGCAGTGTGTTGTTGTTGTTGCCCTAGATCTGATCATTCCCAACTGGCGATGCCTACCCCCTGGTAACTCTACTATTACTCTACTGTGTGGGAAGATGTGGAGTACCTCAGCTGATTTAAATAAAGCAGAAATCATGTTTTAGTACATATTATACATATTTGTGTTTAGGAGAAAGTTAAATACAGAATTTAGATTTTAAAATGATTACAAATCGTGATGCTGGAATTCGGTATTTCTGTAGCTCTAATAATCATTAAACTGTGAGTTAATTGGCTCCAAAATAACAGAAGGGTTAACAGCTTCAAGTATCATGTCACAAAGAAAGTCTTGGGACATGTGATTCTTATCTTCTACACAATAGAGACACAGACATCGACATGTCTGCGTTGGTCTTGATGAAAAACCTGTCTCCCTCTAAGTAGCCCACAGCTGCCAACATTTGAGAGATTGCATGTCACGGGAGCACCGGCGTCAAACGCAGCAATCGAATCGAGGTGACAGGTTGGGCAGATGTCAGATTGACAGACAGCAAAACCAAGCAGGCCCCTGATTAAGTTAATGACAGCAGCCATCATTCTAATGGCATTGTGTTTATTGACAAAAGTTTGTGCACACACACGTACACACATACTCTAAGACACACTTGCAAAGCATAGCCAGAGGAGAGAAGTTGGCCTAGTGTAAAGACAGTCAGAGAAATGGGATCTATTCTGCTTAAATAAAGCACAACACTAACTGCACCATACAGCTCTAATTTTGCTAAAAATGCCATTAGCAGTTTCTAATCACAAAAGAACTAGAACTTAGTGTAATAGTATCTGGGGGTGGAAACTTTCTCCACGCACATTTACGTGTGTTTTCTCATGTATTCCTATGTGTGGGTTGGTTGCTAATGAGGCTGTCGGTTGGTTTAATGGATTTGAAAGTTCAAACAATGCTGTGTTGCCAATAGCAGAATGCTGCCTGTTGAATTGTGTACTAAGAGGCCAAAATCCTAATGGATGGGAGGTCTACAATAGGCTTCTAGTCTTTTGTGCCTCATGGGATGTGTGGCTTAGTGCACTCATGGACTTCCTACCACTCACCCACTTTTCCAGTCATTGTAATTTCTCTCTCATACACATCAGGCCATTTCTCTCTTTCTCTTGGATAGTAAGCTATAACATCTCACACAACCATTCTCTTACATGGTCACTTCATGCTGTGTGTAAGCCCTTTCTAAATGGAACAAGAGATGGGCAGAGACAGAAGAAGACAACATGAAAAAAGGGGATAGAGGAGAACATAAGACAGGACACAGCAGAGAGAGATGCTAAACGTGTTACGTCAAAGGGAGGGATTCATTGTCACACAGACTGAAACCAGAAATATTAGATTAGTGTAGTTCAGGTCAGGAACATTACAGATGCTGCATTGTCCTTGCCTTACTTTCATTTCAATTTATTATTCAGCTAAATGGACCCTTGCATAAATTGATCACCATAAAGCTGGCTCACTTCCACTTCATTATACAGAACACTCTTTATAGTAGATAGCACACCACCATGGGCCATCTCCCTTTCAGTGGCTTATACAGTGACAAGTAAATATAAATTTTGAGAAGACCAAAGAACATCAGCATGGTGCTATGGCCATTCCCTACTTCCTATGCTGTTTTCACACTTCCAGCAAAGAGGTAAACAACTGCCATTAACGCACGCAGGTGGAAAACACAGCAGATGGTGCTGATAAAAGAACTGAGCCTGTAGTTTATCATCACTATTCTGCTGCCATCAATTCGTTGAGCAGTTGTGCAATACAGCAACACCAAAAACTAATTGTGCCTCATCCCTGGACAATTATTAGGATGTAAGAAAACCAAAATGCTTGGCTGGGTTGATGGGGTAATCAATGAGAACGTAACTATGGCGACAGGCTGTCAGGATTTAATTGGATATTTCTGGGTCTTGGAGCCAGATTGATTGAGAACAGAAGTGTCTGGAGATTTTAATTTTGTTGGCCAGATACTGTTGTGTTTGAACTAAGAAGCAGTGGAAGAATGGATGGATCATTTTAGCTTGTCGTCCTTTGTAATAATTAATCAATTCTCAAGATAAAACTGCTAACATGCTGATGAGTAGCATGTAAGATTTATCATTATCATTAGAGCTTCAAGATGCTATATTATCACTAACAGGTGTTATGGTTGGTTAACAGGTTAAATCATTCTGGATGGTTTGTACAAATGAGCTCTCCCAAGGCCTTCGAATTGTCAACAAAAATGAATTCAGCTACATGTCCACAGTCACTACAAAATGAAAGCATTTAAACAGCAAAAAGTGAAACAACACAGACACGCTATGGATGTTTTAGGATTATTTGGCATGTAGCAACCCAGACTGGTAACTTTGAATTAAGTCATCTAGCTAGAGGATGTCTGCTTATGTTGGATCAGTGCGTGGCCTGAAGCAGTGGCTGTGTTCCAGTGTCTCTTCTGACATGAAATGAGGAGAAGCAGATTGTTTCTGTGTTTCCTTGAGCTCTGGGCCACTGTGCTAGGAGAGATACTGGATCTGATCTTACAAACAATCTAACAAACAATATAGAATTTGCAGTTCATATTTTTTTTTACAAAAAAACAGTTTTGAAGGGTCAGTGTGATGACAATTAAGTATCATGTCACTATGACAAAAGAGGTGAAAATCAAACAGCCGTCACCAAACTGATTTCCTAGAAGCAGCAGGACTGCCACAAGAGAATTTGGTGTTCGGAGATGACACTCACCCGTAGAGCTTGAGAGCGGTTATTCAGCAGTCTCTCTATGTTCCCAGCAGCCGTTGCCACAAGTTCCCTTGCATTGTTGGACTCCACGCTGAAGTGAGCTCTGTGTGCCTCATATATCTGAGACAATCACAAGAGAAAAGATTGCGTTAGAGATAAGCATAACCTAAACTGAACCCACACAATAACCCAAAACACAGATCCAGTAATGCTGGGAAGTTAGCACTGTTTACCTGGCAATCATCACCCTGCATGTTGTGCTGTACCATCAGCAGTCTAATTTAAAAGAAGGCAGTTGCAAGATGATGCTAGGGGCAATAAGCAGCATGTGGGTCCTCAAATAAGCTTTTACAGGAAAGGGAGAAGGCTGATGTGATGAATGATTCCAACTGCTAGTTGGTGAATTTTCACACAAAGTAAAAAAGAAATTGGCATTAACACCGATTTGGGCCTGAAATTGAGTTTGGGTAGCGAACATAATCAATCACATTGTCAGTGCCACTGTGCAATTAGATGCATCCAGCACGTATTGTATAGATCTCACTTTGTCTGAAGTGTTAACTTTCTGAGTCCTAAAAATGGAACCTTAACTTCCACTGATTCAACAATGCCATGTTATGTAACAATATTATTTACTGTGCTATGGAATATGCTCCAGCAAGGGAAATAAGAAACACAAATGCCAAACAGCCAATTATTTAGCAGCCCAGAGGGATTTCATTGTCCGGCATTCAAACCACAGAATTGAAGTGCATGCATGTACTTGTTTTCAGTCTTCAGGCATCTCATGAATATTGCTTTAGTGCAAGAACAAAATTGAAGGGTAATACTATTGACTTTTAGGTCTGGATTATGTTATTGCAAAGAACTCAGGATAATGCAATACTATACTGTGGCTTTGTGGTGTTCTGTTAGTTGAAAAATGATTCTCCGTAACAAAAGGTACAATTGTGTGCATAAAGGGCCTCAGATAAATAGATATTTGAAGGTGTCCCTGTTGTTTACATGATGAACTGTACAAGCAATGTGGATAGTTTCTCCATGTGCATTATAAATTTGGAATGCTGTGTAGAGTACACTGTTTATAAGAAGGCATCCTCAAAAGCATCAGGATCTGCTAGAACAACAGTGTAAGCACATTTAGTTGCACACAATGGCAGATGTGTTCAATTCTCATTTTTAGTGAGAAGTTATGTCTCCACATCAGATAAATATACTGTCTTATAATGAACACACACTAATTTTATTCTCCAAGGGTTTGAGAGGTAAAAGTGCCATATCCAATATGTCAATCAATGTGGATCTATGAAGCTTCTTCTTTGTAAGATGTGGGCTTGTGTGTGGGTGTGCATGCACAGACTATGGCCATAACAGTACAGTTGTGATGCTGATCCTGTCTGAGTGTGGCAGTGCATATGCAGTGTTATGTCAAATGAGAGGCTACTATATACAGATTGATGATATATTGTGACAGTTGATTCTCTGCAAAGAGGGAGAGAGAGTATGTGACAGCGAGTGGGCAAGATAATTCTTGACAATACTGCCAAGTGGTTCTTACCTGTATTAAGTTTTCCATGCCAGTGGCTGTGTCTATTAATGTGATCAACTCTTTTTGCATCTGGTCCACCCATTCCTTTACCCTGGGAACACACAGACACACACACACACACACACACACATATACAAAGATGCACAAAATCAATTAAGCGTCATCAAATGTAAAGGTTCCAACTGGCCTGCATAGTCTGATCAAACTTATTCATCTGCTCCATTCTCATTCAGTTTGAATACACCCTGTGACCTGAACTCAGGGGGAGACATGAAACAATAATGTTTAGCCAAGTGAATATGTTGCACTACTTCACATGAGCTGTGTATTAAATCATTTGTACTTATGGCATGATGATAATTGTCACATCCTTCAGGGCACGATGCTGGCTAATGGTTTCTTCTCATGAGAAATAAGTAAGATAATAAAAAAAAAGAGAGGGAGAGAGACTAATGTATCACAGTGGGAACTTTGTTTTATTTGACTTTAACACATTTTTGTCAGATCAGAACATATTTGTGGTTTCAAAAATGTATTTACTGTTGCCGCATTTCAAAAAGATCACTATGAGCTCTCTATGTGACATCTGTGCATACTGTGGGTGTGAACATATCTAAAACAGTATTTACAAGCATGTCTAAACTGTTTATGCCATGTAACAAGCAAAGAGGATTTTAAGGCTTCATATATGGAATCCCTGACAGTCAGCTCAGATTTTGTGTGTGTGTCTGCATGTGTGCACGCAGAATCAACACAGCTCCCACTGACACTGGGAGACGACAGACAACTTTTGTCCAAAGATAACAAAATATACCTACGCCTTCCTCTAAACAGCACTAATTAAAAAGTGATGCTTTACAGGAGTGTAGGTGCCACAGCTGAGCTAACATTTTTCTCTGGTTCAAAAACATATCAAGCGCTGACTTTTTTCAGAAAAAGCAAGTCCCACAGGTAATAAAATCCCTCCTGTCAAACTCCTGCTGCTCAACAGCACATAACATGTTCTGAAAACAAACACGCCATAAGTATACCTACAAACTCCCCCAGGTCCTTTATGATAGGCAATAAAAAATAATAATCCATAAAGAAAATGATTTTTTTCTCTCCAACAATGTGAATTGACATCTTCCCCCTCCACACTGCTTAGGGGCCTTTGCCATATGAACCCTATCAGTGTTATCCTATTAAAAATATACAGTGTCATCTGAGCAGGATTAGTTCACACAGTAAATGTGTTGCATAGCAGCCAACAGTATATTTAGCCCTGTGACATACAGACGCTATTGGCTGAGAGCTGAGGGCAAATATAGGACGTGCATGCTGTCAGCACATAGTTTTTTCAACACCTAAGTCACAATCATGTAGACACACATCATCAAACACCTACTGTATATGGGATAATAAGAAAATATCATCTCTGACAAATGTCTTTGTCAAAGACAAATGTCTGTCTTTCAGAGCTGAGTCTGCTGAAAACTGTACAGGAACCCAGTCCGAGGGTCAAGATAAAGCGCACTGACTATAGCGAGCAGGTGTGTATTGAGGGGTCTGCTGTGCTTCATTGTCTGTCCAGTGTTTCAACAAGTGCTTAAATTGTTCCTCATACAACTGGGCATATTCACAACAAATCTAATATTGGGGACCACACACTTATACTAAGGCTAAAGGCCTAATAATAAGGGTAAAGTCTCATTCACTAGATTACTAAAATCTTGAGATCTCTGTGATCCTGTTTAAACAAAATAATTAGGGGGAAAAGTGCAAGTCTCTGATTCGCCACTTCCACGAATAACCATCTTGCGCTATCACAAGTCAAACACATACATTCCTGGCATAACACCAGGGTGTGGGGCTTCCGCATCACCAAAAAAGAGTTGCATGTTTCTTAAAGAATAGAAGCTGATGAAGGACGTCTTCTGGAAGAAGGGCTTTAACTGACGAATCTGTAAAAACATTTCCAAGTTTTAAGAATAGAAACATGGAAACATGAGATAGCATCATTATCCCCTCCCATGCTCAGATCCTGCTCTGTCCCCATCTCCCGCTTTCAGGCCAGCTCCTTGGGGAAATCTGAGCAGGGGGGATGATGAAAGGAAGGAAGCTTCCAAAATGGCTGGTGAGCCATGCAGAGCTACTGGACTACAGTGGTTGCAGACTGCAGGGCTGGAATTGAAAAACTCAGCCAAGTGTGAAACCTGCTGGTTTTACAAGCCCTTTTCCCTAAACTCTGTCTCAGTGAGTGATCAATATCACATACTCATGAAGAAGACTTTCTGATAGGAAGCTGTTGAAGCTCCTTTCCTTTCCTTTATTAAATTGCTGAAACAAGTATTTAATAATTCTGCATTAAGTTTAACATATATTTACCTGGAGAGAGCATTTTTTTCTTGCACACACAGACTATCTCTTCTGCACAACATATTATTTTTCTGGCACAAGATTCAAAATTATTTTTTTGGGACTTCAAACTTAACCCTCATTGATTTTATTTCAGATCTTCCTGACAGCCAGAAACCTGGAAACAACTGAATGTCAATACCACTAAAATTTTCTTCTCAAGGCCTTAAATTGATACGAGCAACTAGTGCTGTCACTCACAGTATCGTTGTTATTGCAACGAGCTGGAAATGAGCCATAGACTTCAGCAAAAACACACACTTAGAACCACTTTCATACTTGTTAGACTTGAGATGCGGAGCTCTGACGCTGATCTCACTCAGGATGTTGTTTATGAAATCTGACTCGAGGTGTATGAAGTACAGATCATCACGAGTTCACTGACTTTAAGGAGTTGGAGACACACTTTGTTGGAGTTTGATATGAGGGTCCTAATTCTGAAAAGATTAAATTTGCCCATGAGCTAAATAGTCTGAAATGAGTTTAGGTGCTGATGTAGTGTCAGTATCAGTATTACCACTGCTAATACCACACCACATCCATGACCTATTCTCTGACCCATTCAGAAAAACAGACATGTCATTTACATATCAGTAAGCATTTGAGACTTTTTCCCATAATTTGGCTTATTCCTTGATTAAACTACTGAGCATGTCTTAAGTTGTGCTTGACCCATGTGGCCTTGAGTACAATGGCTGATGGGTAAGGCAAAGTAGCTCCTCCCCCTCTCTTTTTTGCCTTCTTCACTCAAATGACTGGAAGAGAAGCTGCCTTCCTAAGGCTAGCTGTCACATGTACTGTATTTAGTCCTAAGTGCATATATGTGCACTGGGTCTTTCAGAGCACAGCAGCGGGTTGACCTGGGCCAAAAGTCACCAGGACATTTGCAGCACTTGTGAAGAAGCTCTTAACGTAATGAAGTATGCATAACCCATTTGTGCATTTGTATATGACTAGTATTATACTGTATAACTGACCATTTAGAGTGATGTATTAAAGTATGATAAAATACTGAGACTGTTTAAAAATTAAAGCTGCACTTATCCATATTTTATATAAATATTTTTCATAAGCAATGGCTTTGTGTGCTGTAACAGGCGGTGCCTGTAGTAGCAAGACATCATCCATCCAGCTTAGCTGTCTGAATGACATCCAGCAACTGAGTTGTTTCTGTTGACTCTCATGGCTCTGTTCCTAGCAGCAAACGTTAGCTGGAACCAAAACATGACTGCTTGATAAAAACATTCAGCAAAACACCTTCATAAAAGCATAATGTCATTGTGTTGTTACAACACTTTACAGCTTGTTTGAAATCGGAAGCAAATTGTATGACATGTAGTTGTGATCACATTGTTGTGAGGTTAGTGTAAAATTTAACGGCACACAAATAATGTAAAAAATGTGACTTCCAGTTTGCAAGGAACACTGACTCACCATTATGACCTAGAAGAAAAACAAATATCCTTGCCTTGCTAGTTGGGAGCACACTGCCCATTCTGAGGGGTGAACACAGGGAAATGGACACAATCCCAGAATAGAGAGCATGACTCAGCATGAGAGTACTGCTGTCTTACATCTGACCACATTAGCCACTCCCGGCCACGCTGTGTGTGACTGTGGGGGTGACCATTTGTGTTCCCCTGTCCTTCTGCTTCTACACTTCAAAAACACAGCCCTGGCCTCTGGATGTTTCAGGAACAGGGATGTAATAAAGTGCTTTAAAGAAGAGTTTCATTGTATTACAAGCTGGATCTCATGTTTGTTAACATTCCTACTTCTTTACTCAATAAGTCAGAGCGAAAGGCACAAGGCACGGGGAGACAACCAAAGACAGGTTTTCCTTATGCTTTTAAAGGACTAAATAAAAGCAGTGCAACGATTAAACTTTAAAAACAAAATTTTGTTCTTTACTTTGAAAGTTGTAGCTGACAGAAAAAAAAAGTTCAGTCCAGCATTATCAACATCTGGAGTCCACTCGCTTAAAAAATTGTTTCAGCTAATTTGGCTAAACTGTTGGCTCTTTCACAACCTGTCAGATTCTCTTGACTGCTCAGTGTTCGCCCAGCTGCACACTCCTGAGCAGAGACAGCGGCAGCACATTTACAGATCTAATTTGCACATTTTCATCGCAGCAGAATCAGAGACAAAACTACAGCATGACAGTAAGACCCAAGTTTTAATAACACTGAATAATTCTTTAATACGCTGCCGTAAAACCGTCCTTGACGAATACTTTTAAAATGGCAACTACCTCCACACAAGGTTTAGGTAAAAGAAACCATTTATTAAGAATTTCTAATCCAAAGACCGTTCTCAGATGGAATACATGGAAAGGCGATTTACCTTTAAGCTCCTTCTGTTGAGTCCTATCTATACTTTCATACCCAATGTCTGCACTAGAAAGAGAGCAGTCAGAGAACTTAAAATAAACACTATCAGCTGTATTCTTATGCTTACGCTGTCAAAGTATTTGTCATAAAACACTTTTTAACATCCTGCTGGTTAGCAGGCAGAAGATGCTTCAAGCCTGTTCGGCTCAACTGAAACTCATAGTATTAAGAGTCTAATATCCTGCAGTGCATGCCGTATCCTCGTTCAACAGGGGAAGAGAAAGGAGCACATCAAGGGAGAAACGTTATTTCTCCACTATGACCTTATAGTGTCATTCAACAGCAGAGCAAAGCACTCTGTTCTACAGTCATACAGCTGTCTGTTTATATTCTGTTCAGTCCAGAATATTGATCCAGCGATGTTGGATGCTCCATCACTCTGACTGAATCACTGAAAAGTTGGCCCCACACTGGCCTCAGGGCCCAACATGTCTGTGCACAAGTAGCAGCAAGAATCCAGGGCTCAGTGTCCAATCTCAGTATTTCCACTCCAGCACCCTCTCACCTTGTAAACAACCTCATGTTTTTATACTCAAAACCAGGTCTGTGGATCCGTATTTGATCTCTTAATGCCACCAGAACCATCCTAGAGGAAGCACATGACAGCAAACACTTTTTTTTTATCCACCCTTCTCATTATGCTGTGGAGTCATAGTTTCCACAACTGAGAGACAGTTTGAAACCTTAAATCCTCCCCTAATAGTAGTAATTTGGGCTTCTAATCTGTTCTTAGAGAGAGACAAGGCTGACACCATTATGGGAAGCAGGGGAGATGCACAAAAAAACTGTGTTGATGTAACTGAGCCACTGGGGGATAGCTAATAAGAACTCTGACTATAATGCAAAGCATCAAATAAGCAGCAAGCCCAACGGAGCATTGTAGAAGACAGTCATTTTCTGCCACTTTTCATCCTTTCTCACACTTATCGCCTATTGTTGATAGTTTATTTCTCTTTCCCTTCATTGCACGGACCCCTCATTCCATCTGTTCACTATTTCACTCCTTCCCTCTGCTTCTATTGTTGGTTTGTTGTGCATAATGTTCTAAAATTTTGTTTCATGTTCCCTGTAAAAACTCATATCCATCCCAAAAATTCTTCATAATTTACAGCCTTTTTTTTTTTTACCTAATACATCATATGTTCTTTAGAAATAACCTCATACTGTTAGAGATTTTCTTTCTTTGTCCTCCTCTTCAGTCCTCTAGCATGTATCACCAGGAAACACAAAGGAGACAAGTGATGACATCTTCTCCTTTATTGAGGTCAATAACACCATAATTGCAGGCTCTGGAAATGTCTCGTGGCCTCATTATCTCCTAAGGCAAGACATTATTGATGTTTCTGTCTCTTTTCCACCATTTTCCTCTTAGCGAGTTAGTCAGAGCATTTTACCACAGCACCCTGCTTGGATCTGAAGAGCTGTGTTTAAGTGAAGCCCTGACAACAGTACTTTCTATGCTCTATCAAGCACTAGTGTTAGGGTGTATTAGAGGCTGGGTAAGAGCTTACAAGACATTGCATGAGATCATTAGCAAACGATGGGGGGCTGCTGGTAGGCAATCACACGCTGAAAGAGCAGGTGTGAGTTGCAAGAGGCCAATTCCAGTGGGATTGATTTAAAAGGTGACTTCTGTCCAGAGACAAGCAGCCTCATATTGACTTGTTATGCTCGGTTAGTTTCTAAACTACAAAACGAACAGTTATAAAAGACAACAAGCCAGAAAAAAAAAAATAAATCAATTTTAGAAGCTGTTACTGACTTTCTCAATTAACCAACACACTTAGTGATCCAAGTGTGTCGCAGTTAGTTGACTGTGAGTGGCAGGATGATATATGTTATCATCTGTGTGTACAGACAGAATGCAAAGCAATATTTCCTTCATGTTGTTTGATGTTTCCTTCATGTACGTTTTACTTCTGTTTGTGCAGCTTGATTCTCTTGGTGTTAGACAGACGACTAGACTAGTTAGCAACATAAATCAGCTGTGTTGTGTATATGTGTGTGTGTGTGTGTGTGAATGTTCCTGCATGTGACCACACACCCTGACAAACTCCCAGTCTCTCCTTTTTTTTCCTCACACACATCTGTTTGCCTGTGTGAACTAGATTCATTCATTTTAATTAATTCATTTCTTTATGCACTCATCTGCAATATTTTCCATTTCAAGAAAAAGGAATTGATAAAGACGCACCAGGCCATCTGGATATCTGGGCACAGTCCACTGGCAACAAGAGACATCCCACAGAGGGTTGGGGCTCAGACTGTTTTTCTACCCTTGCCCACGTTTGACCTCACACTCTGGACCATGGCTTGCGGAGAAGAACTTGCCATCCCTCTAGCACCTAGTCTGCCTCGTCCACACCCTCCACTTCAAACAGCACATACGCCCTGACAGATCTAACAGCTCCCATTGTATCACCTCTCCCCACAGGTGTCTGGACACATTAAATGAGAAAGAAAATGGACCTGTTGTGACACCTGCAAGTGTTTGTACTATCTGCAGAGCTAAAGCAAAGACTGACAGCAGCAACTGAATTAATGTTCTACCTCTTTGTGTTCACATACAACTCACAGCAACACCAGGTAAATGCCAAATGCCTGCCTGTGCTACTGTAATGAATATGGCTCAAGTCATGAAAAACACTGTTTTACTTTGAACTTACTTCTTTCAGACAATGATGGACAGAGCAATCGACAAAGTCCACATTCTGTGTCTACTAGCAGTCTACATGCGGTCTACAAGAAATTAAAAACTGCAATTTCTAACTACAAAGACTGGAAAAGAGGCAGAGGAACATGGCACAACTACATTAGTTTAACAAATAATTAACCGGAAATACAAAATTGATATTATTATTGGACTCTTTTTGCCTCCTCATCCTCACCCCATCCAGCTGTCTTTTTGCTCTCTGCTCTGTCATTTTGAACTCTGCTCAAATGACTAAACCTCCACATCCCTGTCACCTTCACACTTTCTGAGCAAACCCCCTACCCATCCGTCAATACATCAGCCCTGCCCTTCTGCCACACTCCACACAATCTTGCACAATGTGTATAAATAGAGAGATTAGCCAGCCCCTCTGGCCAAAACGTCCAATTAACGTCAATCTAGACGCCTACATAAGCAGACTACTGTACTGAGTACAAGTCTCCCTGATGGCTGCGCACACTGTCCAGTGTAGTCTGAACACTGGCATTAGCAGCTCTTATGCTGCGATACAACTCCATTAAGGGGCTCAAGAGAATCCATCATGGGCCATCATGCATCCACTTTTCACTCAAAATATTAGACATCAGATGTGCTTGTGGTGTCTCACTAGAGATATTTTAAGCACTTAACACATCTACTCTTTGATTAGGATGATTTGGCTTTGTTGACTAAGTCCATTGCCACATTTCTTTAAAGCCATAGGAAATATTAAAAATAAACTGTCAGACAATATGACACAATTACTGAGGGTTATTTGCTCTGTAGTGAGCTTTGTGAGCAGGAGACAAATTGTATGTTTAAGTAATAATCAGTAACAAAAATTAAGATTGAAGGAATTTTTTTGGAAAATGGTATAATGGGTGAATAAACACATTTTCTGTAGAAGGATATAATTTACTGTCATAAAAAGCGTGTAAAGCGAGTAAACTTTAGCTTAATATTTTTAACAAATCTATTATTAAATGCTCATGTTGTTCTGATAAGGTAGGCCTTGTTTGAAGCTTTATAACACATCGCATATGTATTCAACAGGTTTTTTACAGTGCTGTCCACTGTATTGCTTCACTGCCTATTGATTAGTTTGGTATGGCTCATTGTTGTAACAGACAGCTGTACTTGTGGTAAAGGCTTATAAACACACCTCAAAATGTGAAAGGACTTCACCAATTTCTCCATTTAGAATATTGCCTTAGAACTACACCACCCACGTTTTATATTACGGTATACAGATGTACTTCCTGTACCGGACAGGGCCCCCATCCAAACAGCTGTTAGTTATTCTCAGGGTTGCCCAGGCAACAGTGCAATGGAAAATTCTTGGGAATTTCCATGTGGCAAAGGACTGCGGGCTTCTTTACTCCCCAGTTTTCTTTTCACATAGACAGGTCAGAGGGGAAATATCATTTTATCAAATGGAACTTGGGTTGGGAAACATAAACTAGATACTGGAGCAACACACACAGCCCGCACATAACCAAGGTGTCCACAAAATTTCAGTAGGTGAGATTTATGGCAAGCCCCTTTACATTCTGCACTCCTCTGTCCTGCACCTTTATCTATGCCTGGGTCAGGACACAGAGCTTCCTCCCCAAAGACAGAGGTTTGACTAAATAGAGTTAAGACTGGGGCAAATGGGGGTGATTAAGTCCAAAGGTAGTGGGGAAGCTGAACATGTGGGGTAAAAAAGGAAACATGTGAGGAAAGAGCAAAAGAAAAACTACAGGAGAAGGTGAAAGACAATTAAGTGACAGCGAAGAGGAAACATATCCATGGGCACAGATCATGGGCGACTACATGCATGTGTAACAGATATAACCCTCCAGCTGCTTGACTCCAGGCAAGAGCATGCCTCCTGAAATATACCTGCTGGCACCAACTCCCTTGTCGCTGCAAATCACAGACAAGGAAACCCTAGACAGCCCTGAGCTGCTAATTTCCATCTGCTCATTACATTAGATTCATCCTCTTCAAACCTCCCTGTATTATCAGTGTCATACTCAAGTTAGCTTCGACACTGAAATAAATGGAAAACCATTTTTAAAAACTTTTTTTCATTTCTCAATTATATATTAGATGAAATATTCTTAATCTCCATCTCTCCCACAGCAAAGAAAAAAAAAACCCAAAAAACAGGAGGCCAAGGCTCTGATTTAATCAAGAAATGAAGCCTAGAGTCTTTTTCATTGACAATAATAGAATTTGTAAAAATAATAATAACAGACCAGCATGACTGTAAGTGTAGATAATGTAATATTCCAAAGACACTGTTTATGCACATTTTCTGGTTCAAATCTTCTGACACTACAATCACATAAAGGAAAAGTGGATGTAAAAGCATTAAGAAGCTTTTGGAGCTGCAAGCCATGTTTTACTACAGTGTTTGTCTGAACATAGCATGGTAGATTAAAGTTATCTTTTGTTTGTAATATATTACACTTTATGCCTGAATAGTAATGAGCCCCGGCATTTGGGATAAGAAGATGTGAAAAAATATGCATATGGGTGCCTCTTGTAGGAAAGAGTGTCAAGGCAAAGACATATCATCAGACAAATTAAAGGAGAGAATTAATTAATCAGGATTCTTATTATTCTTACTAAATTACTATCAAAATGAAACATGATCCTAGAACAACCTTAAATACATTCATTGAAAAGAAATGATATCTCAGCTTTGATGGAAGATTTTCTCATTTGTTTTAAGAAAATAAAGAAATAGTTTGACAATCTGGGAAATTCAGTCATTCACTTTGTTGTCAGCTGAGAACATCAATGCGACTCTCGTGTACTGTCTTCCCTCTGTAAGTCTACATCAGGAACCTGTGGCACATTCGTACATATCTTTACACACTTCCTGCGTTCCTCTCTGCTCAGATGACGTGCATTGTCACATTATGACCACTGATTGCTGAAGACAAGGCTGCGAACACAAGAACCATGGCTGTTTAGCTGGTTGAGCATGAAATCTATTTAGCCTTAAGAAAACAAGCAAGCGAGAGTGGGAGAAACAGAGCAGAGGGCGGCAGAAACTGTGGAAAGAGGATGGAGCCACAATATGGCATTACTGGTGGTGACTACGACAAAAGCCAGAAATAAGCACGTGATCAGGTCTGGGATTGGATGGCTGCATTCTGCACAATGCACTGAAACCTGGCGACAAAGATTTGGATTTGTCTTGTGATTTGGCGGTGAAGCTGGAAGGAGCACACAATACACACAGAGAATCCATGCAGCACTGTGACCATTTAGAGTAGACAGATCAACAAGACAGTCTGGATTTTGTTATTGTCTCTTTTTCTCTCCATCTCTCACCTTTTCTTTTTATTTCTTCTGACCTCTCAAACTGTTAGCTGGCGCCAAGCTCTCCGGGGCCCATTCTATGACATCAGACCTTGCATTTCAACTTCGATGACATTAATCATCAGCCTTCAAGCGGCAATGAAGAGAGAGAGAGATAAAGAGACATAGGGAGCCTGGCAGAATTAAAGGGGGATTGAAATGCAAAGGGCAGCAGCAATGTGAAAGAGTGAGAAGGGATGGAGTGAGGGCTGAGAAAGATAGGGCACATGAAGATGAAGAGCAGACAGATGCTGGCATGCAAGGCTAAAGATGGAGCCCAGAGACAGTCACACTTCAAGCCATGAGACAGGAAGGTGAGAGAAAAAGAAAGTTTTTAGCCACAAAACACAGAGCTACTTAAGATGTTACTTATCCATGTTTCTGAATTTGCTAGAGGTAAACAAACTGGGTCACTCTCTCCATCCTTGACCTACTATTTTCTCTGACTTTCACCTTGAGGATTCACCATGAAGCTTGTCACTCAAAATCATCATCACAACAACAGCACACCAAGACCAGCACCAGCTATAGTAAAAGTCACAAACCTGGTGAGGACAAGAGACATTTTGCAGATTTGATTTTTAAAAAATGTGACTGTTATTGATGGCTAAGACGCAGATGTCAAAGTACAGTCTATATGAGATGGCTGAGTATTTTCTAGATTGATTCTGTCATTGCCTTTTCTCCTACATTAACTTTTCCTAATTCAGATAGAGAGCTCCTGCCAATATTGTTGTGAATTTTAATGCTGTTTTTCCTGCCTGATTGCCAGTTCCACTCAGCAAGTCAAATGTGTTGGTGAAAGTGGGTCTGTAGCTCACCAAGCCTGTTTGAATAGCATGTACACAACCCACAGATCAATCCACTTAGTGCCCATGAAATATAGGGAGTGGGCAGGCCACTCCACTAGTCTGACATCATATACTTGGCCATTAGGCTGAGTGCCATCATGGCTCACCACCTCTCTGGAGTGACTGTATTTGGGCTGCATTCAAAAACAAAAGCTGTAGTTCTGCCTCCATTAGGACCATCTGGAATATCTTAAACCTGTTGACTAGATGTGAGGTGCTTCTGCTCGCACACCCACAGTAAATTTGCGAAATGCATTGGGTGACCGTGGATATACAGTATCATCTGTGATCTATTAATGTTGCACTGCAAATAAAGAGGTTGAGCTTGGGAGTCAAATTTAGACACACTGAGGCAGTGATATCTCAACTGAGCCAGCCATGAATTTATCACATAAGTTCACAGCCCAAGTTAACATCCTGCAAACTCAAACAACTGGCCTTCATGTCGGACATTTAACTAACAGGAAGATGGATTATTACACAGTAAGAGGGCACAGGTTCCAGCAAGCTGGCAGAAAAGCAGCTACTGAGAAACCATCTGGTTAAAGAGGGTCTTGGTACAATTGTCTCAGAAGGATCCCCTATACAGTGTGCAGAGAAATATTCTTTTATGTTGACACAACAGTTCTAATCATCAGGTGTTACCTCTTTAGATACAAGCTCAGCTGCTTTTTAGTGCAAAATAAATCAGACCACATGAATCCAGGTAAAAAAAAATCAAACTATGGTTTCCATTCTCTCAGTGTGTGGATGCTGCAGGAGAAGTTTGGGAGCACCTGAGACACACTCAGTCCTGATTTACACAACAGCTGCATGTCACATGCTGTAAACTGGCAACAAATGGACAGTTGGGTTAAACAGGCTATAATTTTTTTTTACAAAGTTATATTGTACCTGAAGTAATGTGCAGTCATTATTTGCAAGAAGACAACTCTGTTTCTCCTGATACTCGTGAGGTTTAATGTTTCACCAAAACAAAGTAAATCCTATGAACAAATACTTAATAGAACATTTATCTTATAGTGAACAGTAGCTGAGATATATTTTCACCAGGAACTTAATTTTGACATGAAATGTTCTGGTTTTCTGGTCCTTTCTGCTACACGCAGCATATTATCAAAGACTTTGAACAGCCAACAGGCTGTTTTCAAGCCGTACTCACATCTGCGCTGTTGGGAATTGTCCGGTCGACACATTCGAAATGGTTGACAGCAGTAAAAGTAGACAGACTCTGTAATCCATAGCTTTGTTTATTTCCTCTGTATCAGGATCCAGACAGAGAGGAGATGCACAAAAAGCTCCACAAATCCACCGCGCCGCGCGTACTTCTTAACCAAACGCCTCACACCGCCATCGGTGCGCGTTTGGAAACGAATCTCATCTGGTATCTATGTCCCCCCCCCCCCCCCCCCCCACCGATGGAGTTGAGGAGTGTTCTTTTTTTGGTTCAGCGAGCGTGTGTGTGTGTGTGTGTGTGTGTGTGTGTGTGTGTGTGGTGTGTGTGTGTGTGTATATGTATGTGTGACTGTTAAGTGTGTCTCGTACCACGACAGGCTATTACAGCAGGTCTACGGCGTGTGGCAAAAACTAAAAGCAGGAAAAGGGGAGGGCGCAGTTGGATTTTGAGCTTGGCCGGCAGAGCGGTGCCACTCCGCACACTGTAAAAAAAACAAAGAGCCGTAATTTAACAGTAATGCCCTTACTGTTAAACAGGCAGAGAAGTGTGTCAAGGAGTTGGGAGAGATGTTTTCGTGGTCCATGTGTTTGTTTTCTTTTGGAAATAATTACTGTCTTCTTTCAGGTCTTTGGAGACATCTGTCATTCTGGGTTCTGCTTTATTGAAGACATTAAGACCAATCTCAGTGAAAATCCTGACGAAAAAGAAAAAAGGTTGATCTAATTAATCTACCCGTACAATTTTCCTTGTAAAGACAAAATAACAATAGTTTAGACTATTTGGACACTTTTTAGAGTGTGGATTCCTGTTAACACTTTTAACAGTGTGTGTTTTTTGTGTTTGTGCTCCTGACGCATAAATGGGTTTCCGGGCGCCCTGTCCGCCCACCACACACACCAACAATTATGGCCCTTCCCCCCCTTATCGAGTCTCATTGAGCACCTACCACTGGCACAAACACCATCTCAACACCAGCCATTTAATCAAACTCCAGCTGACGATTACCAAAAAACAACCAAAACAAATAAGAGCTTTATATTTAGTTTTATTTACTTAGGACAGAAGCATAAATTTGCCTCCTTAACACAAGCTCCATTCTCTAAATGAAACCTGCCAGCACTGACTTTTGATGGGCTTTGTTCTCCTTCCTCTGCATCCCTGATTACAAGGATACAGCAGAAACCAGGTGGGATTTGTGAGTGCACATGAGGACAACTCTGTTTGTATATGGTCACATGAGCTGCTGAAAACATTTTCAGGCCCTCCAAGTGACTGATGGTCCATGTTAGAGTCGGCGAATCACTGCAGGAAAAACTTGCATTTCCCATCTTAGTAAAGGTTCTTTGCTTTACCATGCATATCATTATAAGGCTTCATTTAATTTGCAACAGTGCAGTGCATCCGCTTATGCAGAAATGTGATAATAAATTCCACTTGCTCTGAGGGCTGTGGCAAACTTAATATGAAGTGACATTTCCCTTTGCTGGGACAATCAGCAAGGTAAATACCAGATGAATACTGCACTTTCTAATGAGTTTCTCTTCAAAACCCCTTGTTGGATAAAAAACTAATCTCTGACTAATTTCCCCAGAGCTCCTCTGTTATTATGGAGCCTCAAACTTATTATTTCTGACTTTAATTTCTGCCTTCTTGTTTGTGTGTATGCATTTGAGTTCACTTTGTTTCCCATCAGGGGTCAGAGCAAACAAACATATGGCAAATTGTGGTTCACCTGCTATTATATCAATGAAACAAATAGATTACTGTGCAAATAGTCCATGTTCCACTACTCAGGTTTCACTACCACTCATGTTCTTTTGGGACCTCTTGCAGGGCAGGTTGCAGGGCAGGGCGTGGAGGTGGTGTTGGTGGGGGGGGGGACGGTGGGGAGACGAGTGTGTTTACAGAGCAACAGGGAAGAGGTTGGGCAGGCTACAGGTAGAAATAAAAGAGATAATTTGTAAATGTATTTTATACTGATGCAAAGGACACATTTCAGTGAGGAAATTATATATTATAAACAAATAATAAAATGCCACCAGACTGTTTTAAAATTATTATGAATTCTAAACATTTTCTGGGACAAAAAACAAACAGCACCATGTGTTACCACATACCAAATAAATAAATTAATAAAAATAAAAAATAAATAAAAATTCAACACCAATCCATCATGCTGCTCCTGTGTTTGAGCCAGAAAAGCAAATGCAACACTCTCTTAAATAGGATTACATGGGATTTTCACAGGGATTAGTTTTGTTTTACAAAAGCCTCTTAAAAGAGTAAATTCGGTTTGACTAAATACATTCCACAAATGATCAGATTACTGACTCAAGGCTGTATAATTAATACATATGTGTGAAAATACACCAAATGACTATAAAGATGCCCCTTATAGTGACAAAGCTACCAATAGCGAGCATAAGTTAAAATAAGAGTGAAGATTGGACTCATTCATCAGGGACATGTGGACTCATTCATCAGGTGGCCATAAACATGCCTAAATGATTATAGGTTACCCTGCACTGGTAGATGTATAATGTTTGCAATTGGGTAACTGGTTAAAAACTGTCTCTACCTGAAAATAAACACTATAAAGGAGGATTTTCATTTGGCATTTTGGATTCTACCTTGCATAAAGGTTGGGTTGTTCTTGGTTATGTGGTTCACTGCACATTTATTTTGTCCTGTTGACCTCTAAGGTACAGTTTGCTTCAGGTCATGTTTCCAGAAACGAGCAGCAAAAGAGGTGAAATCAAGATTGCTAGTGTGTGTGTGTGTGTGTGTGTGTAACAGGCAGTGACAGTCGGGGTTAGAGCAAAGGTTGTGTTTCTAAGTGAATAAGGAATGTGTGTGTTTCTGTTTGTGTGTGTGTGTGTGTGTGTGTATCTGGCAGGCAGCAGCTGTGTCCTGTATCACCAGCTCCCAACCCCACCCACCAGCACAGGGAATTGCCCAGCTGCTGTCTCTTAGCAACCTCTTCTCTGTCTCCACGCCAACTCCTCACAACCAAGCCACAAGGCTGTTGTTTTCCCACCCAGTAAACGCACATCTTACGTGTGTGCTGGGAGCAGCAAAGCAGCAACGATAAATACTGAGTATAACAAACAAGACAAAAATAAGAAAAATTAGACTTACTGACTACTCTCACTACTGACTTACTAATTAACTCCAAGACTACCTGAATTGGGAATGAAAAAAGTTGATCTTATCTTAAATATGAGTTAATAGTTGCAATTTTCAACTTTAAACAACTTTTTAACTTCTCATTTGCACCACTGACTATTGACTTTAGTGCTGGCTGCTTTTTTCAGTCATTAATTCATTAATAATTAGTTTTCAACCAGCCTGCTGTAAACCCTCATTTTCAGTGACAGAGATTAGGAAGTAGTGCCTCATAAGAAAGTTTAATTTTCTAAAAATATGTGGGGCTTTTGCCTTTTATTCAAATAATATTTTAAATGCACCCATGGCTATTTTTCACATCAAATTATAAGGCAAGTGAAGCAGACGGGGTTGTTTTTAGCATACATCAGTATTTGTGACCATCTTTGGGTTTTTATAGGGCTACTTTCTTTAATGCTGACATCAGTCAAAAAATGCAGGTTACAAGGGTTCAGAGAGCAGTCCAAGCCGCATGACATGACACAATATGATGAAGCATCTGTCAAATCTAACTCCTGTCTGAGCAGTTAAAATGTCACTGTCACATCCTCTCATGCAAACAAACAGATGTATATATTGCTGAGCCATCGCCGAAGAGGAAAATTCAAGAAACTGCCTTCATGCAAAAATCTTGCATTATACTGTGTTTTTTTTCTCCTGTGCTGCCCTGCAGGCTGCCAAGTGCAAGTCATTTATTAATTCTACCGGGCGAGTGTGTTTCCCTAGCAACAAATGATTTCCAAGTTTAAAGTTTAATCTGCATCTCCCCCGCACAGTGTCTTCTTGGCAAAGATAATGGGACATGTGTTTTATCTCCTCATAAGCCGACAGTGATGCATTCTTCATCGTCAGACCAAACTGTTTAGGGGGGAAAGACTGAACACAACCATCTTTACTGGCAAATCGGATGCGATTTAGGTGGATACAGCTTGTCAGGATTTTATTGTATTTTGAGTAAATTGTGTTTTAAGTTGTTTTAAAATGGTATAATTGCAACAATTCAGGTCATATTCACTTTTTTGCTGAGAGTAAAACAGTTACAGATTATATAGATTTTCCATAAGTGCCAGCAAGAAAATGAATAAACAAATGTTTCAAAATGTCACACTAGTCATTTAAGATTGATTTAAACGTCTTTCATAGCTGCTGCTGAACATCATCATCATCAGTAATGGCACATACAGCTTTTGTAGGTCACCAAAAAAAAAACAGTACATCTGTTTTCTCGCACAACCATCTCCTCCTCAGTGATGTTCGGCATCACTGCGCCTCAGCTCAGGGAAACAGAAGTGATTGTGAGTGTGTGTGATATGATGTCTGACTTGGGACAGGGGCAGCCTCAGTCCCCTCTGTGCACTGACTGATCACATTACTATTAGTGAAAACTATTCTGTCAGGAGGAAACGTTAAGACCCAGAGAAAGGCGGCCTCAGGGTAAAACAGGCATCCAGTGACAGGAAATTGGCTTCAGGGGGGATATGAGGTGATTGGACATGAGGGTTCTGAGCTGTCCTGTTCAGTTGTTTGTTCCTTACAAAACCTTGTTTCATTCCTAAAAAAAAAAAAAAAAAAAAAAAGATTTTTGCTTCTTGTACCTGTCCATGTTGTCACTTGATAGATTACTTCTCAATGGTGTCACAAGACTCAAAATATGGCTCTTGATTTACCCACATGTAGAGCAATAAACAGTCTCATATATAACAGTTGGCCCTGATGAATGTCTTTCTACCTAAAGTTAACCAACTTCATGATTTACAACTTTATCTTTGGATGTTTGCCAAACTATGTTCCCAGACTCTGTCTCCATCTAATATGAGGATGTTGACGTTAGACTCTGGTAGTGGCAGCACATCCCTGGACTTTTCCAGGAGTGAATTTTAAACATAAAGAAAATTTTACCCAACGGGAATAAGGTTCAGGTTATTAAATCAAAGCCTAGAAGGTTTCTACACTACTGCTCAACATCTAACAGGTCTCTCTATCATTCAGTTAGGATGTCAAATAGTTTGGCACATGTGATATATCACTGGAGAAGATAAACAATTTTCAACAGTAGTCTTGACACAAGCCATGTTCGATAGACGTGTGACCTCTTCTCACCATTGATAAGCTGACGCATCCAGTGCCGTCGCCTGATGTGGCCTTGCCAGCTCTCGTCGTTTTGATCAGCCTGGGAGCTCAGTGAATTAGACGCAGGGCGACAGCGGCACATTTCCAGAGCCCTTTTCTGATGCAGGCCACGTCTTTGAAAGAAAAAGAAGGGAACAAACACATCTTTAGAAGTGAATGATCTGAGGGATCCATCAGAAAGAGAGGGGGCAGTTAGTGAAAGAGAGATGAGGAAGGTGAATAGGAAAGAAACTGAACATAAAACCAGAGGGGGAAATAGAAAGGTTGTAATATAGACAACAGAGCCTGCCCCAGAGCCTTTCTTTGATCACAGCTCAGTCAACCTTCCCATGCACAGGACATTCGTGTCTTTTTAATAAAATTGCACAGTTTAAAGACACAAAATCATGAGCTAAAAGAAGTAAATTCAGAAACATATCTACAGCTCCAAGTTGAGGCACAAGCAGGATGATCACCTGTTTACTTTGACACAGAACTAGGCCAGTCGTGTTTTTTTTTATCTGCACCCTGTATAATGCAACAGTTTGTAGTTTGTTAGTCAACACAGAAATTACAAACAAAGAAAAAAAACATCCTACCGACGCTACTAGTTTTCCACGATCAGACGTCACCACGTAAAATAACGCGAAAACGCGAGATCATGTCTTCTTTTGTGACGCATTTTGCAAATGGAGTCTGCGCAGTAGCGACACACGTTCTTATAACTTATTAAAATAAACTTGTCAGAAAATAACCACTTGTGCACAGACGATATATCTAAAATGACTGAAAGAATCTTTAGGAAAAATGTATTTGGACTTTTTAATTTGGCTCATGTCTCCTGGAGGGACCGGAGTTTGTGACCTATACCACAACTAACCACCAGGGGGAGATCAAAATATGAACTATATATCTGTCACATGGTTCAGTTTACACACACTGTATAGGCAGGATATGTTTTCGACCCATTCATCTAAGTTCCAGCAAGAAAATGTATATAAGCATATTTACAAAAACTAATAGGAAGAATTTCAACAGTGAATAATTCATTATCTTAACCCTGATTAAATGTGACTGAATATCTCCATACAGGCAGATGTCAAGCTTTCTGAATGTAGCTTGTGGCAAGAGCTCAGTGTTCTTCCATATTTCATGTTTTCTCCCTGCTCATTACTGCATACTGAGTCACATGTGATGATGATATGATGAAGACTCCCTACATTAGTCATCATTAGACCTCACATAACAGATTAGTGTTTGCTGATCACCATCTAATTGCAGAAAAGTGGATCATCCAAAGGACTTGAATAACCTGAATTTGATCTGAAATGTTTAATGTGGATCCAGTTCCAGTCTGAGGCCTCTTTAAAGGCAGGCACATTGTGAGCGGTGGTTTGGGTTTTGTTTCGTAGAGTTAAATGAATGCCTGAATAACTCCAGTTCACCACAGACACTGTTAAATATTTCATCACATTTTTAATGCTTTATTTTTTCTACATGAATATTCACATACATATTGTAAAATCAGACAGTCAGTTAGAAAACAAAACTAGTAAAATTGCATAAAGTGGTGTCCCAGTGGCATAGACCATTTACCTAGGACCCAAGCACTGGACGTGTCTATTGTTTCTGTATGGATTATTATTATTGTTATTATTATTAGTCTCCCACTGCCAGACAGGGCCATTTTTGAACTGGTTTGAATTGGTAAAAACTAACGAAATTTACCGCAGACATCTGTTACCACAGTGAGCAGCCACAGACAAAGGACTGTGGCGCCCCCTTATGTCAGTGAGTCTTGTGGTTGGCATGTAGTTTCAGCCACGCACATGCCAAACTTGGTAGGTGTATGGAACTCTCTTGTACGAACATTTTTTGCATATACATTGCTATAACCACACCCAAAAAGAAGTGAGGTATTTGGGATTTTGTGTTTTCACATATAAGAGATTTGTGCTAATAGCATTTTTTTAATATATGTTGACGTATGATTAAATAGTGTTACGATGAATTTACACATTTCGCCAAATAAACAGGAAATGTATCATAATTTCCTTGACAAACACTAAACATAGAGGTTCCCATGGTGACATAGATCCATTATGTGGCAAGCTAACAATTGGTATCTAAAAGTTGGGAAATTTGGCACACTCTCAGTTCTGGACATTTGATGGACCTCCCATGTTGACACTGCAATAAAGTGGCATGTCAGAGCTTGGAGGAGCAGCTATATTCTATTCATCCACTTTTATTGTGGCATTGTGTATTTTTATTGAAGATCTGTTATGGCTGTTAAGTGGCTATATGGATCAGCTATAGACCAATGTGAGAGAACACACAATATGATGAACCCACAAATACATTGTGAATACAATGAAGAGTTTTCAGTGAATATAAACTCGTGATAAAACCCAGGAGCCACTCTAGACCAAGCCTCTAAGAGATGGATGATGAAAAGTGAAGGTTATCATTGTGCTTTAATATGAACTAATTGAAAAGCGGAGAAGGTGGGTCAGATTTTCCTAAAATTCTATAGTTTAATGGCTGAATCCTAGAATTACTAATTCAGATTGTAGGTTGTGGTTGTAAAGACCCAGAGAACCAAGGGGCATTGTAGCACAGCCCATGCACGGCGAAGGAGTGCACATGACAGCTAATGGCGGCTGGACGTCCCGGTCCTCTGGTGGTTGTGAAGAACCAGAGAACCAGGGGGCATTGTGGCACATCCCATGTCCAGCGAAGATGCGCACATGACGGCTAATGGCGACTGGATGTCCCGGTCCTCTGGTGGTTGTGAAGAACCAGAGAACCAGGGGTCATTGTGGAACATCCCATGCCCAGCGAAGATGTTCACAGGACGGCTAGTGAGGGCTGGGTCCTTCGGCGGTGGCGGCGGCGGCGGTGGTGGTGGTGAAGAAGAAGAACCAGAGAACCAAGGGGCAATGCAGCACAGCCAATGCCTGGCGAAGGTGCGCACATGACGGATAATGGCGGCTTGACGTCCCGGGCCTCTGGTGGTTTTGAAGAACCAGAGAACCAAAGGGCATTGTGGAACATTCTATGCCAGGCGAAGATGTGCACCGGACGGCTAGTGAAGGCTGGATGTCTGGGTCCCCCGGCGGCGGCAGTGGTGAAGAAGACCCAGAGAACCAAGGGACATTGTAGCACAGCCCATGCCGGGCAAAGGTGCGCACATGACGGCTAATGGCGGCTGGACGTCCCGGTCTTCTGGTGATTGTGTAGAAGCAAAGAACCAGGGGGCATTGTGGCACATCCCACGCCCAGCGAAGATGTGCACATGACGTTTAATGAAGGCTGGATGTCCCGGTCCTTTGGTGGTTGTGAAGAACCAGAGAACCAGGGGGCATTGTGGCAAATCCCATGCCCAGCGAAGATGTTCACATGACGGCTAATGAAGGCTGGAGATCCAGGTCCTCCGGTGGTTGTGAAGTACCAGAGAACCAAGGGTTATTGTGGCACATGCCATGCACAGCGAAATGTTCACATGACCTCTAATGACGGCTGGATGTCCGGGTACCCCGGTGGTGGTGAAGAACCAGAGAACCAAGGGGCATTGTGGCACATCCCATGCCCAGCGAAGATGTTCACATGATGGCTAATGACGGCTGGAGGTCCCGGTCCTCTGGTGGTTGTGAAGAACCATAAAACCAGGGGGCATTTTGGCACATACCATAACCAGCGAAGATGTTCACAGGACGACTAGTGAAGGCTCGGTCCTCCGGCGGCGGCGGCGGTGGTGGTGGTGGTGGTGGTGGTGGTGAAGAAGAAGAAGAACCAGAGAACCAAGGGGCAATGCAGCACAGCCAATGCCTGGCGAAGGTGCGCACATGACGGCTAATGACGGCTGGAGGTCCCGGTCCTCTGGTCGTTGTGAAGAACAAGAGAACCAGAAGGCATTGTGGAACATCCTATGCACAGCGAAAATGTTCACATGACGGCTAGTGAAGGCTGGGTCCTCCGGCTGCGGCGGCGGCGGTGGTGGTAGTGAAGAAGAAGAAGAACCAGAGAACCAAGGGGCAATGCAGCACAGCCAATGCCTGGCCAAGGTGCGCACATGACGGCTAATGAAGGCTGGAGGTCCCGGTCCTCTGGTCGTTGTGAAGAACAAGAGAACCAGAAGGCATTGTTGCACATCCCATGCCCAGCGAAGATGTTCACATCACGTCTAATGACGGCTGGAGGTCCCGGTCCTCTGGTGGTTGTGAAGAACCAGAGAACCAAGGGGCGTTGTGGCACATGCCATGCCCAGCGAAATGTTCACAGGACGTATAATGAAGGCTGGATGTCCCGGTCCTCTGTTGGTTGTGAAGAACCAGAGAACCAAGGGGCATTGTGGCACATCCCATGCCTGACGAAGATGTTCACATGACGGCTAATGACGGCTGGAGGTCCCGGTCCTCTGGTGGTTGTGAAGAACCAGAGAACCAAGGGGCGTTGTGGCACATGCCATGCCCAGCGAAATGTTCACAGGACGTATAATGAAGGCTGGATGTCCCGGTCCTCTGTTGGTTGTGAAGAACCAGAGAACCAGGGGGCATTGTGGCACATCCCATGCCCAGCGAAGATGTTCACATGACGGCTAATGACGGCTGGAGGCCCCGGTCCTCTGGTGGTTGTGAAGAACCAGAGAACCAAGGGGCATTGTGGCACATCCCACGCCCAGCGAAGATGTGCACATGACGGCTAATGAAGGCTGGATGTCCCGGTCCTCTGGTCGTTGTGAAGAACAAGAGAACCACGGGGCATTGTGGCACATCCCATGCCCAGCGAAGATGTTCACATGACGGCTAATGACGGCTGGAGGCCCCGGTCATCTGGTCGTTGTGAAGAACCAGAGAACCAAGGGGCATTGTGGCACATCCCACGCCCAGCGAAGATGTGCACATGACGGCTAATGAAGGCTGGATGTCCCGGTCCTCTGGTCGTTGTGAAGAACAAGAGAACCACGGGGCATTGTGGCACATCCCATGCCCAGCGAAGATGTTCACATGACGGCTAATGACGGCTGGAGGTCCCGGTCCTCTGGTGGTTGTTAAGAACCAGAGAACCACGGGGCATTGTGGCACATCCCATGCCTGACGAAGATGCGCACGTGACGTCTAATGAAGGCTGGATGTCTTGGTCCTCTGGTGGTTGTGAAGAACCAGAGAACCAGGGGGCATTGTGGCACATTCCATGCCCAGCGAAGATGTTCACATCACGTCTAATGACGGCTGGAGGTCCCGGTCCTCTGGTGGTTGTGAAGAACCAGAGAACCAAGGGGCGTTGTGGCACATGCCATGCCCAGCGAAATGTTCACAGGACGTATAATGAAGGCTGGATGTCCCGGTCCTCTGTTGGTTGTGAAGAACCAGAGAACCAAGGGGCATTGTGGCACATCCCATGCGCAGCGAAGATGTTCACATGATGGCTAATGACGGCTGGAGGTCCCGGTCCTCTGGTGGTTGTGAAGAACCAGAGAACCAGGGGGCATTGTGGCACATCCCATGCCCAGCGAAGATGTTCACATGACGTATAATGAAGGCTGGATGTCCCGGTCCTCTGGTCGTTGTGAAGAACCAGAGAACCAGGGGGCATTGTGGCACATCCCATGCCTGACGAAGATGCGCACGTGACGGCTAATGAAGGCTGGATGTCCCGGTCCTCTGTTGGTTGTGACGAACCAGAGAACCAGGGGGCATTGTGGCACATTCCATGCCTGACGAAGATGTTCACATCACGGCTAATGACGGCTGGAGGTCCCGGTCCTCTGTTGGTTGTGAAGAACCAGAGAACCAAGGGGCGTTGTGGCACATGCCATGCCCAGCGAAATGTTCACAGGACGAATAATGAAGGCTGGATGTCCCGGTCCTCTGGTCGTTGTGAAGAACCAGAGAACCAAGGGGCATTGTGGCACATCCCACGCCCAGCGAAGATGTGCACATGACGGCTAATGAAGGCTGGATGTCCCGGTCCTCTGGTCGTTGTGAAGAACAAGAGAACCACGGGGCATTGTGGCACATCCCATGCCCAGCGAAGATGTTCACATGACGGCTAATGACGGCTGGAGGCCCCGGTCCTCTGGTCGTTGTGAAGAACCAGAGAACCAAGGGGCATTGTGGCACATCCCACGCCCAGCGAAGATGTGCACATGACGGCTAATGAAGGCTGGATGTCCCGGTCCTCTGGTCGTTGTGAAGAACAAGAGAACCACGGGGCATTGTGGCACATCCCATGCCCAGCGAAGATGTTCACATGACGGCTAATGACGGCTGGAGGTCCCGGTCCTCTGGTGGTTGTTAAGAACCAGAGAACCACGGGGCATTGTGGCACATCCCATGCCTGACGAAGATGCGCACGTGACGTCTAATGAAGGCTGGATGTCTTGGTCCTCTGGTGGTTGTGAAGAACCAGAGAACCAGGGGGCATTGTGGCACATTCCATGCCCAGCGAAGATGTTCACATCACGGCTAATGACGGCTGGAGGTCCCGGTCCTCTGGTGGTTGTGAAGAACCAGAGAACCAAGGGGCGTTGTGGCACATGCCATGCCCAGCGAAATGTTCACAGGACGTATAATGAAGGCTGGATGTCCCGGTCCTCTGTTGGTTGTGAAGAACCAGAGAACCAAGGGGCATTGTGGCACATCCCATGCGCAGCGAAGATGTTCACATGATGGCTAATGACGGCTGGAGGTCCCGGTCCTCTGGTGGTTGTGAAGAACCAGAGAACCAGGGGGCATTGTGGCACATCCCATGCCCAGCGAAGATGTTCACATGACGAATAATGAAGGCTGGATGTCCCGGTCCTCTGGTCGTTGTGAAGAACCAGAGAACCAGGGGGCATTGTGGCACATCCCATGCCTGACGAAGATGCGCACGTGACGGCTAATGAAGGCTGGATGTCTTGGTCCTCTGGTGGTTGTGAAGAACCAGAGAACCAGGGGGCATTGTGGCACATTCCATGCCTGACGAAGATGTTCACATCACGGCTAATGACGGCTGGAGGTCCCGGTCCTCTGGTGGTTGTGAAGAACCAGAGAACCAAGGGGCGCTGTGGCACATGCCATGCCCAGCGAAATGTTCACAGGACGAATAATGAAGGCTGGATGTCCCGGTCCTCTGTTGGTTGTGAAGAACCGGAGAACCAGGGGGCATTGTGGCACATCCCATGCCCAGCGAAGATGTTCACATGACGTCTAATGACGGCTGGAGGTCCCGGTCCTCTGGTGGTTGTTAAGAACCAGAGAACCAGGGGGCATTGTGGCACATCCCATGCCCAGCGAAGATGTTCACATGACGAATAATGAAGGCTGGAGGTCCCGGTCCTCTGTTGGTTGTGAAGAACCAGAGAACCAGGGGGCATTGTGGCACATCCCATGCCTGACGAAGATGCGCACGTGACGGCTAATGAAGGCTGGATGTCCCGGTCCTCTGTTGGTTGTGAAGAACCAGAGAACCAGGGGGCATTGTGGCACATTCCATGCCTGACGAAGATGTTCACATCACGGCTAATGACGGCTGGAGGTCCCGGTCCTCTGTTGGTTGTGAAGAACCAGAGAACCAAGGGGCGTTGTGGCACATGCCATGCCCAGCGAAATGTTCACAGGACGAATAATGAAGGCTGGATGTCCCGGTCCTCTGGTCGTTGTGAAGAACCAGAGAACCACGGGGCATTGTGGCACATCCCACGCACAGCGAAGATGTGCACATGGCGTTTAAAGAAGGCTGGATGTCCGGGTACCCCGGTGGTGGTGAAGAACCGGAGAACCAGGGGGCATTGT
This sequence comes from Mastacembelus armatus, assembly GCF_900324485.2. NCBI lineage: Eukaryota > Metazoa > Chordata > Actinopteri > Synbranchiformes > Mastacembelidae > Mastacembelus > Mastacembelus armatus. The sequence continues at coordinate 10,772,132 of NC_046655.1, read as the reverse complement.
GGCACATCCCATGCCTGACGAAGATGAGCACATTACGGCTAATGAAGGCTGGATGTCCCGGTCCTCTGGTGGTTGTGAAGAACCAGAGAACCAGGGGGCATTGTGGCACATTCCATGCCCAGCGAAGATGTTCACATGACGACTAATGAAGGCTGGATGTCCCGGTCCTCTGTTGGTTGTGAAGAACCAGAGAACAAAGGGGCATTGTGGAGCAGCCTATGTCTGGCGAAGATGTGTACAGGGCGAATAATCGCGGATGGAGGTCCCGGTCCTCTGGTGGTTGTGAAGAACCAGAGAACTAAGGGGCATTGTGGCACAGCCCATGCCCGGCGAAGGTGTGCACATGACGTCTAATAGCGGCTGGACGTCCCGGTCCTCTAGTGGTTGTGAAGAACCGGAGAACCACGGGGTATTGTGGCACATCCCATGCCTGACGAAGATGTGCACACGACGGCTAATGACGGTGGATGTCCGGGTCCCCTGGTGGTGGTGGTGGTGGTGGTGGTGGTGATGATGATGATGATGATGATGATGATGATGAAGAATAAGAACCAGAACCAGAGAACCAAGGGGCATCGTTGCACATCCCATGACTGGCGAAGGTGTGCACATAACGGCTAATGGCGGCTGGACCTCCCGGTCCTCTGGTGGTTGTGGAGAACCAGAGGGCATCGTTGCACATCCCACGCCCAGCGAAGATGTGCACATGACGTTTAATGAAGGCTGGATGCCCGGGTACTCCGGTGGTGGTGAAGAACCAGAGAACCAAGAGGCATTGTGGCACATCCCATGCCCGTCGAAGATGTGCACAGGACGACTAATCGCGGCTGGTCGTCCCGGTCCTCTGGTGGTTGTGAAGAACCAGAGAACCAGGGGGCATTGCGGCACATCTCATGCCCGGCGAAGATGTGCACAGGACGTATAATGAAGGTGGATGTCTGGGTCCCCCGTTGGTGGTGGTGAAGGGGAACTCTGGTATAGTCCATGACAGGCGAAGGCTCTGTACATTTGATGGACATCCCATGTCGAGAATGGGACCGGAGATGCTCGTGCTCCTAATTGCAGTTGGCGGCTATATTATGGAATTATAACCTCACTTTTCTGAGCCTGGCTTATGCTAATTTATCATTAACTGTATTTGTTATCACTGTGTATTCTGAAACAAAATTCTGTGCCTCAGCAGTAATATCATGTAGTGTCACTTATAAAAATATACCAAACATTACATGTTTGCTCTTTTGGATAAAACCCTTTTAATATTTGAGTACAATTAAGCTTTTTGAGATATCAGGAACAGGTGGTTTTCAGCTGTGGCTGCAAAGCCACCATCACATATAATCCATTCACACACACACACACACACACACACACACACACACACACACACACACACACACACACACACACACACACACACACACACACACACACACACACCTTGCTCTCTGTCATAGTCTGAAAATATCACTGGGTAGCCCTGCAAAAAGGGCTCCTTACTCCACCTGCAGGCAGCATTATATAAATGCAAGCATTCAGATTTAACCCATATTTTAGAAATGTGCAACAATACATACTTAATAATGTATGTTTGTGTCTGTGCATTTCAGGAAATTAGCATTTAAGCATTAAATATTAAGATTTCTGAAGAATCTGCACAAAATGCTAAGTATTTTGAGCTTAGAGTACTACAGGATATCGTTATTTAAAATCTATATTTTAAACCTGTGATCCATTCTTCCATTCATCCATGCCAGAGTACTTGGAGAAAACCACTGGGAGAACATGCAGACTCCAGCACACAGCTGCTTCCTGTCTGAGCTCAGATTCACTTCTCTTAGAGCTGGTGTCAAAACTATCACAGCTAACCAAAATATAAAGATATCCTAACCATATCCAAATGTTATTAATACACAAAAATTCTATTCTCTAACACAACTATATTACTAGTAAGTGAAAACACCTGTGTTAGTGTATCAGGGCTGTCTGGCTACAAGCACATTACCATGGACACTTAACTCTCTTTAGAGAGTACATATGTAAGTACATGGCGCCTTCTTGTGGCTCTATTCTGCTATTTCACATTATTGGTCTCATCAGCTGCAAACCTGCAGTAAAACTAGTCCAAAACAACACTGATATGATCAACAATACAAATGCAATACACAAAAATACCTAATTTGTACTGATATTTAATATTTAGACATGGGGCAACAGCCATTTTTACAGCACAGTTTGCATAATTTATCAATACCTCCTGTATACAATCACAAAACCATGACAGTAGATTTTTTTCTGTTTACTTACAAATGAGAAACCAGACAGGTTTTACAAGCATAATCTTTGTACAGTCGGCATACATCATCAATAATTTTAATAAGTTTTCTTTATAATTTCTCCCTCTATAACATTTTTGTTCTATATCTTTCTCTACCTCATTCTTCTTTTCTTTAATAATATCTGGACACAAAAATAGTATGAACCACCAACAAAACATGCAACATCCAGTGTGAGCACAATTAAATTCTCCTGCAACTACTTGAGTTGTTAAGATAGACTTCTGTGTAGTTAGACTCTGGTAAACCTTTAGTGTTTGGTGTAAAGGGTCGGGTATATCTGGGTCCCTATAGACAGACATAAGGCTGTTTCTCAGTCTATTTACTGTACATTGATCAAGAGAAAAAAACAACTTCCTGTTACTCCTATGATCACACACCATTTTTGCTAAAAGACCTATTGCTCACCAAACCCCAGTATAAAAAAGCTATATATTTACAAGGTTGGAAATAGAGAGATGGCGTGTGTTTGTGTGTGTGTGTGTGTATTTTTGTGAGTATGTGCATTCTGCGTGTGTTACGAGAGATTTTATTTTTAGACAGACAACATTTAAAAGAAGAGATATGCGTTGGAGCCAATGACATGCATGGGCTTGGTATGAAGACGCTACACACACAAACATATGGTATAAAAATAGGTGGGGGAAAAAAAAAAAACACACTGACTACTACCATTTTATGGATAATGTTCACTGATTACAAATTACAATGTTGTCTTTTTTGGTCATTTCTCACACACATACTGGAAAATGGAACTATTCAAAGGGGGAGTGCATAAAAACATGGAGGTCATTTGAACAGGGATGTTTTTTTTTCTTCTATCTGGATTCATAACTTAGTGAAATACAGTGTCTGTGCATGTTCATTTCCGTATATGAGTGTGTGTTCATGCACAAGGGCAAAAAAGTTGGTTCTCTGAGTTTCGGGCCCTCTAAACATTGTAAACAAGCACTACATTGTGTATAAAAACAAAATTTCTCAACTATTTTTTTTCTGTACACCTGATATGTACTGTAAACAAATATAATACAACATATGAAATTGTCTCACAGGCAATAAATAAAGATCCATATAGCAATAAAAAATAATACATTAAAAATCATATTAAAGCAGTAACCATATCGTGGAGGACGTGAAAATACACCAGTGCAAAAGAAAAATCAATACAAATGTTCCTCTCCTTTCACACAAAGTGTCACATTTCTGGCAAGTCAAGATGCGGTTACTACCTCTAGGTGATAGATGTTGCATAGAAGTCACTCAGATATTCAGTGTGGTTTCACTGCGAAGTTTGGCTGAGAATGTTGAATGAATTGGCTGTCGTGCCTCTTAACCGCCACACAAGCACACAGAATGACCTTTCTCAAGACGGGATGGGAATAGTGGAATCTTAAAGACACAACACTGATGATTTAACGTCTACGTGGTAATTAAGACATCACAGATATGACAAAAAACAGCATGCTGTAATAGCATTGTCGTATCTTAGAATGGTAATCATGCTTTTCATGTTTAGTTTTCCCACACATTTGTCTTCTGTTCACTACATTATGTCTTCACGTTGTCATCCTTTTTCTACTTCATCACCTATTTCATTTTTAGCAGGATGATGATGTCAGTTTTACATTCTAAGCAGGAAAAGTGCAAAATACCACAAAAGCGTGCGTTGCTGATTTGACTGCCCTTATGAACAAAAGCAAGACTGATATAAGACACATCAAGTACTTGGATCTCACAAAGAAAATAAAGAAATCTTCAAATCTCCAAAAGGTAAATGTCTCACATTCTGGGGGACGTCATGGGAAAATAAAACATCTACGCCACAATCATCAAGACTCGATTGTCTGTGATAAAGATATCTATATATCTATCTATATATGTTATATGTGTAGTCATTTCCAGCTATGACACTTCACTATATACAAAGTGAACCTTAGAGGTGACTATTTTGTGCAGAACATGTGGCACTGCATACCAAATAAATAAACTCATGCGCACAATATATAATGTCCAATTTGATATATACTAATATTGATCATTTGTGAAACAATAATCATCATTTAATAGAACTTAGGTTACGCTTAAGGTGAAAAAATATGAGGGAAAATTGGTTGTTTTTTGTTAATATATTCAAAAACATGCTTGCTGAGATTTTCTTTGAACTGGAATGCTAGGTAGTGTGTTATAAAATATAGTATGCTTCCATCCCAGAATAAATTTTAATGTACTCAAATAATTAAGGAAAAGACAAATGATAGAGCTCTACACTAATATCATAATACAAAAATAAATAAAAGTCTCCATAGTGGAGTCTTCAGTATTTTATTCCCAAAAAGCTTTTTAAATGAATAAAAATCTGCAGATGATAATAAAGCAATGAGGAAAACCTTCCATGGATAAAACATCTAAATAGATAAAATCAGAATCTACAAGTTTGTTCATTCCCTGTATCTCTTAGAATTAAAATGAGTCTTCTAAGTAAATTAATGTAAAGTAGTTGTCAATAACTGCATTCGTGTGTGTGTGTGTGTGTGTGTGTGTGTGTGTTTATGGATTAAAGTGTGTAATACCTGGTTGATTTCACGCTTGAACTCTGAACTTTGCACCTATGTTCTTCTCAGCCCTGGCTACACTACTGTACACTGTATGTCCTGTAAACATGTGCTCACTTCCTGTAAACACATAACTACTTCCCTCAAACTCCGTGAACGACATAAATCATCACCAAAACTCTTTTTTTTTTGACTTTCCAAACCTCAAGCTATCCGAGCCCTGAAACAAAGATTGAAGAAGGAGATATTTTGAGCCCATCTCCTAAACAAACCCAGCAAGAGTGGAGTGGTGTTGCAGATGTTGAAGTGTCCCCAGATGTCACAAACCACATTCTGTCTACTTTTTTTTCCCTTATGAGTGGATCTGGGCAGTGCTGGCGAGCAGCTTGTGCCAGCTCACCACTCTCTTGCGAAGGTCAACTTTGTCCAGCCACACATAGGCCTCTCCGATAAGGGTCTTTTTCACAAATTTGCCACCATTGGACACCAGGAACAGCTGGAGAAAACCAGAAAACATTATTACTGACGATTTTAAAGGAATGCGCCAAGGTAGTCTGTGCAGCACATTTGAAGCTAGCCATCAGGGTATTGGATTACATTAGCATACGGAGTGGAAACATTTCACTCAGCTAGCCTGAGCCTGTTGTTTTACCTGTAGAGCATGTCCAGTGGGGTTCATACAGAAGCGAAAGGTTTCATTGAAAGATGGTTCGCGGTCGTGACGACACACTCTGGTCTTTTTCTTGATAATCCTTTTCTGGGTAGCAATATTCACCACATACAGCTTCACATAAAGATCTATGGACACACACACACACACACACACACACACACACACACACACACACACACACACACACACACACACACACACACACACATAAAGCTGTCATCCAAAACCCTTATATCACTGCTATCTTTTTCTAAATTGATGTTTTCTGTGTGTAAATAACCTTGCAATGTCAAATCAGTGTCTGTCAGTGGTGTTTTAGTAAGAGGCATTCATACATGAGCTACTCCTGTCTTCATGGCTTTTGTATCTGTGTACAAACAGTAGACTATATATTTTTGAAGACTAGGTCAATGAAATAAATGTCTAATGCTGCTTCCCAGTGTTGGCAGGGAAACGCAATCACAAGATGTGTAGCTACACAAAAAATCTGGCAAGGATTTTGTGGCCTGTCAGATGCTGTCTTCCTAAACAAGTGCTTGTGTGGGCTTCCCAGCTGTCAAATATAAAAATAAATGGCATGTATCATTTAATGTTACCAGGCAGGTGGTCTGGAGTCTTGAACTTGTAGGTTATATTGCGACACTGAAGAATCTCAAGGACCAGGTGCTCACCCTCCGTCTTCATTTCCTTCTTCAAAGCAATTTTTATTTCCCCCATTACCTGGGACTTACCTAAACATACATAAGCACAAATGAAGTCAAATATATACAATATGTGGAATAAAAGTGGTTTCTTAGCCACAGAAACTAAATCAATTTTCTCCCACTATTCCTCCTCTCCCATGTACTCAAAGGCTCACTAAGACCATCTGGTCCACATGACTGCCCTCTACTGGACACTAAGTGTACTCATGTAATGAGTGATATCAAACATGCCCTGTAAGGAATCACATTTATTTGAGTAAGAATGAAAAGGGAGAAGATATCCAAAGTTATACCTGGCCTCTGGTTACCTTGGTGACTGAATAAAAATCACAGTTTTGAATTCAAAGCTGGGTCAACAAGACCCTGGCAAACAGGGTAGGCTTTGTCTGTGTTACCAAGGGAAAGACACAGTGACACAAGACTGAGACCAGTTAACAAAAGCATGAAGAGATGAAGAAACAGTGTGAATAAGTATAATGTTTTAATTAAGTGTGGAGTAAGTCGCAAGTACACACACACACAAACACATGTTAGCTGTAGAGTAAGTCTTACCTTCAGTGTCACTGTGTCCTATTGATTTCATCACGTCTGTGCCATTAGGGATCTTTCCACTAAAGAGAGAGGAAACAAAATCCTATAAATTATTAATCTACATGACAGATATGTAATGTGTATTTGAATAGAAGTCGATGGGTCTGAAAGTAGTGAGAGTAACAGTTAAGTATTTTTAAGCATGTGTTTTTTAGATGATTAGATTAAGCTGACTCACAATCGGGGCACCTGGAAGATGGCACTATCCACCTCGTTTGTCTCTGCTTCCTCATCCAGTAGGCTGTGGGCACTGCCACTCAGGCCGCTGTCCAATGAGGCTGCTGTGACCGGGGCATCATTGGATCTGTAGCTCGACCGAGCTGTGCAGAAATACCACACCCACTGTGACAAAGAGACATCTCTGGCAGGCCCAACAATATAAAAACTGGGGCCAAGAAGCATGAGGTCACTTCTGCAGCAAGTAAAATCCATCATAATCAACTTCATATGTAAAATAATTTACATCACAGTGAAAAGGGAGGCTTGTATAAAGCACACAAGACTGGACTGTAATGAATAGCACACAAACATCAAGGACAGGCAAGAAGCATATGGACAAACACTGCACTTAGAATCTTTCTCTCAGACAAAGACAAGACAGAAATAACTCACATATAAAGATTTAACGTGAAACAGACAAATAAATCCTGAGAAATATCACATAGATATGTAAATGCTGACCAAACAAGAGGCACACAGACCCTACTGACATGGTTAGTTATCTATATGAACTATTCTATTGTAATATTCTCTCCCAGTCTCATTAATTAGCATTCATTTAGTAAAATTTAGTAAATAAAATTAGATGAATAGAGTTTCTTATCAGGAAGAGGTTAAAGGATGTTTATGAGTGTATGTTTATATGCAGATTTTAAATGTACTTTTTTTAGAAAATACATATTTAAGTGTTTAACATGTCAAGATTATGCTCTCAAACAGCTGATCAGGCAGTGTGATTGAGTATGAATGAGATGCGTGAATGAGGTGCAAAACAGGATCCATGCTGACACATTTTTCTTTCCGGCCACTCAACACAATGTCATTGACAGATTGCAAAGGCTCACTAATACCAGTTCAATGAAGCAATGGTGGAGTCATGATGCAGCAGAAGTGGCAGTGGCACAGTGTTAACTCTCAATGAATCAAATCCCAGTTTGACACATTCATTTCCTGGTATTAGTGAGCTGTGTTGGTGGCCGTTAAGGAAGTGTGTGTTGCTGCATGAATCTCTGGTGAGTGCAAGTTTCTCCCTGTCTTCCTGTGCCTTTTTGCTTGTAAGACTCCCCTCTCTCTTTCTGCAGGTGTGCGTTAGTAGTATCGCATCCTTTCTTTCTCTCACTCTCTCTTTCTCTCCTTGCTCCATGTGTGCTTCAGTCACACGACAGAGTGGAGACTCTCTCACCTCCGGTGCTCTGCGGCCTCTCTTCTGACATGGCTTTCCTGAGGGTAAGGTGTCTGCCGTCTGCTCTGCTCCCTTTGGCCGACACAACCGATGGCAGGGCAGGGAGCCAATCAGACTGGGCTCTCTGAATAGTGAGCACGCCCACTACGCTGTGTCGCTGGTGCCTCAGTGAGAGGTGGCCTCTTTGGCCTGGGTGTGTTTGTTTTCACAGGCGCAGGTCAGATGTCAGAGGTCAACGTCAGGAAACAAAGGTCATGGGGTCGAAGTTCAAGATGGAAGGAGGGAGGAGCGAAATGGAGATTCAGAGAGTGGTATATCTTCACCATGGCAACCAGCTTGACTGTCAATCACATGCAGCCACAGTGTGCGGCGCACATTCGCCCGTCCTGCATGTCACTCAGGGACGGGGTGTGCAGCATCTACTGAGGTGCATTGTGGGTCCGGTAGTTATTTAAACAATAGAAAGTGGGTAGCTGACTGCATGCACAGCCATCTCAGATGAGGAGCTTCAGAAAGCTGGTCATTGTTGACAAAAAGGAAATAAATAATAACTCCAAAAATATGAAAATAAAAAACAAATACCAAAAGAGGATAATGTAGGTAATGTAATATCTTGGGGAGGGGCAGGGAATGCAACTTTCTTCTGTTTTAAATGTTAGATCAAGCTATCTAAAATATTGAATGGCTGGCTGGAAATAAAAATCTCTCATTGCAGCAGAAACTTTTCCCTGGTGAAATCCCATAACCTGAACATATGGCAGTAAGGTTTAAAATTTAAGAATGTCACTGTGCCCTGACGTTCACTGAGAAATTGAGCTCATTTCTTCCTTCAGAATATCTCCTGCTATCTCTCTGCTCTTTCCCTTTCAGATTCTTCCATACTGTCATACTGAGTAAAGTTATTTTTTTAAATTACCTTTCAGAAAAGCAAAAGTAAAAAAAAGAATTATTTCTGCTTAATATTAACTTCATGTAGTAGCATTTTAAAACCACTTGAATGTTTTTAATGATGAATTGTTTTAAGTACTGAGAACTGGCCATTTACAGTATAAGCTACCATTATGCCTCTTTGGGTTTACTGAAACGGGGTCAAACTTACAATAGTGAGGTCAAAGACAGTGAGCTACAGTACAGGTGAAGTGCTGGCTCTACACATTTGTGAGTACATACAGAAGAGAAGTGGTGAGAGGTCGACATACTGTGAGTACAAGGGGGAAGAGGACTTGAGGGCATAAATTGTGAAAGAAATCAAAAATAGAAAAGGAAGCTAAAAGAACAGAAAATAAACTCAACAGAAGGTAGTACAGATGAGTGAAAGGAGGCCATGCTGCGTAGGCTTTATTTGCGTCTGGGTTTACTTGGTTGGAGGCGTTGCGGTGGCTGCTGCTGTGACTGTTGTGGGGCATCGCCTGTTGCTATGGCAATGCCTCTGCCACTTCCAGTGCCGCTGTCCTGATGGTGTTGCCGTGCAGCGCTTTTGCTGGAGCGTGAAGTGCCATGTGAGCGAGAGTGCTGGCTGTGTCCGTGGCTGTGGCTTTGGCTCTGGCTCTGGCCCTCGGACGAGGAAGGCTTCGATGTGCCAGGGCTACTGTGAGATTTCTCGATAGTGGGCACCTGCATGTCTAAAACAATCAGATTCACCAAATTACCAACAAAAGCTATCTCTTACTTTAGTTACCTTAGAGTCTGTTACCTTCTGGGAACCAGCTGCGGTGAATGAGTTACTGGCTAGTGAGATACTATATCCAGCCAGTATGATAACTGCCTTATTTACGTCCATAATCTCCTTGCACCCTAGTTAAATTTGATTTTATTTTTCTAAATTAGGGGCAGCTTTCAAAGCCTTCCACAGCCATGTGTGCCCTCTGTGTTAGAAGAAAGATAGAGGGAAGCTAAAGCTGAGCCTCTGAGCTGGGTGACATCATGGCAACCAAGAAAACAGACCACGAGAAAGCAAAACGCATGAAGCTGAAGCTATAATGGGTGTGCAAAAATGTGCAGAGGAGGGTGCTTGTTAAAAGAAAGGGACTGCAGAAGGAGAAACAGTTGGACAGAGGAAGACACTGAGATAGATGGAAAAAAGAAGAGAGAAGTGACAGGAAGCAAAGAAGAAAGAACAAGCACCAGAAAGAGGAGAAAAGAAATAGAGAAGCCACAGAGCATAGAAGGTTGTTAGGGGGTGATGGTGATAAAGTCAGGCAGGTGAGGGGAATTCATTGTGTCCTACCCTTGGCTGGATCGGGAAAAATCCCATGGCTTCGGCTCTTGATGACAGATGATTTGGGTGAATCCTGATTATCATGTGAGGAGCCAGTTGTTTTAGGGGAGGAGTGCTGTGAGGAGGGTTTGGAGGAACTGTGCCGGCCCTGGCTTGAATGGGAGCGTCGGTGGTGGTCTCCCTCACTCTGCTCCTTCAGAGGCAGCCACCGGGGAATGTTGTCCAGCTGGGCCGTGTTGGACAAGTCAATTAGGACCTGGGGAAAAAACAGTGCAGTTAAACGAAAGTGTATAAAATTTAATGATACACCAATGAACTGAAACTGATGTTAATAAAAGGTGTTTACCTCTCCTAAGAAATCATTAGAGGAGCACTTGTCGTAGTCCCACACGCTCACCTCCAGGGTTTTCTTCTTCAGCTGGAGAACAGACACATTTAAACAGCTAATGTATATTTATAGGTACCTTTCTTGGCTAAGTGAACAGTAAAGTGGAAGCAGACATGCAGACTCCTTAAAAAAAACTGGTCCACAAATTTGCTGTGTGTTGATACAAGCTCAGTGAATCTAAAATACGATCATGGATTATATAATTAATTCCTAACGGCACATCTATCAACTCCGGTCTGGCCATAGTACTAGTCAGCATGCCAGTAGAGAAAAGGCAACATTTTGCTTTGTGTATCATGTCATTTTAACAGAAAGTTGTACAACTGCTGCCTCTGTGCATAAACACTATAAAAAAATGTGTAATGTTGCATGTGTGCCTGCATGTCGGTGTGTACCTGAAGTGTGTTGGACTACACACAGTACCTGTTCTAGGTGGATGTTCTTATAGATGACAGTCTGGTTCCACTCAGGGTTGAGACTCTTGCCTGCATGTTTGGACCTCCTCTTGTTTTCAGCACTAGGAGAACACATCACAACAAGATACACCTGGTCAAACACGTGCAAAAACTCTGCAGGATAGTGGACCACCACAATGCACTGAGCACAATATGCTGAAGTGGGGCACAATGTGACGATAGAGGGGAGAGAATGAATGTGATGCACATTGTTCGGAGGTAACAATGTATGGGCCTACGTGCATGGACGGCAGGGTACAATGTCAGACAAGCTGCAAAAAAGTCCATTTTGATGTCGTTCAAGTCATTGTGTCTCATAAAAATCTGAAATCCTAAAACAGGTGAAAATGTTTGCCAGTAGGGCAAGTGGTTAACCCATTAATGATTACATTTTTGATTTGTTAATTGTATCTAACTCAAGTCAGTTAGATCACTGTACCAAAAAAGAAACATATTTGAAAATTTTAAAAAAGAATTCAATTTGCATAAGAAGTAGTAACATAATCTGCCTTTGCTGACTATTTCACCTGTTTTGAGAAAACAAATGACATCACAGCACTCACTGGAACAGAATGAATGACTTGTTGAGATGGATGTTTTTTGCAGTGGACAGGGTTCGATTTAAATTTGTAGTAAATGATTAAGTCTATAAGAGTTAGTTTGAGAGAGACAAGAACAATCTACTCAATATTGGAAAGTAATGGAATGAATTAGGACTATAGTGTATTGATTGGGGCTGGGCATCAGGAGGACAGTACAATGTCAGGGTATGAAGTGGGACATTTCTGAGGGAAATTAATCGCACGACAGGGAAAAAACTAAAGGGTGTCAGGTTCAAAGTTTCAAACTCCAGTGGTTAGCAACAAAAACACAGCATTTACCACAAAAACACATCAGTTAGCTGGGAAAACAGTAATTGTCAGCACAGGTGATCGTATGTTTATATGTGGTGTTAAAGAGGATTTTCCACCTCCAAATAAAGCAATGCAAAAACAAGGAGCCTAAAGGTGACGGGAGGGTCATGAAAATACGGGGACTAAGGGAAAATGTAGAATTGGGGAGTTAGGTGAAGAGAGTTAGTGGAGCCGATTAACTTGTATTAATACATTTTTGATAAGTTAGAAAACAACCTGGATGTTTTGTTACCTTCACTAAACTGACAACCAAATTTAAACCAAAACAGAACCAAAATGCCAAAGTGGGCAAATCACATACCTGGCGTTCTGGACAACCATGACCTGACTGAGGGGGTCCAGCATGCATTAAATATAGAGAACAACATATAGAAACAATAGTCAGAGGGAGGGTGTGGGGTCAAAGACTGTCTGTGGGCTGTGAGTGCGCACGTGGGAAGGGGAGATTACTGTTAATTTAGGTTGAGTGTGTGAGTTATTAAGTGTGTGTTTAAGGAAGGGCCAGGAGTGGGTAACTGTGGTGTGCTGCTGCAGGAGGATAGAATTTGTGAGTTAGTGTGCCATGAATTGCATGTATGTGTGTTGATGGAGCTTTCCGGTGATGAAATGCATCCTTTGGCAACCGTAGTGGAGATCTGCTGACTACATTTATTAATGTTTGCCACCTGAATGGAATTTAAAGATGTTGGTTCTAGGAATGGGACTTTATCACTTTATATGTAATAACAAAATCTAATTTAAGTTGTGTTTAGATAATCTGTTAGCTAGCAAATTATTATTACTTTACCAAGTAGTAGGTCACTGCATATCTACTAAAAAGTCAGAAGTAATGAGGATTAACAACTTGTCTTGGCTGAACTACTCTACAAGTTGTAGTGGTCCAACCCAAATATGCAGTACCTTGTCAAACTTTGCACTTTCAACTTAAAATGGAATTATGCTTTCTGCTGTGCATGTATTACAGCAGAGTACTGTCAAAAATGATTGTTTACTAGTACAGAGTGAACTAAATGTACACTTTGACACTTAATATCTTTTGACATCTGTGCATTTATGTAAATTCCACATTTTCATGTGTATCACGATTGTAGTATATATTGTTCCTTTTTGATAAAGGTGAGACACGACTTGATATGGACACTTATATTACAACCCTAAACTGTACAAGCAGAAAAGAAACACATACAAACACCTACTTACATTTACTTAAATGTAGCTCAAAGGAGCATAAGTCCAGGTTCATACATACAGTAATGACATGTAAATGTACACTACTTCTGTCATATTAACAATCCGTTTTCCTCTTTCCTGGTTGTTTTCTACTACATCATTATTTGCAGTGTGGGATGTCCATGTGATTGCCAGGAGATGTGATGCATCTGAAAAGCCTCTGTATGAACTGTGGTTGGCACTCTGATAGTTGTGAAATTGTCGATGTATACACCCATAGCATATACACCACTATGTGCACAAATTAAAAGTGTATATTACCATAAGCACTTTGCATCATTAGCACTTACAGTCCCTTTAGCACAACCCTAACCTTAACCCTGTCTAAAATCCACAGTGATGTTGACATTTGTGCATGTGTGAAATTCTATCAGTGGTGGCCACACAGCCTACAGCTGTATAATATTGCTTTTATATGAAACAATCCCTGGAAAAAAATAGTCTCAAGGGGTCTCATATAGCAGAGAAGGTGGGAGAAGCAATTACATTAAAGCACAATCACAGCAAGAAGGAACCCATGGACGAGGGAGTGTGGATTGGATTGCAAGTAAATATAAGAGTTATTGATTTGCTCTGCGCTCAGACTTAGAGAGGAAAACCCATCAACAGGGGCAACATCAACATAAGTACACTATCTACCTCATATTATTTACATACTGTTGATGTCATTCAGTAGCAATTAGGAGCTGATGAGTTCTGTAACAAAAACAAGTCACTGGAACATTAGAAGACATAACATTTGATGGACCTGATTTGCACAGTGTACATTGCTGCTGTGGGGCTGATACCAAAAAAAGGTCATATGCAGCACACTGAAAGATGTCATGGTAAGCCAAGATCAATTGTAAAACGATTTTAAAATAAATGGAAATTAGATTTGAGTTTAACAAAGTGCCATGTACCTTGGATGTCAATGAGAAAAATCTAAGCAAGTGAACTACTCAAATTCTTTCTCCACCTGGAAATGCCATTAAATAATGAACCAGTCCCACGTAACACATTTCTGTTTTAAACAACAAAACTGGTACTGCTACAACATGTTCCTCATTTTGTATCATTTATAAGCTGACCTTATTTTTGTTCTGAACTATTTGTGTATATGCTTGCAGGTTCCCCACCCTTCACTCACCCTCTCCCTGGCAGGAGATACACTTTAACAAATGGGTCAGAGTAGCCATTGTTGTCCCTAGGGGCAAGGTTTCTGGCCTGCAGGACATGAACGATCAGGTTGCCAAGCTGTTTGTCGTAGTGGATTTGCAGCTGCAAAAAGAAGCACGCTGGAATTGATTAAAGTGAATTTGGAAAGAGAAAACAGAAAACGGTAGAAATGTTAATAGTTTTAAGAAAAAAAAACAAATAATTTTTTTGGGATTTTCTGGCTAAATGCTAGAACACACAAGCAGTGATCACAATCTATACCCTGACAACCAAAAATAAAGAAAGGACTTAAGGAATGCAGCTCATTCTTTGTGTTTACAGACCTGTATCTCTCCAGAGACAGGGTGGGACTGAGTCTTTGTTCCCTCCGCAGCCTGTAAGAGATAAAAGAACCATGCTTAGGCAGCGCTAGGAAAAATCTTTAGGTGGATGTTTTGTGTTTTCATTGTGCAGTACACTCTGTATTGGTTCATTTGTGCAGTTGTTTCAGTATTTAAAAAATCAAGGAGAGCAAGAGAGCTACCTTAATGTGATATAGCTAATGCTGTAAAGCTTGGTATACACTACTGTAAATAAATATGTTCCACAAAATGTGTGTTTAAACTCAGATAGAAACCATTCATAGTTCTTAAGAACTCATTTTAAGGACTTATAGTATCAAGCTAAGCTACTTGCACCATGACGTGTAACATAATCTAGACACTAAGAAGTGGTTGTCATAAATGCTGTGTAGATTAAGACATAACCAGAAAGCACCAGTTCAGCAACTCAGTGCTGTGATCATAATGGTATTAACACAGAGCTCACATCTAATTTGTGAAAAGATCATCTCACCTTGGCAGTTCTAGCCTGAATAAGACCAACAACCCCCCTTTGGACTTGCCTTGCTACTGTGGCGTTTTTTGCTGATGGATGGAGATCCAGGCTGACCAGGGCTGGATGTCGCTGAAGTGGGTGCAGGCAGGCCAGAGGTGGAGGTGGATGTGGGAGCCTGTTGTTGTGACACTTTCTGCAGCTCAGCCGCCAGCTGCTTGGGGTCAACACCGGGAGACTTGGGAAGTCTGTCACCTAGAAGATTCACACATCCAGACATAGATACATAGGTCATCATCATCATCATAATACCTGCACAAACCTAGGCATGCAGACATTTGAGAAAAATCCATTTACTGAAACTGAAAACTATTTTTAGGTTCTAATTATTAACTTCTAATTAGGTTCTAAAGTCTAATCTAATGTTCCCTGAATGGTCGGACGTAATGCAGACAGAGGAAACAGGCCACATTCATGGCCCCACTTGAGAATAATCTGAAAGCTAAACAGAAATAAATCATGAAATACAGACAGCAGTGGGCAAAAGGTGAGGAGCAGTAAAAGCAAGATGGATCTGAAGTTATTGATATACTGGAACTCACCTTTGCTGTGCTCCTGGAAATCCAGGTGCTGGGAACCCTCAGACTCAGCCAGCATGTTGAGATCACTGGAAGATAGGAAAATGTGTCATGTTTTTCTGAAAAGTACAGCTCAAATAGCAGAACAAAAAAGAGAAAATAGGTAAAAGGAAAAGTGAAGAACCATATAAATGAAGATTCAAAGCAGGAGAGATTGTTTGGAAACTCAATGAGGAACAGCAAAGTTTGCAATCATGACTTTTAATGATTTGAGATGGGCAATCAAAACCTATTTTAGAGGCTGATGTTTTGCAAAATTTAATGTGTGGTGTAATAGGAAATTGAGCTTTTTGGAAGTAAAAACAAGAAGAGGAGAATTAGACATCATTGAGATTAAGAGGCTGAATATAAAAAGACCAATGACCAATGACAAATTACAGCTAAATTCAAGAGTGATTGAAAATGCATGAGAAAGAAAATTAAAAAATAACAGAAGGACAGAAAGCTGACAAAGCTGAAAGTGACAAAGGTTATACTCACAGTCTCACGCACACGTCTGCTTCATTACACAGCTGTCCGACGAGCCCTTGTACCTCTTCATAGGTTTTCCCTGACAGAAGAACACCGTTCCACTCCAGGACTTGCATTCCTGTAGAGAATTTGCACACCCAGGAAAACAATCAAAAACAAGGATTAGTCCATTTTCCTTATACAGTGCACTACAGGCACTTCACTTCTAACTAAAAAATAAGAGCCTTGTAAAAGGCTAAATTAATTCTACAAAATAAATTCATGTTGGCTATAGGCATGAGTGACCAAAACCTATCCTTTGATTCATTGTTGGAGAGGAAACAAGTTTTGATTTGTGCACTCAAATGACATGTGCATCAGACTGTAAGCCAAAACTGGAGAGATAAATGCCTGTGACAGCCCAAACAGCAGCTGTGTAACAAAGCTGCCTGTGGAGCACTCCGGCACAAACAGTAAAAAATGGACCCCAAAGTGGCCTCATGCTGTTCCACCTAAAACTAGAATTTAACAAACATGATGCATTTTGACCTGGAAAAAAAAAAACATTTAATCAGATACTGTTTTCTGAAATCTACTCTAGCGATAGCAAATGTCTTATAGTGGGAAGTGACCATCTATTTATATTTAATACAGTAGTGAAAGCTAAAATAAATCCACAGCACAGCAAACCCACTGCATCCTCCAAAACACACCCTGCACACTGGCAGGACTTACACAGATTGAAACATCTCATCAGGAGGCTCTTCTGTTTGTGACGATAATCTCTCACTGCATGAGTGAATGGGAAGAGAAAACTGTAGTTTCATCATGATATTTTTCTCTTTTTTCAACTGGTGGCACTATAGCTTGTAAAATGTGATCTCCAGCAAAAACAAGCACACAGTCCCCCACACACACCATTTCTATCCCCTTATGATCCTGAGCCTCTATGCCTATTGAATCTGACAACATTTCGCTATATTCACACTACACAGAGTGGGATGCCATGTTTCCACTGCCAGAACCAAAGTTCTTCACAGCCATTCTGCTCTGTGTTGATGACTGGGTTATGGGTGTTACCATGGCTGAGTTGGTCTCACGGTTAAAAACACTGCAGATGCATTTTGACTCTAACTGAATCAATCATCACCAGCTTTGTTTATCCTTAGAAAAAAAAATACTTGAGACTATAAAAAGAGCTGGATAACAATGGATGAGACAATGGAAAACATAAGAGCCAATCCCAGGTGACACTGGGAGAGAGGTGGAGTACACCCTGGACAGATCACCAGTCTATCCAAGGGCTGACACAGGGAAACAGACGCAGACACCGACCCTCAAATTAACATCAGCAGACAATTTACAGTCACCAATTAACCAAACCCAAACCTGAACTAAACTAAACTTTGTTCCTGCCACACATCAGCATGTTAGCATTGGTGATAGCGTCAGTTCTCATGATGTGGTTTTCACTGGAACCCTTTCAGAATGTTCTGATTTAGAAGTGGAGAGAGAAACAAAGATGCAATATAAAAAAAAAAGGAAATCGAAGGCAACACAAACGAGAACAGATAGTACGAAAAGAACTGCCCACATTCAAACACACACACACACACACATCCACAGAGCACAGACAGATGGACTGCACACGCTGTACAACTGCAAGCTGAGCTGTATTTCTCTCTCCCTGTCTCACCATTCATAGATCACCAGTGTGGCAGCTTCAAAAAGGCTCTGGCCACAGCTTTATCATTTGTCCGACACCCACAATGTGACTCGACACAGAGATTAAAAGGGGGCTGTAGGTACACAGATGGACTGGGAGGGTGAGAGGGTTAACTGTTTCCAGATGCCCCCATGTGAAATCAATAACACCTCATGAAATGTGTTCCTGTTAATACACCACAGAGTGAATTATCCTCAGGTGATGTCAGTGAGAGGTGTGTAAGGGCGAAGTCACAGGTCATATATCTGTGGGATTGTGTGTCAGGGTTATTTGTTGACTTGGTGAAATACTGTCGCTAACTGTAGCTGCTGCCATTTCCGCCTACATAAAACAGAGACAGGGCTGCTGCATTTTGAAAGGAACAATCATCAAATAATACATTGTTCATGGTTAAATCAACTGCTAATTTTCTAATGCCATAACCATTAAGGTGCATCACCATTATATTCAATCGAAACGGCTAAATGTAGTTGGGAATGTTATTAATTGAGAATAAGCAGCCAGTTTGATTTGCCCTCTGGAGTAGCAAAATTTAACTCAGCGAAAATGTGAACAAATGCATTTAGCAATTTGTTGCACTGTTATTTCAAATAGGCATGATTTAATCTGTAAAACATCATCAGAATATACTTTTTCCTATTTTCTTTATATGACCTAATTTAGTTTACCGCAAACCCTTTTTAAAATGTTTATACAAAGTTAAGTTTAATTTGGCAGAAGAATGTACCTTCAAGAATCTTTCCTGTTTGTTCAGCTGCTCCACCAGGTAGGACTTTGGCAACATAGGCTCCGATGTCTCCATTACTGCCAGGGACCTCTTTCCCTCCAACCACACGGATACCGAGACCATTTCCTGCTTTGGAACAAAGACAAAGCACTGGCATTATTAGTTAGTCTTAGAAAAACAAATAAACTGATAAATGACTTAACTAAAGAAAAGTTAATGCCTGCACACTTAGTCTGTAATAACTGTAAGAAGAGGAAGATTGTAGATTGAGGCAAAATGACTCAGTTCAGCACGAGGCCCTTGTAAACAGAAAATGCTTCCTTTGTGGCCTGTTTAATTGTGTAAAATAATCCAGAGTGTGAGCGATACGCCATTTTGAGCATGGCAATGACTGATGAGCGTGGAGAAGAGCCAAATCAAAAGGGAAGCCAGGAAATGAAATGTCTGCCTGCTCTGAGCCTGGAGGAATGGTGTGATGGAATGTAATGGCAGGGGAAGTGACTTGCCAGTTTGTTGAGTTCTGGCATGAATATCACGTAAATAAAAGGCATGCAAAAGCACACTAGTCATGCTCTGTAAATATACCGGGTTGCTATAATCTATAGTATTTACATTTTACTCTCTTTGTTTTTAAAAATACATTTTAATCAGTTTTATGATAATTCATATTCAGTAAAAGGAAATAATGCATATATAAACAGTGGATATTTGTTACAATCATTAAGCAATGCAGTCAATAAAATCTAAAGCATGGATCACAGTCAGTAAGACTATGATTATTCCATTTCTCAGCATGCCGATGTGATTGAATGAAATGTAGTAAACTGTGGTAAACCGTTTACCTGACACACTGCGGTCTTTGGGATCCCTCTGAAGTTTGACCCTGAGGTGAGGGAAGGGGTAGTATGGGCCTTTTCCCTGTGGCCCACACACAACGGTGAGACGACAAACTATTCATGTATATACATGAACATTAATGTGGCACATGTGCTTTGCATTATCATGTGAATGCATAAACATTAAATAGATACTCATATATAGATATTGTGTGGGTGCACCGCTTGAACTTTGCACAGTACATATGAGAACTTTGTAGCACTCTGTACAATATGTGTATGTGTGTGTGTGTGTGTGTGTGTGTGTGTGTGATTTTTTCCTGTTTCACCTGTCTCTTCTCTTGGCCGTTTTCTGACCGCCCATCTCTGGGTTTGTCAAACCAGTCTGTCTCTTCTCGTCTAAGGTGGTAGGCTTCAACGATAAAAACAAGCACTACTTCAGAAGCAGTCTGAGAACCTGGACTTTTTCATCCTACTAGAGAGGATGACATATGTCACTAAATAACATAGGGTTTGTGAAATGCTAATTCGTGATTAGGGTGAAAAATCTTTGATTCGTTGTTTAACTTTCCATTTAACTTAGAGAAAAGAATGCCAAACAACATAACATTTTCACAGGACACTGTAAAATAAACAGAAAAGCTAATGTAGTTTGGAAGTGAATAAAAAAATAGCATTAGTACAATAGTATAATCCAGCCCTACAGTGTGGTAACTGTCTATGAATATAAATGTTGGGTATTTACATATTTCTCATTATTCTCCAGTTGTTAGGAAGGTCAAGGTCTTTCTCTGAAAACTACTGTATATCTTAGAATTTGTAAAATTTCATGTTTTTTTTTTTTGAAATTGCAAATTCAAGCATTATCTATTGGCAATTTTATCAGTGTCCTAATCCTCCCCAACATTTAGTCATCATTTTATGAAAACATGGAATTGAATTGTGGTGTATGTTAATATGTTAGCAATAAAATGCTAAAGAACTGAACTAATACTCTACCATTGGTTGCATCGTCTCTGTTCAAAGCCATCAGGGAATCACTTAGGGCTGTAATCAAGGCAAATGGGTTTACATTGCAAAATGATGGGATCAATATGAACCTATTAACACTTAGTTACACTGCATTCAAGACAACTCAAAACTGGGGTCTTTAGACCTCTAAATGAAAATGCATAAATGGATCTAAAACTGGCACATTGTTTCATGAAATCACCGTCCTCAGCTTGGACACTGACCAGTTAGATGCAGGTCTTTTTTGTTTTTTTTAAATAACAAATTATTGTGGTGTATCAATCATTGCTGCAGGAACAGGCACCTACAAGATCTTGTTTATATTTAATAACATTTTTGCTTTTACCGAGTAGAACATAGATAAAAGTTTGAAAGTAAAATGAGATTGACCCAAATTTAATGTTATATATGAAATTAAACCTGTTTGCTGTTTAAATAGCATATTTTATAAAACCTGGATCCTTTTAGTAATAAAAGATCAGAATATTATTTGCTTTTAGTAACTTGTAGAGATTCTTTCCTGTTTTTATTACCAAATGTAGAGAAAATTATGGGCCGTACTAATAGTATGTGCTCTTTTGGATTAATGTGATGCAGTTTTAGGAAATTCACTATGAGAAAACAGTCTAGTCATAAATGTATTCCATGCAGAATCACAATATACAGTATACAAGCAAGTATTCAGAGCAAGGCATGCAAGTTAAAGTGTTATATTTATTACACACATATGTTGCAACTAAATAAGCATTTTAAACATAAAACAATGAGGTTTCTTCTAATGTGACAACAGCATCCTGCTTTAAACATTTTTCTTCTAGTAATGTTATATTTTGGTTTTGCTTTGATCTTGGCTTATGCAGTACTTTAGTACCATGATCATTGAAACAACAAATATATTTATAAACTTAAAAGCAATCATGAAATATACAATATCCACATTACACATAAACTACCCAAAATAATAATTCATGTACTATTGACTATGTTATAACAGGACAATACTGTGAATATGAAATCAATTTAGAATAACTGGCTCAGTTGACAGAATTATGGACCAATTGTGTAAATTTTTGGGGAGGCACTTTTTCAGTAGATTATTTGTGGTAAAAAGCTTCCTGAACTACTGTTTTAAGGGATTATTCTGTTATTGTGGCTCCAGTCTTGTGTGCCAAGCTGAATTCAAAAAACTTTAGAATTTTCTTTAACAATTTAAATAGGTGCATGAATAAATGACAACAAGCTCTAAATAAAATGCCTTGATTGAACAATTGTTATTTCAGGAGGAAAACCTCCCACACAATAGAGCGCCAACAGAAAGTCAGACTGTACAATGTCATGCAGTGAACTAACATGGGAAAATGTTACACAGTATCTGGAATGCAGACAGAAACAGTGCAGCATAAGATACGTTCAAGCTAACTCTAGAAGACAGAGGAAAATGTACAAAGGCATGCAAGCACACAAGATCTCAAAAGATGAACCAAATGTAGTGACAACAGAAAATAAAAAGATACATTCACCAATGTTAACACTGAACATGAAAATGTGAAAATGTCAATAAACACATGCATAGTTTCAGTAGATACATAATAGCTGGATATTATCCACATTAGTGTGAAAAACATGCAAGACAGGCCATAACCAGACACTCAAGGCTGAAACATAAAATAGTAATAGAGTGGAAATGTGACTTGTCTGTTTGTTACCTTCACTATCTGACATGGTGCCCTGAAGGTCATCCAGCAGCGCATAACCCCTACCCCTGGTTGGCTCTTCCCTGATATGTTGCTGCTGCTGAGAGTCCTGCAAGGACAGACAGGAACCAAACTGGTCCCTTGAATCAGCTGAGATGGGTGGCAGAGGTCCTGCTGATGCACGTGCCATGCCCATAGGTTGCCCAACAGGACTAAGTGGACTTTCTTCCTCTGAGTTCTGGGCAACTATTGGTATCCGTCCACGACCACTTTGCACAATAGGAAGGCTAGTGGGTTTGGTGCGGCCAGAGGGGGTTTGATAGGTTGGTCCATCTCCAGATGCTTCACCCTCTCCCTTAAGCCTCAGTGAAGAGCTAGAAGGGTCCCTTTTGATAGACAAGTCTAGGCCATAGCAGGATGTTGGCCTGGATGAGGGTCTTGAGCGGCTACCACTAGGATATGCAGAATCCAGACCTAAGCTGTGGCCCAAATTTAGTGACCCTGCCAAGTTGGCACCTAAGGTAGACCCAAGGTACTTTTGCTGCTCTGCAATATTTTTACGAAGGCCAAAGGTAATCTCATCTTGTATGAGACGACTGGATCTTGGAGATGCACTGGTAGACCCCAGATAGCTTGTATAGTCTGTCTCCAAACCTCTGCTGTCTGTAATAGAGGAATACTTGGAGGAAATTTTCGGATCTAATAGTGGAGTCTTATGTTTTTGGTACAACATAGATGCTGGGAGTTGTTTAGCTGCCTGCTTCTCTAGAGTAAGCCGACTGATGCTGTACTTTTCTGACTTTGGATAGTGTCTTTGGGAGTAACTAGAGATGCTAGTGCTTGGGGTATAGTAGTGCTGGGATAGACCTGTCAGTTGTTCTAAGTTCTCTGTTCCACCTGTACTTCTCCTAAACTCTTGCTTGAGCTGTTGCTTCAAGAGTTTCAGTTCATAGGGTTCCTCCATTGTATCTTCTTCATCAGGAGTCTTCCCAAAAGTATGGAGTCTGGATGTGGATCCAAGATAGTCTGTAGACCCCAGATCTGCAGCACTTCTTCGCAGCAGCTTCTCTGCCTTAGCCAGCTCCCTCTCAGCCAGACTATAAGATGACGACAGAGCTGTGGAGCCCTTAGTCAGTTCTGCAGCATCTTCAAGTAGCATGTAACTCCGAGGTGTGTGGTGATCTACATCTGTGTAATAGGAATCAGAGACAGCTGACAAAGGGGTACCTGCTATGCTTCCCACCTCCAAGGCTCTGAGGTCAAGGTGATTGCCATATTTGTCATACTTGACTCCCAGGTAAGCTGATGATGTGGGATCAGGCTGGCGGCTAATGACATCATATTTAGTTGCATCCAGCTCAGAGAGGAGTGCTGCTTGTCTGGCAGCTTTCTGCTGCAACAAGAGCATCTGGTGGTAACTCTGTTGCTGGGAACTAGTGAGTGAGGGCACAGAGGAGTAGATTGAATGAGACTGGTAAGACTGGGGGGTCTGGTAGAGAGTCTGCTGGTATTGGCTTTGAGGATATTGGTACTGGGAGTATTTTCCATACTCATGCTTTGTTTGAGGTGGGACAAAGTCATCCAGTTCTGATTGAGGAGCTGTCCTGGGACGTTCAAGACCATGACCTTCAATTTCCTCATCTTCACCACCTCCATGGCCACCTCTAGTCTCACGGATATTACTAACCTCACTGTCTGACATGTAGTCTCTGTCTTCAGCAACACTCTGTAAGTAGGCCCTTTCCCTCTTCTCTCTCTCCTTTAACAGTGCTTCTTTTCTACGATTAATGCCCATCTCCAAATACCTAAGCTTGGCATCAATCTCTTTCTCTTCCTCATCTAGCTCTGCTTGCCTTTTGCGGAGTTTTGAAGACTCACGCTCCACCAGATCGAGCTCACGATCAATGTCTTGTAAGATCTTAGCACGTGCCATGTTAGAATTGCGGCACATTCTTCGGCGGGCAGATCCGGTGCTGTACGCTGTCTGGCCACTGGTTGTTGACTCATCCTCTGATGGTGGATTGGGGAGAGTCCTTTTCACCTTCTTCTGAGTACCTGTTGGTGTCCCACCTGAGCTTTTCCCCTGTCGGAAAAATAAACAAAATTTTAAAAAGAACTATAGATTTTCAGATCCAAGTTAAATTAAGTCAGCAAGTTATGGAGTCTTCAGCGTTCATAAACTTCTTTCTTTGAACTGTATTGCTTTGATAAAATTAACCTGCAGTAACTGTTACATTTGTAAGGCTTTCAATAATGGAAAATATTTATTCTAGTTTTTCTATGGTGTTAAAAAGTCACGACTGCAAAGTCTGACATGAACATTGTATATTTGTGTGTATGTGCATCCCAGTAACTCATAAATGTACTACTCACTAATTTGTACACTCCTAAATGGCACAAAAGAAGTAATTTACTGGATCTCTCACAGTTCAGTATTTTTCTACAAGCCCAGGTCATTAATTATATGTATGCATTAAATTCAACAGCCAATACCAATACAATACTTAAAATCATACTAAGTGATACTTAGACACAGTACTCACAGTATAGCTATCACCATACTGGGTGCCAGATGTTGCCCTCTCATCTCCTGTTGGACTCATTGGCTTAGGGTCTGACATGGATCTCTGCATGGCTTTTGGTCCCCTAGGACTTGCTGGGGAGACTTTTGATGTATCTGTACTTCCTCTTAGCTTTTGTGGGCTTGTATCACCCAGTGATTTTTCATAGGACACAAACTCAAGGGATTTGCTAGGAGATATGCAGGGGGATATGGGGGAATAGAGCACTTTGGGAGATTTAGGAGGGGCTTGAAGAGTAGAGGATTCAACTTTGAGGTTAGGAGACTGGCCAATTTCTAAGGGGGTAGGTCGTTTCTTTGGTGAGGTCCTTTCAGAATCAGAAAGCTCCATCCTAGTGTCCATTCTAATGTTCCCCTCTTTATCTGTTTGTATAGAAATCTCAGTGTGGGCTTGAAGAGACATCTCTGATTGCCCTCCTCTTTCACCCCTGGCAGTGCGTGGCCGGCTTTGTCGACTTCTGGTCTGAGCTTCCCATTCCTCTTGATCCTCATCATCAGTTTGCACGCAGCTGTCAACACTCTTCTTAGCACTTCTCTTTTTTCTCCCTGCTGTGTAAGCTTTGCTAACTGCCTCATCCTCTTCATCTGTCTGACACCCACTATCTGTGATTTTTCGGGCCAGCACTGTGCCATCAGGTCCCAAAACAAGTGCCTCCTGCAAACCATGCCCCGGTATGTCCCCACCTGGGTACATCTGACGAAGCTTTTGCTCTTCCAGTTGCATGCGTAGTTGCTCTTGGAGTCTCTGAATCTGCTCAAGCTGCT
Organism: Mastacembelus armatus; assembly: GCF_900324485.2. NCBI lineage: Eukaryota > Metazoa > Chordata > Actinopteri > Synbranchiformes > Mastacembelidae > Mastacembelus > Mastacembelus armatus. Next base: position 10,746,273 of record NC_046655.1, on the reverse strand, counting down.
GCTGTTGCTGGGCATAGGTCTCTTTTTGCATCATTAGGTGAGCCTGCCTTTCCTCTTCTTGTTGTGCCAGAATCTGCTGCTTCATGGCCTGCAGCTCCTCTAGTTCCTTCTGTACTAGGAGCTGTTCTTGCTCACGGAACCGCTGAATCTCCTGGCGCTCCCACTCTAATTCCTCTGCCAGGCGCTGTTGCTTGAGTTTCTCCATTTCTAGCCTCTCACGCTCTGCCTGATACTGGCCATCCCCAGGAACCATGGGTGAGGATAGAGCCTCCAGTGAAGCAGCTATGGCCTCCAGGGAAGCATCGGTGTATGTGTCAAGGGATAAAGAGGTTGTTGCTGCGGTGACAACATTGCCAGCAGTAGTACCCCCTCTAGAGATCTCCAGATTGAGCGGTGCATCTTCTTGCTCTTCTGTTGCAGTAGTGGAGATGGTGGACAGGAAGCTGTGGGACCGTGTAAGTGGCAAGTTCTGGAGATTGGACAGGGAAGGCATGGTGTCACTGGTATGCATACCTGACAGGGTGTTGTATGTTGTACTAAAGATGGACCCAGGCTGGGTTGTAATAGCATATGTAGATGGGATTGGTGCTGCAACAGAGGAATAGACCACTCCATTTGATGACCTCAAGACAGTGCTTGTACCAAAGAGTGTACCAACACCGCTTGTGACTCTGGCTTGGGAATAGGGTGGAATTGTCATTCCTCCATTTCTCCCTTTCTTGGAGTAGTCAACAGCCTCACCTGTCAAAAGTCAAAATATCAGTTGAGTCCAAATAATGCAGATTTATTCAATGTTGAGGTAAGCCAAGCCTTATCCAAATTATGAAAAAGGTGGAAAACAGAAAAAGACATCTAATGTCCAAAAGTGCAACAAGCATAAACAAGATGTACTGCACAGTAACAGCATGCAGGCACATGCAAAAATATTACTATGACAAAACGAAAAACAAAAACTAAAAAACATGAACTGTCCATGCAAAAAAAAAAAAAAAAAAAAAAAAAAAAAACATTAGCCATGAATCAGTGGGAGGAGTTCAAAGTGACATTTAAGTGATAGGTCTGCAATGTCATTGCACTGACCTGCATCAGAAATCTTTGCTGAAGTAAGATCTACTGCACCCTCTGTGGTGCCACTGAAATTATAGCTGTTCTTACTCTTGTAGAAAAACAGGCCAGCTTCTGCTAGGTTAGTGTCCGACATCGATGGTTTAATTCCTCCAAACCCTCTCATGCCATAAGATGATCGGTCATACTGGTAATGGTCGTCACGATATCCAAAACGGTCTTCAGGCAGGGGTGTGGTAGGTTGCTGAGTAGTGCAGCTTCCTGCAAATGGGAGCTTGTATACCACATCACAGCACACAGCTCTTTTTCCTGCAGTCAGATCCACTGGTTTTCCATCATCATCTGTGATTACAGCTGTGACCACTTCTGTAGAAGGACTATCCACTGATACCACAGTGTTGAATGGTTTTGTTGTACTCAGGTCAACAGCTCCTGCCACCGTGGTTGCACCTGTAGTTAATCCATTTGCAACACAACTTGCAACAGAAGTTGGAGCAATAGTGACAGGGATAGTCTGGAAATTTCCTGCACCCATGTTTGAGCCAACAGAGAGGTTAATAGGGATTTCTGTACCAATATGATTAGAGGGTTGAGAATCAATTGGCCGATATATAATTTGAGAAACAGGCTCAAATGTTTTGTTTTTTGTTAGCTGAAGGGGCACTGAAGATGTTTGCGAGGTGTTTACATTGTCATATCGCTGGATTGTGGCAGCACAGGTTACAATGGTGATGCTATCAGTCACTACAGAAACAGTGGATGATTCAGTACTGAGGTTGACCACAGATGACTGCACTGCACTGTTCTGACGACTGGCATCAGTTGCAAAGGACTGGCGTCTTGAGTCTGGACTAGTAGACAGATCCACACCATTCATGTCGGATTCTGGGTCCACTTTCATAGTCCTAAGATCTACTACCTCAGAATGTTGGAAAGCCTGTCCATTCTGTGCTGACAACTGGGGCTTAGGTTTCTCCATTGAGATTGGGACACCATTTGCCCTAGGAGCTGGCACTGGTGGTGGTGTCCTTTCATGAACAACAGAGACAGTGGTCCTTTGAACTTCTGTGGTGACCACTTGTGATATGAGGTTAGGCATAATCATAGGTGGCTGTGCTGAGGCAGATATAGCCTCGATTATGTGGCAAGAACTAGACACGCGTTTTTCTGGGCCACAAATTTCTTGACTTTCTATGGATTCTGTGACTCGTGTGTATGCCAGAGGCACCCTGGTTGTTTGAGGAGAGGTTGGTGATGGATTCTGCTGTGGATATGACTGAGGTTGAGGCTGTGGCTGGTGATAACTTTGGGGTTGAGCTTGGTGTGAAGGAGATGCTGGGCCAGGGCTGGAAGGAGCTTGGGTTGAGACACTATCTACTGGAGAGCTGGGCTGAGATGGCAGTGTGATGACTACATATGTGTCACGAAGATTGCTGGCATATCTTGGAGAGGAAGGAGACTTTGGCGAAGGTTGAAATGGCTTGCTCTCCGAAGAAGGACTCAGATTCAGGGCTATGTCAGTAGAACTAGTGGAAAGTACAGTGGGTCTTGGATGTGGTATATGGGCAGGTGAAGAAGGCTGTGATCCAGGCTTTGGTGCAATTGGTGGTTTAACACCATGTCCTGGTCTGTGGCACTCCCCAATTCCTACAGGCATAGATGGCTTTGGGGGAACAGGAGGGGGAACATGAGGTTTGTATGTTGGTGTAACTGCTTGTCTTGTAGTGGGCCCTTGGACTGTAGCCACAGCCACTGTGTCTGTTCTGATGGGTGTTGTTGATGCCTGAGGTGGAAGTGGAACTGGAGGTTTCCTGGGAAAAACAGTAGGTTTTGGTGGGGTAGGAGGAGGCAGTGGTGGTGCAACAGGTACTTCTGTTGTTTCCTGAGAATTAGCTCTACGTAGGACACTTGGTTTAGGGGGTACAGGTGGGGCAGTTGAAACTACACTGGTAATACTGGGTGTGTACTGGGGCACTGTGGGCAAGGGTGATACACTGCCAATCACAGGGGTTGATGTTCTTGGGAGTGCACCAGATAAGTCCACAACATTAGCCTGGGATGCTGCAGTTGTGTGAGGTTGCTGGTCTGATGATAGAGCTGACCCAGAAAACACAGTTACAGACTCAGTTTCCATAACTGATGTTGATTCTGATACTGCAGTTATTTCATCTTCCTTTTTAATTATACTCTCATCATCAGAAGACAACTCTCCTGAAGAGCACTGCGTAACCTTTAAGTCTGGAATGGGGTGGAGTGCCCTCCTAGAGGCAGTGTCTTCCACTTCTGGTTCCTGCTGAGTTGGACTTATTCCAGGAGTCAGTACTCTCTTCATTAGCTCTTCATAGGCAGTTTCAGCATCTAACAGTGGCTTCCCATCTTTGCCAATTGCTACTGTACTGCTTTTGGGAAAGCTATTCTCAGCAGGTTGTAATACAATTTCAGCTGCTGTTTGCTCCTTTTTTGGTTGCATATTTTGATATTCCTGTTCCAGCTGCATGAATTCCTTCCGCTTCTTTATCATGTCCTCATAAACTTCATCTGGTGATCTCAGCTTTTTGGGTTGAGCAGGTACAACAATCTTCTCTTGTTCTACCAGATCAGCTGCTGAGTTGTCAATAAGAGATGTATAGGCGTAGTCTTCAATGAGCATGCCTCCATAAAGAGACTCTTTTTCTGGTGGAATCTTGCCTTTGTCAACAGTTGGAGACTTAGCCCTCAGCATTATTTCTTCATAAGCCTCATCAGCAGATTTAAGAGCTTTTTTCTGTGGCTTATTATTTTGATCATCTGTTGGTGAGTGAAGAGATACTGATGTAGGCAGGTGATATGTTTTATGGACTGCTGCAATTTTGGAGGCATGGACTTCAAACCCTTCAGGTTCTGATTCAATACTGGGGGAAAAATCAGAGCAAGATGATCTTCTGATCTCCTCCATTTCAGCTTCTTGCCTCAGTTCTTCGGTTGGTGAGGCATCTTCAATGGGGGAAAGGTTGCTTGGCGGTGTCTTCGGATGTTCTCGCCTCCTCTGGGCTCGAATCTCTTCTTTGTCTTTCTTGGATTTTTTCCCTGAGCCCTTCTGTTTTTCTTGCTCCCTGAGCAGCTCTTCTTCTTCCCGTAACTCATCTTCCTCAGAAGAGTCTTCAATCGTGGGCAGCATTTGACCAGGTTGTCTGTGTTTGGCCTTCCTGTGTTGTTTGCCCTCAGAATGGATATGGCTGGGACTACTACTGTCACTGTCTTCATCCAGTGATGAGAGGGATGTAGGGGATGTCCCAGGGGTGAAACTGGAAGCGTGTAAGCTGGATGACCCCTCACCTCTGGACCGATCATCTGGAGAGTCAGTAAGGCTTTCCATTTCAGGTTCTCCATCATCATTAAGTATACGCACAGGGCTGCTGGTTGCGTTCAGCTCCATAGTTGGGAATTTGCGAACTGCAGTACCACTCTGATGATCCTCTTCTTTTGGTTCATCCTCTTTGTCTATATTACGTTTATCCAATGAGCCAGAGAGTTCCTTATCTTCTTCATCATCTGGACTTATAGTGCTTTTCTTGGTGAGTCGCCTGGCCTTTCCTAACGTACTCCTCTCTGTAGCTTCTGTTTTCTTCTTTTCAACTTGCTTCTTCTCATCCTCTCTGATCTTTCGGCGGATTAAATTTTCCTCATCAGATGGGGAAGCATCCTCATTCTCACTCATTTCCATTATCTGTTTTCGGATAAAGTCCTCATCGTCCCCCGACACCGGGCTTTCTTTTCCAAAGCTTTCACTGCTATCATCCAGGGAATCTGCCCTGACATCCATGGGCACAAGAAGCTTTTTCTTTGTAGTACTTTTGGTGTTCTTCTCAGCAAGTTCTCTGTCATCTTCTGAGCTAGGTGTGTCAGGTGAGAGAGGAAGCACCTCTAATTTACGTCTTGTCTTTAGGGTGTCTGTTGATTTGACTTCCTCATCCTTTGGTTGTGTGCTTGCCTGGGCCTCAAGAATGGGAAGAACTGTGCTTTCCAGCTTTGCTAGGTCAGATGGGCTAGTTGGACTGCCTTCCTTAGTGGCCATTTCTTTCTTTTCAGGCTGTTTCAAGGTTTTTACCTGTTGAATGGAAATAAGACAATTAATTTCTTTCTTATATATTACAATAAAAAAAAGAAAATATCTAAAGTGGAATTTCTCGGCTTGTTACATGTAAACCATGACTATATGCGTAAATATTTGAGTAATAACAAATCAGAAACATGAAAACATGTTTTCTCTATTAACTAGTTATAATAAGCTAATTTTTTTCATATTCATAAAATAAAAAATAAGATAATGTAACAGCAAAACCTGTTTAGTTTTATCCTGTTATATAATGTTGTTTGCACTAAGCATTTAGAACAGCATGACGATAGACAGTTGAGGATTTTCATGTTTTTATGTAATCACTAAAGTTGACAGTGACAAAAATTACATAATATATAATTAACATACATAATGTAAATGATTTGCCGTCTACTACACAAATTTCACTTCAGGAATGTGATACATGCAATTTGCAATCAAAACATATTACTGCATATTGCAGTGTTTAGACATTCATTTTCAGTATGGTACTATATTTAGTTATTTAGCCATCTCTAGATACTGTAACTCATCTCCTCATGTACATAAACACATTGGGTAAACACAGCAGAAATAAACCAAATTATGTGCAAATTATGTATAAACTACTACTACATGGCCTTAAAGCTACAGTCACCTCAGTCACTGCATCTTCATCACTGGGCTTTCCCAGAGGCTGAGGTTTAGCCCCCTTTTTCTCCTCCATGTTAGTTTTCTTCTCCTCTGGGTCTTTGTCCTGTTCACTAACTACAAAGACTGTGCTTTTAGGTTTTGCTACAGGAACTGAAGCTACTGATACATGTGTGCCCCCACATTCAAAAACTGTCTCAGATACTTCGTCTGTCTTTGATACTGTGTTCTCTCCTCCATCAAACCGTGTAGTGCCACCTTTGTCACAGACTCTGCTTGTTTCTGATGCTGAGATAGTTTCCTGGATGTTGTCAGTAGCATCTTGTGACTCAACCTCTTCTTTGTTAGGTTGTTCTTCCTTCTCTTTGACTGACTGCTCAGCAACTCTCTCGAGCTGTCTCTCATCACTGCCTGTCAGAGCTAAAGTCTCCCTCTGTGCCTCGTGTTGATTGTCAGTAACACTTTTTGTGTTTTGTTGACCGGTTTCTGTCTCATCCTGAGTAAGTTTCTTCTCACAAGCCTTATCTCTGACTTGTGTCTCACTAATAACAGCTGAGGGCAACACAGTTTCTACACTCTGCACTGGCTCTTTGACACCAACCATTTCTTGCTCTTTACAAGCAGAAGGTGAGGGAACAGACATAACCATGGATATCTCAGATCTATCATCTGCTTTTGACACTGCATCTATATGTGTCTGCTTTTCCTCTGACTGTGCTGTACCCTCTACATCCACCACAGGCCTTTTGTTCTCCTCTGACCTCTCTAGCAATAGTACTGTCTCAACAAGCCTTTTCTCACCAGGTGATGACTCATCCTGTGTTTCTGATTCTTTACATATCTGTGTCCCTTCTTTTGGGATTTCTTCAGTGACAGTCAGAGCAGGCTCTCTAGCTGTTTGTGATTCATCCCTCTTTATTTCAGGACAAACATCCTCTGTTTCAATAGAGGGGGGTGCTGGACTTGATTCTGCTTTATTAAACTCATTCTCCAGAGGTCTCTGGTCATTACCCTTCTCACTGGCTTTATCTTCACCGACCTCTTCTTCAATAGCTTTCCCTTCCTCAGCTTTTACCTCAATAACACTCTCTGAAGCTGCATGTTTCTGAGCTCCCTCCTCTTCAAAGGCTCCATCATTTAATGATCTATTTCCAATGCCTGCCTCCTCAGAAATCCTTTCCTCTTTATTAACAACTCTCTCCTCAACATGTTTTTCCTCAGCAAGGTCCTTTACTGTTTCTTTGCCAGTCTTCCCAGTTACTTTTGGCTTACTTGTTTCCCCTTCAAAAGGAACTTTTTCAAAAATGTTATTCTCAACAGGACTCTCCTCATTTATTTCCCTAAGATCTTTGGTTTCTACTTCAACTGGAGCAACAGGAGGTGATTTGTCTGGCAGGTTGAGTGCAGCTGGCTCCTTGTCTTTTTCTGTGAGTATGTTTTCCATTTCGATAGCATGACCCTGAGACCCTGAGACAGAGAGGTTTTCTGATGACACCAAATGGCTTTCAGAGTCTATGCATTTATCTATCTCTGGGTTCAACTGTTGCTGAACCTCATCAGGTTTAGGGACCTCGGCACTGTCAACAGGGGCTAAAGGAGATACATGAGGAGTAGCTTCTGTGAATTCTGGCTCCTCTGCTATTGCCTCTGGTTCTGCCTTTGCAGTAACATCATTCTTGCCATCAGGTGTTATACTGTCAGCCTCAGGTTTTGTAGTTATGTCTGTTTGCTCCATATTAAAAGCTGTGTTTACTGTATCTAATGGAGTTTGTCTTGCTGAAATAATGTTAGGTTCATCTATCTGGGGCTTTTCAGTTGGCTTACCAACTACCTCTACTTTTTCCTCTTCTTTTGCATTTGTAGCTGTAGGATCTGACATTGGAACAGGCTGAACAGAAATTTCCTGTGATTCGACTTCTGGGATCAAGGCAGGTTTTGACTCAACTGAATTTGTTGTCACTTCTGGGAGTTCTTCTCGAGTAAGCTGCACTTTATCTATCAGGGGAGCTGCAGCCTCATTCTGAGTAATCTTAGGATTTGGCTCTATTCCTACCTTAGAAGGGACTGTTGTCTTGTCTAAACCTGTATTAGTCAAAGGATTTTGCATCTCACTTTCCACGGGGACAGTAAGGTCCTCAGAGCTAGTCTGTTGTTGCTGAACTGCTGGGATGTCACTGTCAGGTGCGCTCTGTGCGTGTTGCTCAGCATTAAATGTTCTGGTATCAGGGTGAGGAAAGTCCTCTGCTGCATTTTCAGAGCTGCTCTGGTTTTGCTCAACTGCTGGGATTTCACTGACAGTTGCTCTTTGTGTTTGCTGATCAGCGTCAGATGATTTTGTCTCGGGGTGAGGATAGTCCTCTGCTATTTTATCAGAGCTGCTCTGCTGTTGCTCAACTGCTGGGATTGCACAAATACTTTCAGCTACACTTTCTGAGTGGAGGGCTTCCTGTTCAGAATGATTTACAGACTCAGACACTGCTTCAGCTACTAGTGGTAGTTTTTGTTCTTTAGACTGTGTTGGCTTCTGAGGTGTGCTATCAGGAGGATGAGAACTAACAGAAAGAGAAGAATCATGATCAGGTGTGGGAAGGGTTGCAGGAGCTACCTTGGTCTCCGGATATGTTGGGGTTAGGTCTGCTGCTTCTACAGGTTTGCTATCTACAGTAGCAGGGGCAGGGGTGGAGGATGGCACAGGAGCAGGGTGTTGTGTCTTTGGAGAAGCCATGGTTGAAGGTGGCAAGTCTCCCAACTGGCCCAACATGGCTCTTTGGGTCTGACAGTTGAGGCAAAGCCATTCTTTCTGCAAGATAAGATAAAAACAAATCGTTAGTCATAGATAGTTATAGATATATAGGTACTTTATTCAGGGAGATACCATCTTAAAACAGTTTAATCCAATATGATTTCTACCACCACAAACTGCATAGATCTGTTACACAGTATGTGTGAAGCATAGTTTGAATGGCACAAAATGACCTGATAACACTGGAAAATCCCACAAACACTCAGCAATTCAAAATGCATGCAGCTATGGGAAACAAAAATGTTTCAGAGTAGTCAAAATGTCACTGTGACAAGTCACCAGTGTACCTTCTTCTATTTGAAGGGAAATTTTTACTTTTTTGGGACTTAAGAAATAGACCCATGCATAATACATGATAATGGGACAGGGGTTTAACAGGACATGTCAGAGAGGGTTGGGTGGCCTGTGCAGACATTTCATGTAGCAGGCTTCACAGAGATATTGTGGTTTTAAGATTGTATAACTTGGTGTGTAGATGTGGACACAAGCTTTAAACATGACAGTACAATGTGCACACATTCTAAACCCATTTTTAATCCTAACCTGTAAATTCAACCACTTATACCCATACAAAACTAGAAAAGAGTATATGAATCATAGCTATTTTTCCACAGACTCTGTGCTCCCTGAACATCCACTTTAGTTCCAATTACACCTCTGCTCAAACGCTGAAGCCCAGCACGGGCCAATTTAAGAATGTTCTCAGAGCTGTTTTTTTCTTCTTTAAGGACTATAATTGGCCCAAAACATTCTCCTTAAAATCACCTGGGATGTAGTCCCTAATCTTAACATTGTTGCTGCATTGCAAGGGAATAAAAAGACAGACACTCTGCAGACACAGCTTTCACCTCAGAGCTATGCCTGATCTGTTATGGCTATCTTATTATTGATGCATATTCCCAGGCACTCACTTAAACACGGGACTCTAGAGAAATGCACCTAGGCTGAAGGCACTGCTGGGACCTCTAATTCAAAAGCAACACCTATTATTGGAATTTAATATCCAGTATGCTTTGCTTTAAGTGAAAATAAAAGTGATATTAAAAATAGTATAGCTCTATAGAATCAGAGATAAACACACAGCACAAACATTTACTGGTATCACACACCAATTGCACACACATATATACAGTGACTCTCAGAAGAGTTAATAGTCAATATGTTTTCAACCATTATCCACCTTAATGTAAACACTTCCTTTCACATTTCTAAGTGTTCTAATATTTCTTTGTAACTGCTGCCCTTCTAAATGCCTTTGCCTGATTTAACAGCAAGATTTATACTAAATTGGACTTCTGAGAGAGTGACACACCTGCATGCACATCAAAACAGGCGTCAAATAATTGACCTCCCCTCTACTTTCATCTCTAGGGTTTGCTGACATTACTCAGTTATATTCCCAAATTGACAGAAATCCAGTTAATCCTCAGACATGATAATTGACAGAGTACAGATGCGATTGTGTGTGTGCGTGTGTATATGATTGTACCAGCACGCACTATCAACATGACCTCTTCCGTCTGTCCCTGCTGGAAGGACCTGAGATGTGGGTTTCTACAGCCTGGCAGCTCTATCAGTTAAACCAGACAGCAGGCACTGGAAGCCGCAGAGATGGTTGCCGATAGCAAATGCTGAAAACAAACTCAGCCAGACAGCTGGTCAGCCTCTCCCACTTCAGAGTAAGCCATCATCGACATTATCAGCACATCACAAATTGGCTCACTTTAAGTTTTTGATTTCTCCTCAACAGCACTTTGTCAATGTGCTTCTTATAGTTGCTCTGCAGAACTAAATCACCCCTTTCTAAATAACTTCCAGATACATTATTTTTAGACTGATAAGTGACCATCTGTAATGTACTGCCTTACAGCACACACTAAAGTCATTTAGTGTGTTGCACAAGGCAACTTGAGCAGTTTTGACTTCAGCACCCATAATTCAATACATTTCAGATGCCTGTGCAGCTTGTGAGAATCGGACGTGCCGAAGTCAAGAATGAGAAAAGCAAAAATTACTGTGCATGATACTTTCTCTGTCACTGCGGTGAAAGAGAATTTACAGTAAATGTTCTTTGTGCAACATTATTGTAAATTTAAAAAAAAAGAAATCATTGAAAGCACTTTCAGACAAAAAGGAGTCAGCGTCTGTGGCAGTCAATGGATTTGTCTCAAGTCACTTTTTGGAAAAAGTTTAATGGCATCATATGTATATAGTATATATTCGTCCCCAAAGGAATGAGTTTGTGACAGTGTTTATTGCATACCTATGCTCTTTTTACATGACACTTAAGCAATCAAAGCTCATACGTGGACGAATAAGGACAGACTGAGTGAGAGCGCTCCAAACTTTCCATCTTCAAACTTCCTCCAAGGACACAGAGGAAGACAAACTGAAAACCACACACAGTAACTAGATACTGAGACAAGATGGGCTGCACCCGTGTTTGGTTATTGCTTCCAACTGGGAGTTGGACCGCTGTGAAGGTCGATCCAGCTCTTTGACAAGGTATCCTACAAGAGTTTTACTTTGTAAATTTAGATATAGCCTGGCACAGAGAGTGGGAGAAGTAGAGGAGGATGAGACAGATGGATAAAGACAGATGAAAGGATGGAGAAAGGAATAGAAAAAAGGGGATGATAACAGTGTGTTAGAGATAAAAAAGAGGACAGAGGAAGCAGAAAAGGATAAGTTTAGAAATAAAAGCAACAACGAGAGGAGAGAAGGAGCATGATATAGGGAGGGGAAGGATGAACTAGAGGGAAGCTTAACAGTCATTGGAGGTGACTCAACACCAGTTACTGCCAACAAGCTTAACATTATCACCCTATAAATCAATTGCTAGGAACTGAGGACAACCTGCACTTCATGATGACCACTGATAATAAACAGATTAGAAGGTAACAAAACAGATTATTTAGTTAGAATGCAACATTTTCCTAACATGAGATGAGCATTATGATGTAGCCACAGCAAATTTCAGATGCAGCCAAACATTATATTATCAAAAGGCTGTTGACAGACTAGTGTCCTTTCTGTAGCACTATTCAATTCACCTTTCTGTACTAAAGCTCTTGCTAAAATTAAAAGTCTGGAAGTCGCTGCCCTTTTTTCATTGATGAGTGTTGCTGAGTGGCCAACTTAATTATAATGCACTAGACTGCAAGCAGCAGAACATCACAGCATCAGCTCTTTTGCAAGCCAAAAAACATCTTTGTTCTAATAAATGTCTCACTGTTATAGATGTTCCCATCTACGGTTCACTGTGCTGTATGCACCTTTTGAATAACCCTGTTGGACATCTGTGGATATATGTCTCATTGCAATCGTGAAAACAAATGGGATGCGAATGGTGACAGCCTTAAGTTTGGAGATCTGAGCTTTTGACTGGGGGGGTTGTTGGCTTTAATCCCACAAAAAGCAGCAAAATTAGGTCTGAGAAACTAAAAATAAATGACATGCTAGTGTGGTCTTACTGGTCAGATTCTAGTTGGGTATGTATGTAACTTACTGTGAGTGAAGCAGAGGGCTGCAGAAAACCTAAGTAAGCCTTCTGAGGAAACATTCCCTGGATAATTAAAGGCTAAACAAGGCTCAATTATCAATTCTTTTATTTAACTCAACCCTGAAAGATAACAAAAGCAGAGTCTAAACATCACTGCTACAAAATTCCCATCAGGCAAGTGAATAATTGCTAGAAGAGAGAGAGAGAGAAAAAACATGTGTATAGATCTATAGTACCAAAGCAGATCTCACAAGAGGTATGACACAGGGCCTATATATATATATATACTGAGCCCAGGGATTAAGCAGAATGCGACTGTTTGTTTATCCACAACCCACTTCTTAAATCTGTCAAGTGCCAAGTAGAGTTTTGTTATGACACCAATTGAGTTTAAAATGACTTTCTTAATTCTGTCAATGGCTATGAAGCCCCTTTGGTTTTAAAACACCTCCAGTGCCCTAGTTACCCTACATATCATATGTCACACAGTGGTGCTCAGTTTATCCAAAGAGCCATACAGCAAGATGTATGTGTGCATGTTTAACTGGGTGGCCACACTGTGAAATAAAATCTCCAACCACAGTAATCCTTCTGTTTAAAGTTTCACTAATCAATGTTTCTTTGTATTGCCAATGAATCACATGAATACATGTAATGTTGGGTTGTTACAGTGATGGAAACCCAGAGAATTAACACCAACACTGAAAATTCATGTAGCTTTTTCCTAGATACCATGCAAATACACTGTAAAACAAAATATTATGTTTTTGTTCATATAGTAAACACTGCCAGATATGGCTGTACTTTTCTGTTAATATAGAAACAATTTTGAGAATACACATTTTTTTATGTATACGACAAGCAATGATTTGATGTTTTGTGATGTATAGAAAACATTTGCAAATTAAATTTGCAAAGTAATTAGATATTTCCCTCAAATTCATTAGCTGTAATTGCAACAAGACACTTTTCAAACCTAGCAACCATAACTGACAAATTGCAGCCTCACTTTTAGCAACACACCAACACACCACACTGAACTGAGCTGAGGGTGTTTACTGTACAAACTCCTGTTACAGCTCTTGCTTCATTAGATGTTTCCATTTCATGGTATATTCTGCCTATAGGTTCTTTTAATGTGACTCACATATGTGACTCATGGGCATTAAACAAACCACAACAGTCAGGTTGTCATGGTCTACACTGCTTACGGCAGCATGGGTTGGCACCCATATCATTTGTGACACCCCTTCCTCTGAAATCCCCTGTTGGACTCCTCTTTCTGTCACAACCAGGTCTCTTGGTATAAGATATACAGTATACTGCCTGTTTTTCTGCCTGGATCATGAATGTGTGTGTTTGCTTCACATTACTATTCAATTGTAAAATAATGTAAAGGGGCAGTTTGTCACTAGGAGCTTGTCTGTGTTTCACACAGTCTGTCAGTCCAACCACTGCCTCCCAGCTGCACTCAAATTACCATTTTCTGTATTCTGCAATAAAGATGAAAGGCACTACTTTAGATGTGGAAAAGCGAATCCACTTGCCTCTCAGGTTTTTTAATGCACGAAAATGATTTTGGAAGTGAAGCCCCTTCTTGTTGCCAACTTCACCTATTGAATATAAATTTTTATGGAAAAGATGGAACTTGGTTTTTCAACTCAAATCAGCTGCTCTGCTGTCACTATAGTAAAGTGTGTTCCAGGGGAAAGACAGTAGCAACAGTCAGGATGTAAACACAACAGAGTGTGCTAAGTAGAAGAGGCCGGTGCCAGAATGTGTGTGTTTTCAAGAGTCTGTGTGTCTCTGCCTGCCTGTCCTTGCCTCTCTACCTCACTAGGGCTCAGTGCTGGCACACACAATGTCTTGGCTTTTTGCCCCCTTTTCTTGGCACTAAAGGCTCAGTGGCCAAAATGTAGCCCTTGCTTAATATGCAAGCACCAGTAAATTAGAGAGGGGATAAATGGAAATCATTGCAGGGGGACCTGTAGACAAAGGAAAGGAAAAGGCAGTTTGCAGTGCCTCAGGACAGTTCATGTCAGTCGTAGAAATTTCTGCAAACCACTTGTTTTAGCTTGAACTAGGTCCTGGGCCTGGTAAATATGACAGACAAGATATTAATAATAGGCTTCAAGCAAAATGTGCTTGTACTATGTACTGTATATTCTTATTCTCACTATTGAATTAACATTTGTACTGTCAAATAAGCTAAATTAACTCTGACATAGACAGGCACATTCCTGTCCAAAGCACTGTACACTCACGTACGCACGTACACGCACGCACGCACGCACGCACGCACGCACACACACACACACACACACACACACACACCGTTATGTCTAAAAATACCAGTCATTTCAAGCCTTCCAAGGTGGCCATGTGGAGGACTCTGTGGGTTGCCTGGTATAACAGAAAGACCCTTTTAAAGAAGGAAATATGAAAGAGAAAAAAAAGAGTGAGGACAAGAAGAGAGAGACAGAAATAGAGAGAAAGAGAGCTGCCCTGCAGTCGCTTGTGTTCTCCTCTTTGTGGCAGAGACTATTTTTGTGCACTTCAGCCTCCAGGGCCAGTGATAGAAGAGCTGTAAGGAAACTGGACTGGAGTCATAAACAAACAGGAATCAAACTACAGTAAACAACAGATTAATGTAACAACTGGATTGTATGCAAGATGCGATATAGCTGAGAAAGACCAAATTACACCAGACTGATAGTGAGAGTGAGCCTGTAGTGTAAAGTGTGTGTGTGGGACAGCTGGATGATACTGAAGGCTGGGTGTTGGAATGACCATTGAACATGCCTTTATCTACCAGTCCAGACCCAGGAGGATTCACACTATGGGAGGAGGTGTGAGCATGACCACAGAATAACAATAAGGAAGAAGGACACAGGAACCACCACGCAGTTAGTGTGTGTAAGTATATCAGGCCTCAGCGATGTGAGAATACACAGGACATGGGCCTACATGCACAAACACACAGCAATAACAATTTACTTAAATTCACTCACTACCTTCAATAGAACTAATATGTACCTAAGCCAGATCTTCAGCATGATTCTAATTATTAATGTAGCCAGTTCTGAAATAAATGGTTTTCTTTGTGGGAACCAGCTTTTTATTCGCATACTGGAGGTGAGCTCCTACTGCATGAACATAATTTCATCTCACTAATGTGATTACTGCATATGCACACTCATGAGAGTATGATAGAGAAGTCTAAGTTTATTATGAAATACACTAGCCTGCTGAGTCTCAGATACTGTGAGTGTTGAGCCTGAGAGCAAGGGAAACTGCTGGTCTAGCTCCATCCCATGTGAAAATATTCAGTGTGCCCAAAGCTGCTTTATTTACATGGTGTAAAAATGATTTACTCATTTTTAGGTGTTAAAAATGTAAGAATACTGTGATCTTTCCGTTTAAAGCAGTCACTTCAACCATCTAACATTTCGATGGTCCCGTCATCATCAACAATGACTCTTCTGGTGAATGTGCTGCTACAGCATTTTCGCAGAACAGAAAATACAGTGTCTTGTCATCACTGTGGGGTTGCCAAGTAGAAAGTTACTCCACCCACAAAGAAATAGTCTGGCACATATTCTCCTGTAAAAAATCACAGCATGTCCTTTTTTCACTTTCACGTTCTTTTTACAGATTAAACAGACATATCATGTTCATTAATGAGCTTCAGTGCCTGTAGACAGCAAGGACACCTGTTTCCTGTTTTCAGTTTTTGACCATAACTTTATTATTTCTTATCTAACAGGCATATTTCCTAAAATGTTATACTACTCCTTTAAGAGAAGCTTTTGGCATGCTTTATGCTTTGAGGTTTAATATAGTTAGCCATTTTTTACTGTTTCCATTCAAAACAAATCTTTGAGATGAACTAAATATCAGGTTGGCAGGAGAGTGTGGCCTACTTTCCAAAATCTTGACTCATTACATTATAGCTGGTAAATACTAAGATTATCAGTTATTTTATGATCTTTGTGTATTTAAACCTGGTGAATTTCATTTGGTCAAAATAATAAAGATGTCTGAAACAAAATATATTCCCTTAACCACAGCCTTACAGTGTTTAATAATTAAGACCTCGGAGACCATTTTATATGTTACATAATCTTCTAGTGGGTAAAATACCTTAACAACTCTATAGCTGCAGTAATGTAGTGGTGAGTGCAGTGGAAACCTCCAGACAGTTAAATGAGCCATATATTGTTATTAATCTTCACAATAACAACTCAGTGGCTGTGACTCAGTATTGTACAGTATTGTGTTTGGTTAATTAAAAAGGTGAGATCTGTTTTTTTTGTTTTGTTTTTTTGGTGTAGGTGATGCTCACAGTACTTTTCTTAGCTTGGATTCTTTGCTTTGTGCTTGTTAGAAAAGTGGTGCCTCTCCCATTTTATGTAAGACTTCTCCACCGAGCACGCTCATCACTGATAACGGCAATATGACATGGAGCCTGAGCTACAGTAGGCAAGCACACACACATTTACAGACTACACTACATCAAAGGCAGAGGGGTAGCACCACTAAGAGGGAGCCTCAGTGCCTATGTTTAAAAGGTGGGCTCCGGTTTTGCAGTACAGAAATATAAAAAGATTAAAGGATACAGAGAAAGAAGACATAGGGATATTCTGATAGCAAAAAAGCAGCACAGGAGAAAACAAAAAAAAAACCTTAATGCAAGTGTTTTTGCTTCTGAGTGCTGGGTTAAGCACTGACACCTCAATCTAGGATCAAGCCTCAACAGAAATGACAGCCTTCCTGTTACACTTTAAATTTTTTTAGGAAATCGAGATTACACTTACACACCCACACGTGTTGACCTATACAGTGCAGCATGCACTCTCATCCCTCAGCTGAGACATAGTGTTAACTAAACAGAGCCCAAAATCCTTGCAAATAAAACATGCTGTTCAGTTCCTCATCAGGCACACACGTTCATGTGCACACACTCTGACCCACTCACATGCGTCAGCAAATGAATCCTCGCTGACAGCCGACATTATGACAGTCAGCGACACAGAAACGAGGCGCAGTACATAGGGGGTAGATGACTCAACCAAGGTGTTGTGTGCATGTGTGTGTGTGTGTGTGTGTGTGTGTGTGTGTGTGTGTGTGTGTGTGTGTGTGTGTGTGCGTGTGTGCGTGTGTGCGTGTGTGTGTGCATCTTTAGCAGACTTCCAAAGATTTAAGCTCTTCTCAGGTTCAATCAAATCCCATGAAAATTATTAAAAGTCTTTCACGCTGAATGAGTCAAATGAGTCATCCTCCTTGTATCGCTTTCTACCTTTGCCATTCTTAAAAACAACACTAAGGTGACTATTCTGGCTTTAAGACAACGTGGTGTTGAGAATTTACTATATATTCAATTAGAGGCTCAGAGGCTTGGATGCCCATCTCTCCAGCATAATTACATTTTCCCCATGTTTGGACTCAGTTAAGTGATTATGTAGTTCAGCTCCTCATTATCCCAGCAAGGCTGTACAATTAAGAGCTGCACAAAATGACAATAATCCCAAAACCTAAAACAACTTGAGTCTGCCATCTTGTTTTTGAATACTAGTGGTGTAGCCAGTGTGTGTGTGTGTGTGGGCGGGGGGTATCTTAAAAAGGTCAGACTATACTATACTGATTGATTCTAATGTGTACATTCTCACATCAATACTGAACAATACTAATTTCCCAACAAAGAAAAAAGCTGCCTGTCCCCAAACATATGATTATGCTCTGAATTACATGATCATGTCAAGATTATATAACCAAACATACTACTAACTGTAACTGAGTGATGCAGTATATAGATAATAATTAGGACACTTCACATTGAATCAAAAGTAGGTGCACCATATGTAAATATGCTATGCCTACATGCTGAGAAACCACTCAACTGAAAGCACTTTTTGGCCTCTACTCTCATATAATACTGATCCTACACCATAGAGTACCATCTGCTCTGTGAAATTCATCACACAGTCTTGTGATGCTGCCTCCATATGAGACAACACACTGTGTTAACACCAGAAAACCAGTCCCCACACCTAGGGAGATAAGCAGGCCAAATGTGTTTGGTTTCCACGTCATAAGCAGGCAGGCAAAGACAATGAATGGGTGCACTCTCACATACACATACAAAAAACTACATATTTTTACCCAAGCATACATCTGATTTCAGATTAAACAAATAGCATCCATAGAATGAAAGTTATGTGTTGTGTATACACACACACACACGCACACACACACGCACGCACGCACACACACACACACACACACACACACACACACACACACACACACACACACACACACACACACACACACACACACACACACACACACACACACACTCATATTCAATTTCAGAGTCAAGTGTCAATTGTTTTAAGTGCTCTTTGATGATGAGACATCCATTTAAACAACCTAATTTATCTTCACATTTCTGGCTGCCCTCACTACTAAAGAAAGCTTCATAATAATGAGTCTGACATTTAAAATGCAGCATAATTGACAGCATCCATTCATTCAGTGGTCAAACGTGCAGATGTCATTATAGGGTCAATTTGGGGTGAAACTAATGTACTTAGCACAACTAATAGCATTCTCATGCTAGGTTCTTGTCTAGTACTTATGTGAAAAATGCACAGATTCAAACTTCTCTGCTCCTCATAGTGTCTCTATAGTGACCTATTTCAATGAAACATCCAGAGAATGTTTGCCTTCTCTTTCTACACAACAATGCATAAATTACTGGTAGGTGCTGTGGGTTGAAAGCACAGGAAGCTATGGGGGCTTGAGTAAACTGCAACAACAGAGTTTCTTACCTCTCCTAAATGGGGTGTAGGATTGAATCCACACTTATTGCACACTGTCTTCTTGCAACTGGTACAAAGGCTGTAGTTGGGTGTGTCAGATGATCCAACGTTCAACTCCACATTACAAAGAGGGCAGTTCTCCTTGGCTGTTAAAGAAGGTGTAGGCTCCACTGCTCGTCGCTTCTCTTCCTCCTCCACAGAAACGGTTCTGGGAGGTTTCTTGGACTTAGCAGGTGGTGTGTCAGGAGCAGAGTCTGAATCAGGAGGGGACCCAGGCTCAGAGAAAGGGGAGTCAGGTGGTGAGCCTGGGTCAGAATCTGGAGGAGAACCTGGTCCAGAGTCAGCGGGGGACTCTGGTGGTGACCCAGGTGTAGGATCCGCTGCCTTTTCATCCTCTCCAGTGACAAGATTGGTGGCTGAGCTCAAGAGGGATGACCCAAAGCTGAACATCTGAGAAGCAGCAGCAGGAGGTTTTGCCGATTCTGTCAACCCTCCAAAACCTCCAAACAACTTCCCAGCTACTGACTCCTCCTGCTTTGGCGCAGCCTGTGCTTGAGGCTTTGGCGATTCCATCAAGCCTCCAAACCCCCCAAACAGTTTCCCTGTAACAGACTCAGTAGTTTGTGAAGCAGCTGCAGGAGGTTTAGCTGCATCTGCCAGGCCTCCAAAACTGATGCCCCCTAGCCCCCCAAAAAAGCTGGATTCCTGTTTGGCTTTAGCAGGAGACTGCTGGGGACTGGATTTCTGATGAATTGGGCGACCTGTTTTAGGATCAATTTTAGGAGATCCTCCTAGTGAAGGGCCTGGAGAAAGTGGACCTGGAGAGGTTGGACCTGGGGATTTCTGCCTAGGTGTGGTTGGTGGTGTTAAACCTTGCTCAGTGGTACTCTGCTCCTTTAGTAGAAGATTGCCAGGCTTTCCAGGTGCCTGTTTCTGAGGCGAGGGTGGGGCCGAGCCTTGTTTTGACTTTGTCAGGCCAGGGGGATCCATGCCTCCCATTGCTCGTTGCATCTGGCAGTTCAGACACAGCCACTCTTTACCCTGTGCATGAAAGAAAACATGGGTTTGACTTGACTGGAACAAATGTCCACACTGTTGTGTGAGCACAGGCATAATTATTTTAGTATTACAGAGGGAGGCACAGCCAATTAAAGCCCTAAAACAAACCATATTCTCTATGCTTAGTGTTAAAAGGAACAAATTCAGAGACATGCCAATTAATTCATGTTTCAAATGATGTTGAATCCTGTTTTCCCCACTCAAATCACTTCTTATAAGTGAATTCAAATGTGATAACAGTTACATAAAATCTTATTAGTCAGAAAAGAGCACTGCATATTTGTATTCAGATCATATTAGCATTTTTTGGTGAAATTTCATATTAAATGTTTGTTTCTAATTAAAGATGAATTAAAAATGCATTTCTACCCATGATTTTCTCAACTCTGCAAAAAGAGAAAGGCGGACTGCAAAAAGACATGTATTTTACGCATCTCATGTCCCATATATGTTTAGACCCTAATAAGCACTTGCATTTCATTGTCAATCTGAACAGACACTTTTGCTATACACCTGTGGCTGCACCACTGTGCTCTTTGTTTAATGTTAGGATATCTCCTTGGTTTCCACTATGTGTAAACCACAGTGTTTAAGAGAGCCAATGTTGACAGTTTCATTACTATCTGGAACAGAACAGTGTGTATTTTTTGTGTATAATTGTGTATTTTTTGTGTATAATTGTTATTGCATAAAATGTAAACAAACATTAGGTCAATTCAACCAAACTAAAGCTACAGCATTAGGTTGGTTGAGATGTTAATTGGAATTCAGAATCAAAGAAAACTCACTTCTTGTTTATACTGGGGAGTTCCACACACTGACCCATGGGAACCAATTCAAAAATGGCCCCGTTCAGCAGCAGGATACATAATAGTAATAATAATAATAATAATCATAATCATAATAATAATGATCCTTACAGAAACAATAGGGTTTTGCACCTCTGGTGCTTGGGCCCTAATGAACCAGTAACTCTGTTGTGCTGAAATCATGGCCCACCAACATTTACTTGTCCTCACTGGCTGGCACAGTATCTTCCTGTGGCCATGACATGAGTCACCTTGATCAACATTCCCCGAGTCCATATGTTCCCTCTGTTTCTCAAACCATGTGGCACTCTTATAAGAGAGTAGCAATATGCTGCTAACAGGCTACATATAGCTTCAATGATCATCAATAACATGGACTGTCTCATGATAGATTTCTTACCGCTGAGTCTGGGGGGCTGAACCCACAGAGGCTGCAGACCTGGTTCTTACACTCAGTACAGTTATTGTAATTAGGTGGGTCCTTGGACCCAGTATTCATCTGGGTGGTCTTACAAAGCGGACAGAGGTTACCTCCAGGCTTTCGAGCCCCCTGGTGACCAGGAGGCCCTCCCTTCTTAGCTGGCTCCCCCAGTTTAGTTCCGGGGCTAGATGGATCTTGTTGCTTGGGACCAGGCTTACCAGGTTCTTGTTGTGGGATGCCACCTTTTTGTGGTGGAGGGCCACCCTGTTTGACACCTGGACCTTGTGGTCCATGACCTAGTTTGTGGGCCTGTTGCCCTGAGGGTCCCTGGCCTGGTGGTCCTTGACCTGGTGGTCCCTGACCCTGCCTGGGTGCCTGCCCAGGGGGTCCTTGGGCAGGAGTACCCTGACCTGATTTGGGCCCCTGGCCCTGTGGTGTCAGACCTTGCCTGGGTCCCTGTCCAGGGGCTCCCTGCCCTGGCTTTGGCCCCTGTCCAGGGGGTCCCTGCCCTGGCTTTGGCCCCTGTCCAGGGGGTCCCTGACCCTGTTTCTGAGCTCCTCCCTGTTGTGGTCCCTTTGGACCTGGCCCTTGTTGTGGGCCCTTGCCTGGTGGCTTCTCTCCCTGCTTGGACTCAGGTGCTGCAGATGCATCTTCTTCCCCATCATCTCCAAACAGTCCAAATTTGGGGATGTTGACGGCATCACCCATGGAGGATATGGACGAAGAGACGGAAGAAGTCATGGATGACACTGCACTGAGGGGATTGGCCCCACTTAGGAAACTGGACCCAAACATGCTGGATGACTTGGTCTCTGAGTCTTTTGGCTCCTGCCGGAATCTGGATTCAAAAAGGCTGAGTGATGAAGGGCTGCGGCCTGGTGCTGGCTTGCCAGGGGGACCTTGGTTGAAGGCGTCTACAGTTCGGCTCTTACTGAGACCTGATGGGCCTCGGGAGGCTCCTACCTGCTGGGAACGCTGTTGGGCATCAGATTCTGAAGGCCTGGAAAACAGAAGAACAACAGAGACAGTTTAGTTAGCACTGCAGTTATTGCTGCTGTTTATTGTGTTTACTTTGGCAATGTAAGAAAATTTTATAGGTTAGAGCCACAGCAACGATCTGAACCAGTGCCAAAATAAAAACAGCAGGCCTGTGTATACTATAACTATAACTATAAAAGTTGGATAGGTCTGAAATGTTCTTTTCACCTTGCTCAGCACATTTAGTAACATTTTCCAAAAATCATACTAAAAATAAACTGACATAAAAAGTAAAACAACATCATAACTGTTTAGTGCCCACAGGCCAGACAAAACAAACATTTTAAACAAAATATTTTTCTTTTCTTATGTTTATTTTGCTGCTACATCCTGAACACATGGGCAGAAGATAGGGATTTAGGCAATTACCGTCCACTTTGTTTTATTTGGACTATTTGCCTACTATGGTCTATTTGTGATTTTTCATTTTAAACAACACTGCTCAGGATTAACTCCACTACAATCACAGTAGCATCACTGTGCTAATAATAATACTTAACTAGCCCTAAGATCTTTAAATACATGAGTAAACACAAAATGTGACACTATCAGCCCTGGGGTAAAGCTGACAGCAAAGTGAATAGTGCTGAATGGTGTGGGGTGCAGATCTGTGAGAGAGAGAGGGAAATGCTCAGCTCCAAGTAGGTAAGCTGGGACATCTTTGTTAGCTCAAACTGACAGGGGACATATACAACCTACACATCCTCAGAGAAACGCATCAGTGGACTAAGTGAGTGATTGGAAATTAATATGTACCAGATGTGTGTATGCAACATATAGAGGTACTGGTTTCTCAGACTGCTCTCTGAATGTTCCTTATGCTCCTATTATTATGTTAAATTACTTCCCCAAGCAATAAAGTTGAATGCTGTAATAAACACATCTGATTATTTTTTACAATGAGCAGTTAATAAAAATGGCCCTACAGTATAAGAGCCTTGCAAACATTACAGTAGTTGCAATGGCCGCTGTTGGCCAGTCCACTGCAGCCTCGGTTTCAGCACCATGGATAGCGACCAGAATCTGTGAAACCTTAACGTCAGAACATACAAACTTTTACGTAAAAAAGCATCCCAAAGCAGCAGGAGGGACGTCTGCAAGTGACGAGATTAAGAGCCTTCTCTTCTATTTATAGTAATATTAATATTGATGTACCCTTCCCCCATCTCTAGCTCAGATATAAATAACAATTCTCCCCCGGTTGGGGCCAATTAGCAGTACAGCACATTATTCCATGTTATTGGATGCCTGTTTTAACACAGTATAATCCCCACACAACTGAATAAAATCCTGTTTAGTGCAAGTCTAATAGCAGACCATCTAATTGGGAATATTAGAAAGCGGATATAAAGCTGCTGAGGGTTCCGAATTTGTTTCACTGGGTGTTAAGGCGTCGTTCTGATGTAAGGGGGGGGGGGGACACTGGGCACGACAGATTTTCTTACCCAGCAGGCATTTCGAAAATTTCGCACAAATACTGGAGGTGTGTCTCTTACTCTCTGATCTCACGGAGACGCAAACCGTGGACACGGATACGAAAATCCCACCGATTCCAACTCAATTTTACACATGAAATCTCAGAGCTGTCATTTACAGAGCCTGTTAATAAATCGAGGCTTGTGCATCCATGTAACAACAAGCACAAAAACAGCGGGGTTGGAGCTATCGTGTAGTTATTTGGTGAGAAATACACCAATCTCCCTCAGTCATACAGATCATCAGATGATTATGCTCATTTATAACTGCGCTCTGAGATCTGGATCATTTCTTGGTGCTGTTGGGAGGATTTAAAATGGGCGTGAACGGGATCAATGCAACCTCAATTTATCTAAGACCCTTTCAAAATGATTC
Organism: Mastacembelus armatus; assembly: GCF_900324485.2. NCBI lineage: Eukaryota > Metazoa > Chordata > Actinopteri > Synbranchiformes > Mastacembelidae > Mastacembelus > Mastacembelus armatus. The sequence goes on along the minus strand of NC_046655.1, from coordinate 10,722,175 downwards.
CGCACACGACACATCCACTCGCTCCTCTCTTAGGCATCACAGTTTAGTTAGTGTGGATATTGAAGTGCATCAAAATAAAAACTAAAATAAAAACAGAAATGCTGGTTAAAGAGCCCTGCCTTCGTGCAGCTGCTGCGCCTCCGGGCTGCCTGGCTTGCGCCCTTGACATCGCCGCGGAGAGCTGACTCCTCTCCTCCGCGCTGAGTTCGCTCAGGTTGACCGGAGTCCCATCGGAGACCCGGACAAAGCCGCCCTTCCCGTCAGGTGCCAGCCCCTCCGGTAGACCAGACGGCGGCCCTTCACCTCCTTCCAGGCTCGCTTCGTTCCCCATGATCGACCCCTCCCGTCCCCTGTATTTGGATCAATGCGTGATCCGAGCTCTCTTCGCGTTCTAGCTCCAAAATGCGCAGCGAAGACGTTGTTCCTCGGTGTCTGGGAGCATCTCAGATGATGTGTTTTCAGTGGCTACTTTATTTCCCTGTCCTTTCCTTTCATTTCGCTCGTTTCCCCTTGTTTTTCTGTCTTCTCTGCAGCTGTACACCACAGTTACCACTGTTTTCCGTGAGGGGGTCTCCCTTCTACTACAGCTCACGGCCACAAAATGCGATTTCCGGTAGAGTTTACAAAATAAGTTCCTAAATAACTGATGTTTGTGTCTGTTCTTGGACACTTGCAACCAACCTACAACACGAAACCCTCAATTACAAGACAAACAAAAAAATCTTAATATTCCTATGTACAAGACACCTCCCAGTGAACAGGTCAAATAATCGTAAAAATGATTCAAGACAAATCAATTAGGCTTCAATTCAAGAACCAGGACGTTTATTCTAGTTTTGCTCACCATAATTTATTTCGAGACCCAAATTTAACATTGTTATGCTTTTACACTGAAGCCAAAATGGAATCACTTCCGTTCTTTTCTATGTAACACTGGTTACCTTAACGCAGATCGTCCAGCAGCCTCTGTGCTATCCTGTGCACCGCGCATGTTCCGCTGCTGACAGGTGATCAGAAGACATCACCGGAGGAAAATGTCTTTTTAAAGGGGACTTACTCATCTAAACGTATCTGATCTGATTAAAAAGTCGAGGTCTAAGGGATTCATATGTTTTAAAACATAAATAACGATATCTCATAACATCTCATTTTGTGTCTAATTCTTAATAGTCTCATATATGTTGCAGCTGTAGGTCGGCAGAGGCAAAAGTAGTGGGAAATCAGATTGAAACGCAAAATGTCATTTCTTGTGAACAGTTGGTTACTCCTGTTATCACGGAGGACACTGCATCAAATAAGTGTAAGATTAAAAACTCAGTAATGAAGAGCTAAACAGTGAAGCTGGAGCTTTGCATCTTTAAAACATAACATCACACCCACCAAATATGAAGCAAAGTGCTTTACATCAGCCCACTTGCTGAAAATGACTGGAATACAAACCTACAGTATGAAAATACTGTAGGTTTGCTGAGAATATGCACAAGCAGACACCAGATCCAACAAGTAGGATATTAAACTATGTCGTCTCTGCTGTACATCAAGCAGATGTGCAGCGATACGACAGCGAGTGCTCATTTGCTGTGGTGTATGTTGAGCTCTGGGGCAGATGTGTCCTGAATGTACCCATCTATGCACCTGTGCAGAGGAAGACTGAGTGAATAGGTACAGAAACCAAAGGCCAATAGATAAGTTTGCGTCTCTTTGTTTGTGCTACATGGAAAAGCTTCTGATTAAAAACATTAAGGACCATGTGACACTACAGATCATTTATACTGTATATGATGAAAGCTGCTGTAAGTGGGAGGTAAGATTAGACTAGCTGAGATAAGATAAGCTGTTTGTGTGATGGATGGAAAACTAGAAAACTAGCTTAGCTTAGTGTGAAGACTGGATAAAGATAATCTGGTTAAAGCTTATTAAATAACATATTACTCCATACAAAAAAAAAAACAGAAGTTTTATAAAGGACAATTTGGGGTTTTATGAGGGTTATGTGTTTGTGAATTTAAGTCATTCCCCCAAATAACATACCTTGGCATACATATCTAAGTCTCCAATTCCCCCCTTGACCTTGGTCATATGGTGAAAATGCTGTTGATCTTGGTGGGTGTTGCAGCCAAAGGGTTCAAGCTTTTACACCCAACACTCCTCCTTTCTCATTTATTTTTTCTTTTTGTGCCCTTTCAGAATCATATTTCCTTCAGCCCTACGTCTTCCACTTGGCATTTTGTATTCCTCTCAGTCCTCCTCTCTGCGTGCGTCTCCTCCTCACCTTATTGTATGTGTATGTGTAGGCAGAGGTGAGTTTTGCTTTCTGTCTTCAGTGATAAACGATGGTAGTGTAGCGATTGCTCTGCTTCTCCCCTTCTTCCCACTGATCACTGAGGCATGGACTGATTGTCTCTACGCTTTGAGGCGGAAGGAGCCTCTACATGCATGTGCGCTCTCTCTCTCTCTCTCTCTCTCTCTCTCTGTATCTCACCCACATAGTCATAAAAACACACTAACTAAAGCATCCAGTCATGCAGAGCAAACACATTCACCCAGCTGGACAGACGAACAAGCAGACAGTCACACAAGCACACACAGGTGTAAATACACAACATCAAACACAGGCCTGGGGACAAGCACTGTCTGAAGCATGTGCAAACCCCACACACACACACACACACACACACCTGCATACCGTGCATAATCTCAACACTATCAGCGGCTTTAGGTGTATTTTTGCTACAAAAAGCTAAATAAATATCACTCATTAAAAATGTATCCAGTCATTAAAGAAGTAATCAGAGCCTCTACTTAATTAATTCAACAATATAAAAAAAATACAAGTCCTGAATTCAAAACCCTGCATAGACATGTAGAAGTATTTTCAGTAAAATGTGCTTTTGTACAAAGTATCAAAAGTGGCAGGAAAAAACTGTCCCCTGTGACTGTGACTATCTAAAGGGTTGTCATATGATAAATAAGGTAGGAAATTCTGCTGCACAAATCTATGTTTTTGTTTAGATTAATTCTTGGCTCTAAACTTAGTATTTTGGAAAATGTTTTCCCTTGTGGGGCCTTGAAGAATTATTTAAAAAACAAAACAACATCTGAAAAGTTGGGAGGGAAATGGGAAAATCAAGGCATCTAAAACATCACAGCCAAAATGTTTAAGTGTATGTTTAATCTTACGTTTATAGTATGTTAAAATCCTAATCTGAAATGTAAATGTAGTATAGTGTACATACTCAACTGCAGAATCAAAGTACCTTATAAATAACCTTAATTATTAGACTTCCCATACACGTCCCTTAGTCTTACCTGTACATTTACAGATGGTGTTGCATTGTGTAGCCTCAGTGATGTAACTTGAGTCTGGTAACCAGATAACTCACAAAGCACTGTTCATTAAATTTGAATAGCCAGTTGGTGTATGAGGCAAAGATGCTAACAGAGCCTATTTCTTTTGCTCTAAAGAGAGATGACACCTCAAAACTCAGGTTTAAAACAACAACCGACAAAATCCACGGTGTTTCACAGTAGGTATGACAATTTACCAAAAACACCCCCATAGACCTAAAATACCTTTGAGACCATGTATGTACCACAACAGCTCCCTCCCCCCTGTGGTATGGTTGTTTAAACAAACTACTAGAACCATCCCCACAGAGCTTTAACGCTATCATCACCTCCTCTTTTTTAAAAGAAGTGCAAAGAACAAACAAGAGTTACATACCTTGACTGTAGTGGATTGGATGTGTGTAGGAGTGTGTATCCCGTAGCATCCTTAAAGTCAGGTGTGTGATGAGATGAGGCGGCTCTTGAGTGACTACGTACTTACAAGTGACGTTTAATTTCTGGTATATTTGGACTGAGTCTTTCTCATCCCTATTAACAGGCTCACACGCTCCTAATTCAGCCTTTAACGTCAGTTTCTCCTGACCAGCAAAGCACCGTGAACTAAAAATACTTTTAAAGTCATAGAGGCTCCCTTCCTTTCCATACTGAGTCTTACTATCTGATATCCATGCATGAACAAGCACACAGGTAGGCGTGTGCACCTGCTGCTGCCAACACACATATACTCCTGCAAACGCAAGCACAGACAGACAAACACACTCATGAACAGACATAAGAGGTCCCTCTAATCCTCTTTTCTTCTGCGAGATAGGCCAATCACATGCTGCTCTGTCCTGTAAGCTGTTTTCTTGTTCAGTAGTCCTGCCATAGTTGAGGGTCAAGTTAACTCAGTTGCAACCAACTCAAACAACTAAAGCAGAAAAAGGCTTTGAAATCAATAATTCATCGTTTGCAAAGCTAAATTTTACTTTATTATTTCTCAGCCACATATACCTCCAAGGCTGCACTGAGAAGCCATGACACCACCATGTGTTGAGTCCAATAAACATAAAAGAGGGATGTGAGTGACAGAACCGCAGCATGATAGAGAGCATATATGATTGCTCTGCAGCATGTGTATTTGATCCTTTCAGCATGTAGACAGTTTCCTTCCAGTTAAATTCTCTGTGAATAATGTTCCTCTCTCCCTGAAGATACACAAAAGCATCTGATTCAGAGACTCAACACTGTTGGAGTTATATAAGTCCCTTTGTCTCTAACAGATACACAGCAGCACAAATACAAAGGCACAGACATACAGAGTCAAGATGATGTATTATGTACTAAACTGCCAGAAAGCTTTTATTTACGTTTATCTTTTAGGTTTTCTGAGATGAAATATATACAATCTCAGCAATATCTAAAGCTAAATTGCACATTATTTGCTACAGTTGTCTGGAGTAAGCACATCTTCATCTCCTCATCATGGCTGCAGTGAATTTAAAAAGAGCGTGGAGTCACTAGAGAATCACAGTGTTCACCTTCATTTCACCTGTCAGTCTAAATCACTGCCAGCTAGTCCTCACATTTCAGCTTTCAGTGATAAATGTGAGAACTTTTGGACTTTTCGTCAGTTTCTCTAGGATTTATTTCAAACAGGTTGTTATGGTGTGTGAGTCAAGGGCACGGGAAGGAGAATTTAACTGGTAACAGAACTGTTAATAGGATTTACTGGTCACTGTCTCAAAGCCAATCTACAAAGCCAGTACTGTAACAGCAGCATAATATCCTTGCTAATGAAAGGTGGAAGAGTAACAGTGAGTTGAAAATGTAGAAAACTAATGAAGAATCTCACAAAATTGGTCCTGGGTGCTAATTTTTGGGAGGATTTTGCAGCACCCTGACTGCAGCACCTGGATGTTTGTACAGCATTCATTTTTATTGTCTGCTCAGCAGAGGCTGCTCTTGCTAATTACCAAGTTTTTTTTCCCCTGTGTATTCCACACTGGCTGCGGGCAGAAATGAAAACACAGCCCACAGCCTGAAGTTGTGGTTTAAAATGGCAGAAGGTCTTCGTGAATGGCCATTAACTTCAGTGTAAATTTATGGATTAATAGTGGTCGAAATACACTTATTGACTTTCTTGCCAAGAGTTAGATGAATGGATCAATACCACTCTCTGATGTCTGCTAGCAGGCAATTAGCTTAACATAAAGACTGGAAACAGTGGGAGAAGGCTAGTTTGTCTATGCCCAAAATTAATTTGTAAACATTAGTAAGTAAAATCTTATATCATGCTGTTTAATAAGGTTTTTATTATTTCTTGACAATCAGCAGAGACGCCGTGACGTCACTGCTCTGAGAAATTGTCATATTTACAAATGCCCCATTAAAACTTGTCATTTATATGGAATGAACAAACAACATTTAATATTTTATTTAGTGAGTTTTTGAAATACTAGTAAGTGGATTTTGTACATTGTGAGTGAGCCAGGGTAAGGCAGGTTAAGGCAGGTTGGGTTAAGGGATAGGGTCAGGATTAGAGGGCAGAGTGAGGTTTAGGGGTATGAATCCAATTTGATGTGTATCCCAATGGTGTGGTGTGGAGTGGAGAGCCAAAGGCAAGGCATGGAATGATGCATGTCCTTCAGATGCCATGGGCTATATGTCACCCCTGTTCCAAGCTGAATAATTTCCCTCAAGTACTATAAGACTATGAAATATAAGTGGCCAAATTGGGTTGACGGAGTTAGATTTTCAAGCATTGATTGAAGGTTTCTGATTTCTAATGAAATAACAATTGGGGTTAGGTATCCAGGTCGAGTGGTTAACGTTAGGTAAAAGCATTGGTACTGGTTAATTGAATCTATCGGGTTACCATGGTGATTTTTGGGAAACGTGCAGAGTAGGGTAAGTTGAATGGAGAAGAGCGAGTTGTTGAGGTTAGGGATCTAGACTGAGTAGTTAAGGTTTAGGGTTAGCTGTTTCTTCCATATAAAAGTTGTGTTAAGCTAAGCTAAATGATCTTACGATCTCCACTGAGACAGGTTTTTTTTTTTGTACTCTCCTCACCCTCCACTCTCATTTCACATTCCACATTTATCCTCCGTGAAGTGACAGCAGCTGACATCTTAACTAATTCTGCACAAACCTCTAATGGGCTGATTCATCAGTAGAGCAAGAGGACGGGAAGTAATACTTTAAAGAAGAAATGCTCATTTTAGAAAGTCAGAGATGAGATTGTGTCAATGTTTTTGAATATTAGTCTAGTTATACACACCCCTGCAGTTCATGAATCATTAACAACACACCTGTTGTCAAGGTAGCGTCATAGCCGGTGACAGCACTTTGCAACAAGGGGCTAAGTCCCTTTAGTTTAGATTTACTAAACACAGGTGAGTCACACATACTCAGGGCAAATTCAAACATACATACAAATGCAGAAGCATATTCACATTAAAAAGCCAACAAGGAGAAAATATAAAAAACTCCAGCCAACTCCAAGCTAACTACACCAAGTCTGTGAATTTAAGCTCACAGTTTGGCATGAATCATTTTGCTTTCCAGAGACAGACAGGAACAGGTTATTGATCAGGTCACCAATCCCAAGCAACCAGTGAATGGAGAGTGTATGTGATTAATCCAATGTGCGTGAGTCAGTTTATGCCTGTCCCTAGATATGTGCCTGCCTGTGCAGCCATGTAAGATGTTTGTGACTCCCAGCCTTGTAGCTTGGTGTTGAGGAGGTGGGACTGCAGCCATAAATCATGGCTTCCTAGTGACAGACAGTGAAACAGCACTCCCAGAGGGCACTGTATATTTACTGTAACCCCAAGGAATTTATGCACAGGAAGTATAACAGCATTATGGGAATTGTATGATGTAATTCAATATTTTGGACCTTGGCATATCCTAGGGCCTAAAAGTTGAGTTCTAAACAATTTTAACAATTTTTTGTAATGTGGTTTTTGCCAGTTGTCCATCTGAGTGTAAGTACAATGCTAAATCACTGTAACACCCCTTTAATGTAGTGAAACCTCTATGTAGTACATCTTGATTCACAGCCGTAATGTGACACTGCATATCTCAGTTGAACACAAATTTATGATTGCATATAGTATATGTTCTTAGAGTATCTGTGTGGTACGTGTTGTCAGTGAGAAGGTAAGAAAAGCAAGCTACACCTGGAGAACACAGGGGGGTTCAGTCTTAATGGAAAATGTAATTTATCATCACAAAGAGCTGCTCTGTATAAGATCCCTCCCCGGTTGCCATAGTTTCTGCAGCAGCTGCCACTCATCTGCAAGGTTCCTAATTATAGGATCACCTGAAGAATAGTGCATTAATATATATTACCTACAGCTGAATGCTGTACGATGCATACAAAGACTACACGTGCCATCCAGATGGTGCTTTTCACAGCAGTTTACTTGGCTAGCAGGAAGTCTAACAGCCTGCTGTTGTGTTGTCCTGCCTTTGACCTATATCTCCTTTCTCCTTGCCCACAGACTTGATTTCCCCTAATACCTTGGGTTTGATGCTGGGCAAGAAGGAATGAGTCAGAGCTTCTTACTAGAGCCTAAGTTCAAGAGTTGTGAGGATCTTTGGACACACACACACACAGACATACTATAAACAGTGAAATATAAATAATGGGTCCTCAGATCAGGGTATTATGAGAAAAAATCTAGTTCAGAAAATTCCTGTCACTGGTCAAATGAAAATCTGTGTGATTTGATTGAAATGCAAACTAGTAGCTTCAATCTTATGGAAGTAAAAATTTAAAAACTGAATCTGAAAAGTTCATCAGTGTCAATAAAAACATAAAAGAGGTTTGCAGTCAGAGCAGAGTCAAAATTATTTTTCAGTGCAGCCAAGATGATATTTTATAAATGTCAGGTAAAATCTTTATTTACGTTTCTCAAATTATTGTCCCCTGGGGATGACTCAAATACTGCATCATCCATTTATGAAGAAAAGAAGAAAATCTAAGGCATGATAATTTCAATATTTAAGTAATGAGTTCAACTGAAAACTGTTCACTATTGCCAAGAGAGCATTAATGTTGCGTTTAGCAGCTGAAGGTGGTTATTGTTGTTCCAAAGAGAAATAGACTGTAGCTGTGAGGAGCAGATATGAGAGGAAAACACTTCAGACAGCAGAAGAACCCCCTTAAGGAAAGGGCACAGTGATAAAACCCTCCAACATAATACTCAAAACATCGCCTTTCTACAGCTGAAAACGTGTAGCTTCAAGACTTGAGACAGTCGCACACAAACACACAGGACATTCAAGGACTGTCACCATGGTAACAGGACCAGCAAATTCATAACATGTCTGAAACTTGAGGCCAAAGGAACATGATTACGCCACTCTAATCACTTCAGCTGACATGCAACACACAAGTGCACGTGTGCAGTCTCCGAGTAGGGAACTGTTGCTTTCAGAGATAATTGTGTCTGACTGTTAAAACAATGGATTTATGCAAAAATATTACAACATGTTAAGATGTTAAAGCACGCACTCAGACCTCACCTCAAGGCCTGGATTGGCTTTGACAAACAGGCTGCAACGGCAGTTGAACGACAGTGACCTCTGGTGGCCTTTTACGGGAATCATCATATTCTCTGTTCAGGGCTCGTTCACATGCTTTGCTTGGGTTTTGTTTTTTCACTGGATACATTTTTGACACATCACAGCCAGAAAAGCTCAAGTGTAAAACTGATGATGTGTAGTGGTTTGTTGTGAAGAGTTGGTTCACCCAAATTTGAAAGGAAAAACAAAAATCTTGCTTACCTTCAGTGGTCTTTAGTCCTGCAGATGTTTTAGTTTAATTTGCTCAGGTTTGAATATATCCATATCAGCTTTTCTGACTTTATCACAATAAAGGTAAATCTTTTCTTGCAGCACTATAAATTGAAGTCTTAGTCTTTTCAGAGCTTCAAAGCAGGCTTTGTTTTCACAGCAAACATTTTGGCTTGTTAGAGCAGAACAGGTGAAACGCGTTAACAGTGGCTCAGTGACCCAGCCTGCAGACTGTTTTGACTGAAATGAGAATAAAGACTTTTTGTAACGGAGATGTTTATTTAGACAACTGAATGCATGCCAGAAAGAACTGTGTTACAGCAGCGCTAAGTTTCAGCTCTCTTGCTTTTCTAACTCTGAGGGAGAGACCCGAAGTAGGGACATACCAAAGGTCTGGGTTTTGGTACAGAACACTAATTTATTGCATTGACACATTAATCTTGTCATGGGAGACAGGGGGGATACCACTGTTGAATCAAAGATCAAAGAGTTTGGGTTTCGAACAGCTTTGGCCAGAGTATCATGAGTCGATAATATCGCTGTTTTGGCAAAAGGACAAAAGTAATTCACACCTTGTTTTAAGGGAACGTCACCTCTCACACAAAACACATAGAGACAATAAAAAAGATGCACTTACTGTAGGTAGCATTCACATGCAGTATAACATGTCTTCTCCTCAGACTAGATTTAACATTTTTCTTGACTATTTTCTTACAGAGATTCACAGCTAATGTTTTTCAGTTGGGGAATTATCTTACACATAATGAATAAGACGTGGGGTGGATTGGGAGAAAGGAAAACATAATGAAATGATCTGTTATGAAAGGCAGAAGAGACAAAATTGTGCTTATCGTTGGTGGGATCTCATTAATCTAACAATGTGATTAATGACACAAACCCCTGTACTTTTCAAACCTTACATCCCAAAAAAGGGATTCCTTGACACAATTTCAGTCACTTGGTCCATCAAAGTTTTCTTAATTGCTTTTGCCATCATTTCTCCAATATAGTGATGAGCCAAAAATACAATAATATCAAAAATAAATGCAACCCTTTCACAAAACAATGAGCAATAAATAATAAAGTGGTGTTCTTGTACTGTATATGTACTGTATATACACAGACTTAAGTTTGTTTTTGTACACAAAACAAGCAGAGGTCTATTTCAGACTGGATTTTTAGCATAGCCCATAACTGGAATTTATACCCAGATTTGATAAATCCCAGAAAAAGCAACAACTTAATAACTTACACAGAATCCTTGGTAACAGGAGTGGTAATGCACAATGAGACGACTATGTTGCTTCTAATTTCTGCCCCAAAATTAGAAGCACTGGTTTGGTAAAGAAAGAAAATATAAAAGAAACATGTAACATTTTTTAGGGTGTAAAAAAGCCTCTAGAATTTCATAAAATAACTAGCTTATTAAAACATGACAACAACATGCACAATGCTTTCCCAGCCTCAGTTTGAGAGGGTTAATCTAAAGCATTTTCTCTGCACTGTGGCGTGACTTTATAGTCTTTGCGTGTAATAATGCTTCTATTTGTTTTTAAACAGCATGAGAGCCACTGGTGCAAGCTGTGCACACCTCAAGGTTGAACTGCAACCCTGCTCTTTCCGTCTTTGCTGTTGTCTGTCTTGACTTGAAATACTAGATGGGAGGTTCATTTTCTTCTCAAACAGTTCTCCAAAATAGTTTTTAATCCATTTCCATGTACAATATCCTGCAGTTCACATGCTCAGGTCAATGAGGGCAGCAGGTTGCAGTGTATGCATCATTTCTGCTTCCATAAATGTCTGTGTATCTATTAATGTCTCAGCAACTGTCCTCTTGGCATATAAGGCCATCTGCTTACCAACAAACTCCTCACTAGATGTTTTTATCCCAGTCCCATTTTCGTAGCTTATGTACAGGAGGTTGAAGTGTCTGGCAACCAGCCGTATCCTCACACATTTACAATATGCATTCCAGTTTTTCAGTCCTCTATCCATCTTTGTCCTTTCACAGGTTATCTTCATTTGTGTAAATGTGTGTTGAATGAGATCTTTATTGTTTTTACATGTTTGCAGTTAATGTATTTCTACCTAAAAGTGTGTTTGATGTTTTATTTTTATTTTTTTGTTCTGGCTGCTGTTGAGGAGAGGTCAGTGAAACATACATTGGATACACAATCTGCAGAATGTATTTGTGTGTATATTTGTGCGTCTGTGCATGTGTGTGTAGATCTGGTTGCATGTCTGCATCTCTGTGCTTCCTCTCAAACACTACGTGGGGGTCTTTGAAGCTCATGGGTCCTCCTGTTCCGTCCCTTCTTATTTTCCTGCATCCGTCTCCACTTGGCTGCATGCTGGCTGCTCGCCCTGGATCCCCCCATGACTTGAGAAGCAGCCAGGCTGCCCTGCCCCTTCTGGTTGTTTTGGTTCTTCTGGTTGTTCCTAGGTGCCTGGCCACTCAACATGCCCAGATTTGGTTGAACCTTCTGGCTGCGTGCTGACCCTTCCAGTGGTGGAGCTCCAGCCTGAAGCCATGACCTACTCTGTGGTGGACTGGCTTGCTGCTTCTGAGCATTAGGAGCCAAAGCTTTTGGCCGTAATGCAGAACCTCCAGTGTTGTCAGGTTTACCCTGACTGTTGGGCATCTTCACCCTCTTCTGTTTGCGCTCTTTCTTCCAAACTTGATCACAAAACTCCTCCACACTGTTGAGGTCTGGGTGGTCCAAAAGAGATAGGAAATCTCGGTACCACAGCCTGTGCTTGGCAGCGTGACCTATTCCGCCTCCGACACTGGGAAGTCCAGGTAGGATGTCGCTCAGTCTCTGAGTGGGGATGACCTGGAGGTTGAGGCGTAGCAGAGGCTGGATAAAGCCGTGTTCGACAGCCTGGCAGTGGTAGACACCAGTGTCAGACTGTGTTAGACTGCGTATGAGCAGTCCCTGATCTGTATGAAGCACTCTGTCATCTACCTTGATCTGAAACACACAGAGAATGAAAAAACTGTCAGTTGGAAACTAGAGAATGGGTAGTTCCATCAGTGTGGACCACAGTTTCTGCAGTGTCTAATTATAGAACTTATCACCCTGTGATGTTTTTAGTGTGAAGTAGCTCTGCAACTGTTTTATGATGAAAGAAATACACATTTTTTCAGCCCTAAGGGCACACACCATGTGTTGTTTTTGTGATAAACACTGAATATAAACATAACTGGGTAAAGAGACCCCACAGGGCTGTCCAAAAATCAGCGTGAACCAACATTGAAACATGAATAACATACTTTGTACTTTGTAATATGAACATGGTGCACAGTATCTGCTGTATACCTCAACACTGTGACCAGGTTCCTCACTCATAACATTAGAAGCTTTGGTGGTGGTAGAGCCCAGATTGTTCATCTACCTAAACCAACACACTTTGAACACCCAGTTTGAAAAAAATCACAAGGTCAAAAGCTCAATTTAAACATCCATGACCTAAGGGTGCCACCCTCTCCCTGAAGTTAAAGGTCAAAGGGGCCAGAAGTCATGACATGATAACACAGAGCAGGAAAAGTATAGCCCTTGGCAGACAAATGATGTTTTATTGCTAGTTACTGGTGTAGTTAGTGTGACACAGATAGACCAAAGTAGCATGTAAGGGTTTTACAGTCATCCAGCAGGAATTTGCCATTTGAGGTGCCTGGTGCTTTCAAGAGTTAAGTCATGAACAAAATTCAACGCATACACACCTCATGCTTGCGATCGTCGTTGGGCTTCTGCAGCTGCCAGTAGATCAGCGCTCTCTGAGACTTGGGGCTGCACTCTAGGAACATACTGCTGTTCTCCACACCGAACACGCTCCTGTCGTTTACGCTGCCTCCTACGCTGTCCATGTCATCTGCTCATACCAAAACACACACACAAAGGGGATTGAGATGTGTGGAAAAAAAGGAGAAAGTGCAGGAGTGAGTGTGTGACGTCATTACGGTACCATGATGCTGAAGGTCTGAGCACTGGGAGAGAGGGTCTCCGTTTCTGATGTCCTGTCGTCTGGTTCGCCTGGGAAGAAAAAACGTTAAAAAACAGTTCATAGATGCAGAAATCATGTTCTGTTCAATGTACTGTTTGATTTCAACCACTAGGGGGTAATGTTACACAATGTTACTCCACGCTCAGCTTCACTTTAATGAATAGGAACTGGGTATTTATTCAACCTTCACTCCACTGTTAAATCACATGGAAGGAAAAAAAAACCCTGGCAGAATGTAAGAAACATAAACCTGCGAAGCGATGAACCAGTGTGCTTCACTGCCTTCCAATGAGGCACTATTATGAAACATATACAGCGCTGGTGTGCCCTTGCACAGCCTTGTAAAAACAACCCTTCTCTTTGTATTCTCAAAATGAAGGTCTGCTATGCCCATCCACATCTTTTACTGTAAATGTGAGGCATTTTCATAGCCTGGCTCTACGGACTAACTTCCACTGTTTAAACTCTCTAAATGGTCAGCATGTGTGTGATATCTGCACTCAAAATATGACCACTTCTGTCCTCCCTTCCCTACGCATGCCATACATGTACACACATCTTTCTGTCTCTTTCCGTCACATGTCCCTCTTCTCTGCCTTTCCTGGGCTAACATTCCTGTCTTCCTGGCTGTCTGTGCACTTGCAGTGCCTGGTGTCTGGGAGAGAAAATATTTGCAGCATAGACAGGAGCTGAGAGGAGTTGGTCCTGGCCTTAACCGCGGGGTGTGCCACCTTGTCTGTAACCCTGCCAAGCTGGAGTATACCCACTGGCCTACTTCTGCTATGTGTGAGAAGTTCTGGATGAGTGAGATGCAGGGGTGTAGTGCTAAGTGTGTGTGTGTGTGTGTGTGTGTGTGTGTGTGAGGGATGTAGTGGTCAGCCTGATCCCGCTGGATACAGCAGAGGGTAATTTGAGGGTGTGTATGTTCATACCTCCTGGCTGCAGGGTGAAGCGGTCAGGCTGCTCCTGTTGGTTATAATTTAGTGTGTTTGCGTGTGTGTAGATGCATATTCATGTGTACGTGTGTACATCTTGGCTGTGGGGTGACAGGATCACTACTCAGAACAAATGTTACTGGCATGAGAACCCAGGTTTCTGATTTGGACCTCTTGGAAGCCTGCATGTGCATGTGAACTTACTGACTGTATTCCTATTAGATTACTTGTTTAGGTTTTTTGGCATGTATTGTGTATATATTTGGATTCACTGTACTTGCTAATAGGCCAGTGGACGTGGGTTAGAGAAACAGGGTTGTATGTTGAGATGCCTTTGAGCAAAGCTTTTAGAGCCAAATGCAATAGTAGACTCCAGCTGTACTGATATCTCCCATGTGTGACTGCATGTGACGGCATCGACGCAAAGGCAGGATACTGGTAACGGAGCATGCATGCTCAGCAAACCCACTGATGAGAAATAAAAGTTAAAAAAGAGTGTTTAATGTGTTTATGCTCCTACCTCTTGGCAGTGGGAAAATATCTCGAGCATTCGGTACCATCCCAGGCGCAGTAAGGGTCTCTAGCCAGGCAGCACTCAGCGCAAGCTTTCCCATACACCTCGCAACGGTGTAAAGACATCTGCGATACGCCCAGGGCTGAGCCAAGGTACAGCTGTTGCTGTGAGAGCCAAAGAAACATTAAGGACATAAAAACTGAATGTTCCTGTGGGGTTCACTTGGAAAGGTTCTTGTAAGAAGAGGTAGGCACATTAGAAATCTGTCTTTGGGTATTGATTAAAAGTCCTGAAGTTTAATTTTTTTTTTTTGATTTCCTTGGATTTGAAACCTTGTCAACAACTTTTGGATAAATTATTGTGTCAATACAAATTGTTACCTGCTTGGTGGACAGCTCCATAGCAGTAATGCGAGTGGGCTCCTGTACAACACAAACAGAGCCTGTTAAAACACATCTCTGACAGTAATGTATTTTTATACTGCAGGTCTCAGTTTAATATAAACAATTCTCATAGGATGTCAGCTTTATAAATTGTTGTTAACACACAACATCATACCCTAAAGACAGTCATCTCTTCCAGCACCACCTCTTCCAGGTCATGCCAGGTCTCTCTGGGGATTGTCACCACCTTCAGCACCGTTCCCATATCTGAAAGGCAACAGTCAGATACAGTATGTTTCCATGAAAAGTCTGTTTTGATCACATATAAATATATTTGTTTATTAGTGACTCAATTCTCTAGTCAGAGATTTGTAGCTGCCTCCTGATTTTTTTATTGATTGAGCTTTTTACTATAAAGATGCTACAGTAAAAAGTCTGTTTGCCTCTGTCGTGTTTATAACATTGAATTCTAAAATACTAATATAAAACAGCATTTTCTGGTAGGAAAAACTTTTAATTGATATGTGTTTATTTAAAAGAGTTCACTAAAAAAAATCCAAAATACAATTTGTAAACATTTAAATAAAGTTGGAGTTGGTTTCTGGTGCAGTTTGTTTTCTGTAGCTGTGACTAATCTCAGTAATCTGTCAAAATCTACTGTTAAGACAGAAACAGTCAAACTTTCTGAATTTTTGTACCTGTGCCAATGAACATGACATCATACTGTCCGTCCTCTGCCTCCACTCTGTCCACCACCAGCTGGGAGAACTGGTAGTCAACATCAGTCCGCACCATGATGGGACGCCCCCCTATTGGGTGCACTGGGTTGTACATAGCTGGGTGTCCCCTGGCAAAGGTGATGACATCATCTGGAAGGTCCTTGGTTGAGTCAAAACCACCAAATGTCTTACTGGGACACTGAGAACGAGACATGAAATGCCACAGTCTGATTGATCTGCATTAACCTCTCATAGAAAATGCCAGTCAAGAATGCAAAGCTGTGTCGGGCATATTTGTTGTACTGCATTTGTGGGCAGTTATTTATGTGAGGACTCACAGTGCCAGGGCGAGGGTAGGGCACCCGGCCTTGGAAAGGCACCCACTGGTAGTTGGGTCCATCTCTGTGGGCGTACGGACCCAGGAAAACCCTCCTGATGTCTGCCATGCTGTACATACACACTGCTGAGCCCTTAAATATGTTACTATAGAGGAAAGAGAGAGAGAAACATACAAAGGGTGAAAAAAAAAAGAGTTTAAGGATGAAGAGAGGGAGTGAGAAGGCGGTGAAATGAAAAAACAGCCAGAAAAACAGGAGATTTATATATGATCGGTCACAAGACAGGGATTAGGAGGCTGGAAATACTGAAGAAAGACAACAAAATGACCCTTCACAGCACAAAGACAGAGGGAAGCAAGGTTGTCGTTACTTAAGTACGGGAATGACAGATTGGAACTTCTCTCTGATTGCTTCCAGCCACTTGAGAACAGACAGGAATTTGGGCACACAACCAACAAAACAGGAGACCTGCTTCAGAGCATATTTGAAATCCCCTCCAATATTTTGTGAGTGCTTGCTCGAGCCAGATGGCCAGACGAAGTCCAAAGCAGACAAGTTCAATCAATCATGCAAAAAAAAAAAAAAAAAAAGAAAGAGAAATTTTGTGGGTTTTATTTCAATCTCTGCTCTGTCCTGGGTCATCCAGAAAATAGCTTTTTGAGCTATGACTCATTTATATGGAGAATCTGGGAGTTCCACTTGAATAATCCAAGATATATATTCCAGGAGAGTTATTAGAATATTCATGTGGAGATGTGACATTTGACACACTAAGGTGGCTGTTTGCTTTGAACACCGTCAAGAACATTAACCTCTATCAATGAACGGTGAGATCAGTCTCACATTTTTACAGATTTATAATTATTCACTTGTAAGTCATAGGTTCATACATAATCTCAGTAAGTTCAACTTTAAGTGTCACATCTTAGATTTTACTTTTAGAGAAAATCTCTCTTGCATTTGCAGAAACCAAATACGTCAGTAAGATTCAGGACGTCCTTTGTCTTGCTGACTGCAATGGGAAGTTGTATCAGACTAATTGGGGATGTGGCGGGCATACACACAGCCGACAGAACTTACTAAGGCATGGAAGACGAATGGATTAGCATTTGAAAATGTTAATTACAGAGAAATTCAATTAACTCTGGGGGCAAGAAGAAGGCACTCCAATATCTGTGCTTAAAGAAGAAGGGCGAACATGTGTTTGTGCAGATACACAGTATGTGAGACAGGCATATAAATTCAACCATCCCCACAAAAATGCACACACAAACACACACAGAAATAAGGGCAGAATCAAACATTGATCTGTCAGTGGCAGCGTCTCTGTGCCTCATTAAGCAATGATATTAAAAGTCGGTCCCTCTGAATCTCTGCCTTATTCATCTCTGCAAACCGGCCACTTAGAAAACCAATTAAATCACTCTAATTCCTCAATGCCCCATAATTGAATTTTAAAGCATGCATGCATGTTTGTGTGTGTGTGTGCGGGCACACGTGGGGGTATGCGGGTGCACACCCACCACCGTGCACTGACCTCTTTGTTTGAATACATTCCAGAAAGCTGAGAAAAACCATAGAGGCCTGATGATGCAAGGTGCCTGTCAGTATGTCTTAGCTCACACTGCTGTTCTATTCATCCATTCAGTCCTTATCATTAGTGGTGATTGATGGTGAAGTGTTTGTCCTTTTTTCAAAGCAGTTCAGAGACACTACTGGACACAAAATGCCCCCTCCTCCTTTCCAAATGCAAATTCATCATCATCATGATAAGTGCCACCATCTGTGCCATTTCAACTCACTTATCTGCCTTGCCCCGTGCCTTCACCTCCCTGCATGCTTCAATAGAGCCACACCCGGCCTCTGAAAACCCCATTCAATGCTGGGGCGGCAGCCAGGGGAGAGACGTGCGTTCATGCTGAGTGAATATCGTGTTTCTCTCTCTCCCTCCGGCTCCATAATCTGATTTCCCTACAAGCCTCTGCCAAGGTTTCATTGAAAAGAAGGGACAGGTAGTGGGGAACAGGGATTCGGCTAAAAGCAATCTCCAATATGATTTGTGGGGGGATGTGCCACACAAGGGGAAAGCAACCGTAAGACACCTGTAAGTGGATTATGGGACGGGGAGCACAGTCTGGGAATTTGACAGGGACACGCTTGGTCGCTTGCATCCTGGTGTGTCATTGAAAATGGTTAGGAAATTATAGATAAAAGATCAGAAAAAAACCCAACTCTTTAAAAGAAATATAAACCATGTGTGTTTTTCAAATACAAAGGAGAAAACTTGTCCAGGACGGTTTGCCCTACCAAATATATTAGCTCCTGAACCCCTAGCAACAAATTCAACAAAACAAATATGAGGTCTGCCAACCTGCTCAAGAATATGAGGCCTTGCACGCACACTTTAGAGACCACGAAAAGATTCATGAAAAGATTACCTAGATGTGGTGAAAACAGCGTAGATAACTGGATTCTTTGGATCCTTGGAGCTCATGAGAAACACGTCCTCTGGAAATACACAACAAGAATAGGTGAAGGTGTGTCAAATACTGCTTCCTTCATGTATGAATAAACAATACACACTTACGTAGTTCATCAAAGTGTGTATCAATGCCATTGACCCCGGGGACTGAACAAATGAGCCGGGCCTTGAGAAAAGTGGTCCACTTGTTCACCAGACTCCTGTGACCTCCCATATCATTCTGTAACGACATTAACACATTTTTTATAAGTTCTAACATCAATATGTATTTCTGGACAAGAAGTAAATATGGACGTAATGAGGAGTATTGCCAATGCTTATTAATAAAATGTGAGAAGAACTCTGTTGTGTGTGTTGTTACCTTACACAGTTGTGCTATCCTGGCAATGGTAGCTTTGCCGGTGTGCTCTCCATCCATGGCGTTCTCTTTAAAAAACAGGAAGAGCTTGTCGTCTTCAGGGTTGTCGCTTTCAGGGATCAAGTGTACGCCGACAAATCTGGGGTCTGGAGGAAAATCAGGAACATAAATAAATAAAAAAAAAATCTTTTATGTGGTGAGTACAATGGATGATAGAGCCAAAGCATAAATTTGTACATACACAAACTGAATCACACACCCCTATACAAACATCATTTTACGACTGAACTTCTTTCTCGATGACAAGCGTTTCACCCCTATTTTACACCTCTGAAGTCAATCCGCCATGATATTCTCCAGTCACGGCTCAGTAATAACAGCCATTCACTTTACACCCTGGTGTTACAGTATCTGACTTTACCCTGAGTGAGCTCTCCAAGTCCAAATCCCACATAACCCCTATTTCGAGACCACATCCTCGCAAACACACATGGCTCTGATTGTCCTGGGTAACACTTGAATAAATTTATCTCAACTTTAAACACAGGAGGAAATCAAAGCTAAACGAGCAAGCTGAGGCCTTAGGGCTGGGATATCTCCTGACATGAAGGGGCATAAGAACTGAGGAGAAGTGGCTGCAGTCACTGAGGCGTCATCACGCGTAAATTGAGCCTGTGTCTTAAAGCTCAGGGGTTAGCTGGAGAGAAACAAGCAGTGCCATGTTACGCCTCTGTGGCCCTTAAGGATATAGAGTAGCTGTAAAATAGAGTGCGGTCAAAGTGGGAAACAAATTTATTTGCGCTGTGAATCATGTGTACCACACACATAGTTTAGCCCTCTATTGCCAATATGTGCAATTAAATCTACTCATTCACAAATTTATCTCTGCATAGACATGCATACAAGAACAGGCTGTTGCCAGTGTCCCCAACCATTTAGGTCATACAAATTCATTACATTTAATTCCTACCAAAAGGCAACTTTATTCAGAGGACGTTTAATCTAACCTCCTCTGACTGAGATGGCATTAATGTGTAAATAAAATACAGGAATTAAAACTAGCGAGACTAAAGCCACCGTTTACCCCTAAATCCTTTCACTTGCTAATTAGGATTTATTCCCAAGTTTCTCCCTGTTACATATGAGTACCATGTAACCTTGTTGATAAAGGCTGAATAGAAAAGCCCCATCTCAGTAATCCATGCAATTACAATCCTCCCTTTGTAGAGAAGGAGCTAGATTTTGCTGAATGGATACAATCCCCGGAGTATTTGTTTGAACAAGGTGAAAGATCGATGGGGATTAACGTGGTAACAATGACTTCTCTCTTTATTGCTGTGATATTAAAATATCACAGTAATCAGCACTGCGGAGAGCAGTGTTGATGGTGCTGGAAGGGAGGGGGGTGATTGAGTGCATCTCTGAGGAATTTGACTCCAGTACAGGAAAACAGCTGAGAGCAGATTAGTTCTGTGGGAAAAAGGGGGGAAAAGGGATGGCACAGCTTGAGGGAAAGGTTCAAACTGACCTTTTGTGGTTCCCAAAGTCCTCCATGGTGCCGAAAGATAGCCAGACAGACTGAGCAGTCAATAACCCTCCCTGCTGCACTAATCTTACTAGCACTGGCAAATCCAGTGACTTTGTGAATGGGCCCTGGTATCTGATGTCTGCACATGAATGGTAGTGACTGGAGATTTGAGGGTTGTGAGAGAACTGAATACTTTAAAAAATCCTTTGAACAGCTCAGTGGTGTTTTTTTCTCCAAAACGGGCCAATGACAAATGTTTACTTCCATCTTGTACTTAATAGTTAAGGCTTATTTAGACCACAGTGTCCAGTTTTACTTTAATGTTAAAGTTTGATGTCTAAAATTGAATAGTATCCAGTGTTTGTAGTGACTTCCACTGTTACATTGTACATATAATCAGCCTCTAGTTAAAAGTATATAACCCAGGAAAGACTATATGTTTGAGTATACTGCAGCCACAAACCTAACAATCCCAAATTAAAAAACATAAAGAAAATTCATGTATAAAACTAGATCTTATAAAATTCTAGATTAACTTTTTATTTAAAAACTTCTTCCTTTTCACAGTAATATTTAGTGTTTCACATAAAAAAAAACAAACAAAACCTAACTAACATAAACTAACTAATAAAAACTATTTTTTTACCATTCAGCCATCTTGAATCATGCTGCTCTGTTCTGATTGGATGATGGTCTCCCAAGGTACGGAAAATAGCAAAGTCCCTTCCCATGAAATCAGCAGATGTGCCAGAGTACAGCTCTCCATCTGCCAGTGAGAAAGTATAGTTAGGAACAAATGACCAGCTCTGAGGTGAATTTCTACTTCCTGGAACTAATCGAAGCCAAGATCCAACTCACCGATCAGAAGTGAGGCCGAGAGCATTTTGGGGTCATAGGGACTTTTCCCGCGCCCGTTCTCGAAATGTGAAGCCAGTCGAAAGATGTTGTCCTGTGGTGGAATGGGTCAAAGTTCAAAATGAGGCCAGTGAAAGCCACATTAAGCCTGCCTAGCCTGTGTTTCATATTACAACATATTCTGATTATAGCATACTACTTTTAGAGTGGGTCACACCAGAACTTCAGCTCGATATGAGCAGTGAGATTTATTTTTCTATAGTGCTCAGTTCAGCTATTTTGATTACACAGAAACAATAAAAATATTGGAGAAAAAGTAGGATCATGCATCAAAGCCACAGCTCAACTTCAGTCTTTAAGTAAATTAAAAGAAAAGTTACAAAAGAGATCCAACTCACTCACTTTTCTTTGAATCAAATACTGACAATACCACTTTAAACTCAACAGAACACATGCAGGGTCTTCTGTACTAAAAACCTGCACGATGCAAACACTAAATCTCCTCCCCATTGTTGGACTGCAGAACCCATGCTGGTACATTGATTAACCTGTAGACCTTTGTCAAGATGACTGATTAAACCTTTATGTAGGGGAGAGGTTGTTTAATTTCCAACGGCTGAAGTCGAATCATGTAGTGAACACTTTTTTTTCACTTATTCACACAAAGGAAACATCGATCAGAAAATAATCAATGAAGGGAATGAATACTGCTGTGTGTGATATATGAGTGTGTGTGGTGTGTGGGTGTGCACAGTGGCAGTGCACAAATCCTTCTAAGGGGGCACAATATTGCACTTCCTTTCTCATTAGTTCACTACAGCACTGCCGTCACATTTCATGACTTCTTAATGAATGCTCAGTTGAAATCTAAATGACCTCTTGCATGCATGTAACCCATCAATGAATGGAGATTTATTACCTCGGCTCTCTTGCCCATTTCCAGGTAAGCACAAATAGGGTGGAAAGCTCCTGTGCCGCAGATGTACAGATGGGTAAGGTTGTAAGGTTGGAGAACCCGGACAAAGTTAGAACACTCTTTCTGAAAAAGAAATAGCACAAGGAAACTCAAAACCCCTACTTCTGGATAATTTTTTACAGCTGGCAAGAAGATTGAAATACATTTTGTACATGCGATACCTGCACCTGTGTATTCTGTAACCCTACCAGCAGCACAGTATATTATATAGCCTTGCAAAGTATATGGGCTTTTTATGAAAAAGCCTATATATGTAGTGCACTAATCTCCACACTGCCAGTTCCCGCCTCTGTGTGATAAAGCTTAAATTAAGTTTTATCCTTTATGGAAATAGCACTGATACATTTAATAGTGAAAAGCTCTGATGTGATTAAGCAGAAACTACAGGCTAATGGAAAGCAGAGAATAATAGAGAATTCAGGAAAGCTCTGTTGGAGTTGTGTTTAGAAACTGGGAATAGCCTGAAAATAACTATATAAAAATGAGGCTACTTTAAGGAAATCTCACCTGTAAGTTGAAACAAGCAAATCTACCTCAGCTCTTTAATGATCCATATGTTTGAATTTACCGAGGGTATTTGGGTTGGCTCTCCAGCACATGTTGATAGTCCCAGTGGTGTGAGACTGTTTATTAGAGTGCTAATCAGCAGGCCTGGTTAATGTAGGAGGGCTATTAGCAGCATCGAGGAGTTGATTTGGGCACATGTGTTTAAAAGATTAGTCTACGGTTTGCCTAATTATAAATACATGCTGAATATCCACTTAACAAATCAGTACACAATTGCTTGGGGATTTGGAAATACAGCACACACATCACATCAGATGCAGACATCCAAATTATCCTTCTCTCTTCCTCCCTTGAACACATGTATCTCTTCAGGCTTCTAAACCTCCCAGACATTTCTGATCTGATGATTTCTCTCATATGAGGCATAAATGGATACAAGGCTTCACATTGGAGTGATGACATTTTCCATTGTAATAACAAATGAACCCTGGGACTGCACACTGCAAAGCTTCTCCAAAACAGAATTGCCTGCTATTATTCAAAAAGGCTAAAACTGTTGTTTGTGCTCTGAGTGTTTCTATTCCACAGGAATCTGCTTAAAGGAAAAGTTTGGGAAATAAATGTATTTGTTTTTTTGCCAAGAGTTTGGTACAAACGTCAATAACACTGTCATGTCCCTATGTGGCATCTAGCAGATGGTTAAGCTTAGTTAACAAGCCTGGCTGTGTCTGAGGGTCACAAAATCTGCTGTTTCATCTGTACAAAAAACCCAAGTGTAAAAATGTCAATTATGTACCAAACAATTTTTATCTGCAATAACATCCTCAAGTGCTGACATCACCTTTAGGTTGCCAAGCAACCAGAAGAGACTTAAGAAAGTCACTGGAACTACCCAACAAACTGTCCTGTGCATAACTCAATGTAAAACCAAATAAATGGTACAACATGTCAGTAATCTGGCAGGCAGACTCTGTTACCTCCTGAGTTTATTTCTGTATATCATATTTAGCCATGCACTGACTAGGATTCATTCAAATATTTGTGCATGTTATCATCACACACAGCGGAGGAAGGCTAAACTTTGAGCATTATGTCTCGTGGCTGATCTCAACCCCTGTATGACTGTGTGACTGTGTAACTTAATGACTTTACCTTCTGTGTTTTCTACTGTTGAATAGCAGGAGCATATGTGCCCCCCCCCCCCCCACATCATTCCCACGCCCTTATTATATGCATTTCACCCAGTCCTATAATCTCCCACCAATGCCAACTCTGTTTAGGATTTTACATGGCTGTCTTCAAGTTAGACTGATTAGCTATGTGGTAGGTAGGTTGCATCTGACCCTGACAGACGTTAGTTATGCAAGTCACTCAAACATGTGGTTCTGCTTTGTCCTCAGGTGACAAACAGTTTCCCTGATCAAAAACCATGTCATTATGTGGAAACCACAACATCCGCCAAGGGTCATTATAGGATAAAATTAATGATTCCCATTTGGCTGGGTATTGATGATGATTTTCCATAGGAGAAATAGGTCATTTCAACACACACACAGATACACACACATTTGTATGTGGGTTTGTTGATAATAGGATGAGTTAATTTCGAGATTATGCTGAGGTTGAATAAAATAGAAAAATGTATTAGAAATCTAGGATAATTTTAGGATATTTTTTCTTTCATATCTGTAATAACTGGAGAAATAGCTGGAAATTACATTAGGAAGTTCTACAAAAATATGAATTCAAGTATTCCAGAATACCAGTATCTGAACCCTGTGCTCACTGAATCAAATGCAGTAACCGGGGCCATGTTCCACACTCATCCTGCCAAGGAGAATGATACAGCCATCAGGCATTTTTGGAGGGAGGGGGGCAGCTGTTACATTTGTTCTGCAGCTCTGAATTGTGGTTTGGAGAAATGCATCATTTTGGGAGCTCTGAATGTTTTAGTAATGTCCTAATCAAGGCCTCTCTGTCTCTGCTCTTACTGCCTCATTTTCAAGGGTAAACATTTTCACAGCACGCAAATACCTCATCATTGTGTTGTGTGTGATTCTGTTCTGCCAGAATGCACTCTTTTTCCACTGTGCATGGGAGGAAAGGTGCTGTGTTGCTGTGTGACTGCGACTTTGTGGTTGTGTGTAAAACCTAAAAAGCTGGTGATGAGTTAGACCCCAGTAGAACCTCTGTGATTTAAAAAGGACTATGTAATTCTGGATTATCCTAAAACCCTGCAGCCGCTGCACTCGAGACTCATCCAGCCATGAAATTAAGATCAGATATAACACAGAGGGGGCATATCCAAACGGCAACACAAAGATAACACAATAACACCCCTGTGCACACAAACAAAGCTGATGACACAGAGTATGTGTTCAGCGTGTGTGCAGAATTGCACATGTGAGCTAACACAGGGCACCAGATAATGAGAACTCAAACAATACACTCCCACACAAATATGCACACATGCGCACACTCTGTGCCACATACATAAACATACTCCCGACATTAAGTATACAGTACATCACAGAAGCAAATAACCTATGAGGTAATGCACCATTGTCCTCGTGTCACTGATACACTGTGTACACCTTACTGTGACCACACACTGATTGTACAGTCTGTCCCTGTGTGATCAGCTGTGGGTGTCTGTAAGGGAGAGTCTATAGAGCAGTATGCCAGAGGTGAAATGAACCATGACTACTGTCACTTTCATCAATGCTAATTTCCTACCCCTCTGCAGTCATCTTGTGTTTTTACGGGTGCTGGATCCACACAACTACTTCAATGTTGCATTGTTGTTAGAATATATAATGTGATCAGGTGATCGAAACACATATCCTAGAGAAATTTGAAGAACTGCATGGAAGCACAAAGAACAGACAGAACTCGGGTAACAGAAATTAAAGACATGAAATCCTGATGCCATCATGAGTGTGGACTTACCCCAAGGTCTTTCCCTGCCCACTTGCATTCATCCCTCTTAGAGGGGGTGGCAGGCCATGCAATCTGTGCAAAATGAGAAAAAGGGTTAGTCACATTATGAGTGGAGACATTAACAGGGAAGCAGTTAGTTAATGCAGTGAATAATGAAAGCAAGACTTCTTAGGAAATGGATTTGTCATGCTATCAACTGTCATTTCCTGGTTTTACTTATGACTCTATTTCCTTCTATAGCCCTGGTCATACCATACGTGTTGTGTATACATACGATATAAAGAGATGACCCTTTAAACAGTAAATGGAGACAGTAAAAGGATTTTTTAAAAAGTGTGTTTAAAAACGTATTATACTTATATGAAATTGAAAACACAGTATACAATAACAGTAGCAGTATACACTTTATGGGTTTTAAAAAAATTATGGGTTTTAAAAAGTTCTTGGTTACTGGTCCTGAGCATATGGTTGTACTTTTCACTTCAAATAACAGGAGAAACCAGGCTACTTTGGTAGAAGAGATAGGACTCATTGTCAAATAAGTAATGGCCTTTTAATGTCTGTAAGGCAAATCCATCTGTGCCCCTGGTGTTACATGAATTAAAAACTCACATATGTATGAGTGTCCATGTGTGAGATATAATTAGTAATACTATGATTGTATATTCAAAAATGTAGTGCAATTAAACTAATTTTTTTGCTGGTTTCCACACAGATGTGGAAAGGCATTGAAAATGTATACACCTTCACGTACATGGATCATACAATATTGCATATAACACACTCATTTCTTGTTCTATTACTGGGCTTTATCTCCTCTGTAGATCAGCTGAGTTTTGCTCCTTTGAGAATCTGCATTGCGAATTGCGTGGTAATTACATTAGATTTGCTTCATCATTGCTTTTTGGTCTTTATCTTATAATGATGCAAAATCAGAACAAAAGAGCGAAAAGGAAAAGAAAAATTACACATCCGAGCCAAGGGCAAAAAGAATTCAGAGACACAGTCTCCCTCGCTGCATTGACTATGTATTTTTCAGTACTTTGATTCCTCTGCTCAGCTCTCCACAGCCTGCAGGCAAATCGTGTGTGTCTATGATAGCAGCCTGAATCAGATAAAAAAAAGACTGTTAACCTAGTGCAGGTGAAGTAATGGAATTATGGACAGCCCTGTCTGGCCTGAGACAGACAGCGGGAGGGATGGAAGGAGTAATGGACTCCAGAAGCAGCAGCACAGAGGGGAGGGGAGAAGAGAGGAGAGGACCAAAAGAGCTCTCACTCAAACCGATAAAATACAGTCAAGACAAATCAAATCAAAAATACTACATAACTAAAAACTCTAACCAAAACAAACTTGAGAACATTCGAATCTTAACCTGTTTGTTGTCTCTGTTGATGTTGACAAGGTCGAATGAGAAGATGTGGTCCTCAGCTCCAACCAGCAGTCTCCCTCGCTCCTCGTCCAATAGGAAAGTGTCGTAGCTCGAGCTATTGGCCAAGCCATTGAAGGTGATGAGGTTACTCGACTCTAACATCTCTGGAAGAGAAAAAGAAGAAAGAGCTGTTGTAAATGCACGTGAAGGCTCAACAAAACACTAAAAGATCAACAAATGAATAAACCTCATGTATAGTTATTATACACAACACTACAGAAGAGTGTTAGTAAAGTTAACGTGTGGGCTAATCACAAAGGACTGGTGTAAAAAATGCATTAACAAATTTACCCTCTATTAAATGATGTATGAAAGCACAATTATTCATGCCTAAAATATATGTTTGGATGATCCAAGTTGTGCTTGTCTTTGCCTGAAAGAAAAAAATATTAAAGCTTCAGGAATCAAAATGTCCATAGTTACTTAGTTATGCTACCTCAAGTGCTTTTCCACACACATATTTGCACACACACACACACACACACACGTGTGGACACACGTCAGTCAGGTATAGCGTGAGACATTAAGAGCGAACACAGCATGTCCCAATCAGGGACAGAGTTCAGACTGTTCAGCCGTGTGATTGGTTGAATAATTCATATTGAGTCAGGGCAAGGGGAGAAACTGTGTGTAAGTAAATATGTACGGGTGTGTGCGGCATGCATCTATAAATGGGTTATTATGTAAATTAACATTTAAGAGTTTGTGACTGCACATGTATTTTTCTGCACATGGTTCCATTCAGGTGTGCAAAGTCCTGAAATATAGACTAACATCACTGTATGTAAGTGCCCTAGACAGATTGATGATAATTAATGTTTAAACGCCAAAGATGAATTCAACTAAGTCTGAAGTGTCAGCTATACTTTGCAATAGTATTATATTAACAAAGAACAACTCCCTTCCTAACAGCAAGTTAACCCAGACAAAATAGTTCATTTATACTGACATATAATTTATTTGTTCTTACAAGTGTGCAACAGATGTAAACAGCCAAAGGTTCTTATAGTACAGCTATAGAACATCTGTAAAAGATCCAGAATATCATTCATTTTTAAATCTGCATTAAAACAAGGATTAATAGATATTTCTATGAATAAAAGCTGAATATCTGCTGGAAAAAAGACTAAACAATTAATGTAAAAAAAAAAAATCCTGTGAAAAAGCCATGTATTAAACAATAATCAAAAAAAGTTGTAGTCCTGAAGCCTTTATTAAAATTGTATTTAAAAATTAGCACCATAATGCAGAACTAACATTCGATTTACAAATAAAGTAACACTGAATAAATCCATTTGCCATCTACCGGTCTAGTAGACCGGTCTACTAGCTGGTCTAGTAGACACAGAACACATGTGCTCTATATCTGCATCACAGGTACTGTCTGATACATCAGCCTCAGCCACTTATACAACATAATCCATCATCATCAGTGTCATTACACATAGATTGGACACACTATACTATACGGACCCCAGCAGATATGCACGCAAACACATATAAACTATATACTGTATACACATATGAGCATGCGGTCCAGTGGATTGTGATCTCCCTGCAAAGCTCTGATTGACAAGCTGCTATAGGAGCCATCTGTGCCCACTCACAGTGTGTAAGATCTTGGACATCTGTGTCTACATAAAAGAAGGGATTGATGGAATGGGAGATGGAGGAAGTGGTGTGTCAGCCATCACTGTGTATCGAGTACCAGTGGGGTGGGTAAGGACTGTGAGAAGGAGTGGTTGTCACCTAATAAAGATGGTTGCAGTTCATCTGTGTCAGTTGGATTTCAGCTTGAGACTAAGGAAATGGAGTGGGTGGGTGTGGGCATGAATGGAGGTCTGTGGATGTGTGTTTGTGTGAGAATTTGTACTGTACCACAGATGGGTTGAGCGTATGTGTGTGGGTTTCAGGGTGTGTAGGTATTTTTTTCTACACTGGCCATTCCACGCAAACCAACATCCTGGCATTCACATTTGTACACACTGACAGCCACAAAAGAGAGGCAATGCTTCAGTCCTCAGATTACTATGACCAGAAAACAAATGTCTACAGAATCATTTTGTTATCATCATAGCCAGTCTGATAGCCTCATTTGCCCAGTTTACCAATCAGACATGACAATGCAGGGTCAGAAAATGAGTTACAGGAGGGGAGGAAGGAAATGTGCTTTCCAGTTGATGGAACACCAGAGGAGGTCTTCTTATGTCTAAACTATGAAGTAACATGAAATGAAAAGTGTGTGACAGAATGCCAAGATAGACATAAAAATGGGAATTAAATGGAAAAATAAACAGTTTCGGGCTTCTGAAAGATTGGGGAAAAAAGAGAAGAAACAAATTGCAGGTCTTGAGACACAAGGACAAACACTTACTGGCAAATGAACAAACCAGAGAACAAATAACAATATCCTCTATCTTCTTTCTGTATCCACTTAGGAGAGATTTTTTTTTTCCACCTTCTCTTTGCTGCCATCTTGGCTGTACATGTGATGATCCGTATCACCTGAAAGTGAGACACTGGAGCTGAACCCATGTCCCGGGACTAGAGTCCAATATGGCAGCCTCAGAGGTCCGTCACGAAAGGTTTCCTCCAGATGGGCCAAAGTAAAAAAAAACATGCACGCATATTTCAACATGTAGCGATCTCTGACAAGTACAAGGTGGCCTGCACACACAAAAACACAAAGAGAAGCTTTATCTGTGCTGGGATCTACTGTGGTTTGGAAAATTGGAGGAACTGGGGCATGAACATAGTAGGACCTCCAGTATAAACCAAGACAGGCTCGTTTGGAACAAAAAGTGAACAGCATAGCTCATGCAAAATATACTACATGTACACACATTCAGTGAACATATACACAGATTAATACACACATTCACAAAACAGATTTAATGTAAAATTCCTGCTTTTAAAGTGCAAACACCTACCACACGCTTGAGCTGACATGCATATATTAATATTGATGTAAATGTTTACACCACATCAATTCTCCCTGGACACACAAACACACACGTATGCATACTTCTTCGCAGACTAAGTTGTAATCCAATCAGTATTTCTGCTTATGTGGCATGAAACTAGTGGAACGGCAAGCACACTCAGCAGCTTCCACCTCTAACGGACTCCATGGCCCTAGACCCCCGACAAACACACACACACACACACACTCTCAAACCACATCTCTTCTCATGTATGTGTGTGCATACACATGCCACTCGCTTCCTCCACCACCACACACAGTCTGCATACACTTAGCACTGGACACAGAGACATTTAAACACATACCCATGTGTGCGCATGCATTCCACTCACTTCACACACATGAATGCTGCCCACCTCCATTACACTTTCTCTTGTTACACACATCCTCTGTCTGCTCTCTTTCACTTGCACAATCTGTCTTTCACATATAAAATATGCAGGCACAGTGGCCTATGCAAACAGAACACATAAATGCAAACACATGTACACACACTCACACAGATGCAAATATGAAATTACACCTGTGTGCATGCAAGATTTGGTCCAATCAGGACCAATTTATAGTTTAACGTTAAGCACATGATCGAAGTTCACTGTGATATAGTACATATGCTTATCTACATATTTATACATGCATTAGACTGAAGTGATATCTCATATTAATTCCATGAATGCATACTGTATAATAAAGCGCACCCATTAAATCTAGTAAACACAAGCAATTCATTCAAATTATTTCTCCCTCTGTCATGACACATTATGGAAAACAACCTGGCTCTTGTCTTAAAAAGCCCCAGGAAAAAAAAGAGCTACATTCAAAATTCAAGTGTAATTGTCTGTGGAGTACTCTTCACTCCCCCATTCTCCAAACAGGCAGGCTTTTTAGACGCCTACATGCCACGCAATAGCGGAATAATGAAACTGCATGAAAGAAAGGCGACAGGGCATTAAATTACATTAATTTGAATGTGTGCACGCCTGGCTGTGTGAGTGTGTGTTTGAGTGACATGAAACATAAAAGGCTGACAGAGGAAAACACTTGACTGAGATTCAACAGATGGGTAATATTCCATTAAAACAATGCAACATTTTCAAGTGTATCTCTTGTTCACATATAAAGTGAATGCACAACAAGGGGGGAGGTGTTTTCCACATGTAAAAAAGTATTTGAATGGCACATTTTACTTGTTCATTTCCTGTTCATTACCTTCTACAGCTGACAGAAGCTGCGTGACTTAAACCCAATAGGTGTGTTTCTGCGGTTTGTTTAAGTATGTCCAAGTATTTGTATATTACTAAAGAGCTACTTCATTGACAGGAAGTGGGGAAAAGGGACAGTTTGAAAAGAAAATGGCAGCTCACAAAGACAAGGAGAAGAGAATTATACATGTTTATCTTTCAAATACAAGGGGAGCTTCAGAAAAGCAAAGAAACAGTACTGTAATATCTCCAGTGGTTTGGTTTGGCATGTCAATCTCTGCTTCTGAATGCTTTCTTTTTTTCTCTGTGTGTGGCGCGGTGTGCGTTTTGCTGCTCTCATGATATCCTCAGCCACAAAACACAGGTGTCAGAAAAAAGACGAGCCGGCCACCCAATGGAAATTTGCTGAGCGCTTTGCTTAACAAAGTGTTCAAATATTATCCTAAGCTCAAGGATATCAACGCATGCCTCAAAAGTTCACCTCCCTTCTCTCTCTTTCTCCCGCCCTTTCTCTCTCTCTTTCTAAGCACAGTAGCAGGTGTGGGCTGGTTTCCATGGTGACCGCCTGTATAACACAACCTGAGCAATTGGATTTCTCATTCAGGTGCAGCTGAGTGACAGCACTGACAGGAAATGTGTTGCCTTACACATGGTACCACGAACTAGGAAGAGCTCCTACTGCTCTCACTGCTTTAATCCCAAAGAACAGAGAATGTGTGTGTGAACAAAGTTTGAGTTAATTGATTATTCATTACAGCCTCACTAAATATCTGAGAAGTGTGCTACTGATGTCACAGCAATAACCTAGCATGAGTAGGTTTCATCTGAAATAGAAACTAAATTTTCTATTTTTCAGCCAAAATGACTCAGTTATATCTCATCATCAAGGCCTGTATCTTATGGGACATTTTAATACCATATTTCTGTGCTGTGAATATGACTCAGAGTATCTTCAACCAGAGGATATGTATCAGAGGGTCTAACAAGAAAAACGTTACCACATCCCAAACCACAGGGAATCTGTATGCCTGGTCTATGTTGAATTTCATAAGACTTCCTCATCACAGCACGGCATTCCTGTTCCTCCTTGATAGGGCAAGACAGAGAGGGACTGCAGAGACACAGAATGTGACAGTGGGGGTATACCAAAAGAGTTGACAGGAAAAGAAAAGCAGGGATAGCAACAGACTGAAACCTAGAAAAAACACTAGCCTGGGCCGCAGTGAGCAGTTTTCCACTAGCGCTGTGACCACAGACGGCTGGAGGCCTGGCCATTCCTACCGCACCAAGCCCACTCACACAGCACTAAATGCTCACGGTATAACCAGGATTCACAGCCTCTTTGGTTCTTACTCCTTTAAAGGAAAAAAAAACAAAAAAACAGAGACATCCTTGCAAATATATACTCACTTTTAAATGCAAATACAGCCAACAATGCAAACTTGCTTGGATGTGAACAGTCAGGCAAAATGGGCAATGTGTATACATGTACACAGAGACACACACAAAATCACTCGTCTGCAAAGCTGTGCAGAGAAGGACACAGTGCTATCATGAGGCGGTTTGATGGATGGACTTTGAGAGGAACCAGACTGTGGCTAGCGTGGTCATGTCTGGAGCCACTGCCTGTTAGTGCAGCCTGTCAGCTGGATGGTGCAGCTGAATGTCAGCGCTGCCATTTTATTAGAAATTAATGAGGCAAAGCTACAGATCTGAATGTGTCCCAGGCAAAATGTGACAGCAAACACACTGACGACGACACAGAAACTGGAACACAAATCCACAAGCACAGATGCACGTTTCAGATCTGCACAGTATTATTTACGGGTCTCATTTAACAAAATGAAATTTCATGTAATAAATGAATACAGTGTCTGCATTTCTATTGTAAAGGAATGCCTTTACAGTAGAAAGTGATCATCGATTAAATCCCAGAGTGGTGAAATTATATTAGTCAAGAAATCTGGCGATATAAAATGTGTAGCCTTAGTGTTTTCAAAACTTGTGTAAGTTTATCTCATGCTGCTTCTGTTATTTAATGTGGTCAAAGAAAAATAATAAAAGTTCTAATATTAAAGGAAACAGTATTTCAAGTTAACATTTAAATGTGACATTAAAAACAACAGAAGTGGTAGATTTGGATAACAAACCCCAATAGTGTCTATAATAATTATAAACCACTACTCAACTACCACTACTGTGCAAAAATCATTATACACTCTACTTTTTCATTTCTTTTTGCCACTTCCCTTTCTTTGTCTGTGAGTCTGTCTGTTGTCAATCAGTCCTTCAGTCTGTCTTTCTACAGAGATGTCCTCCTTATTCGTAACTCGACTCTGTTCAGAATGAATGGTGCGCCCTCTCTCCATCTGACTGACAAGACTTAGCAGGTGGTGGGACCCATTCATACCCGCAGTCCAGCAATCTGCACCAGGCTGTAACCCAAGCCTCCATCCCAAACACAGATGCAAAGACACAGAACATTTTTCCTGCGTGCATGTCCATACAGTGCTTATGTGCACACAGACACAATCAAATACAAGTGCTGTGAGCACACACATTACTCTTTAAGCAACACACACTGCACTGACAGTATTTCCTAATGTGTCCTATGAGCACACGTCCAGATTGCTTTTGATAATCATTTTCATTTAAACTGAATTTAGTATAAAATTTCAGTATAAAAAAAAGAAACTCCAAAATACACACCAAAGCAAATCATCAACACAAAACAAAAGATCATCAAACTCACTAATTATATCTGCCTATTTCACAACATTGGCCAATGATAAAATACTTATTTCCTCTAGCATTCACGTGTTCGCTTGAGCTACATATGACATGATACATTGAGAAAAAATCTATGATAAACCAAATCACCCTCTTCTTGTTTTAGTATGCATGAGTAACACTGCAGTGACTTGATGAATGGCTTTTTGTTTTGCAAGTACGGTCGTATTATTACACAGTTATCTGTGGGCCAACCAGTGTCAGTGCAAACACACACTTTCACACACTTCACTACACCATCTTTCAACGGGCGGACAAGGTTGGTGGGAGCTTACCAAACACTGTGGTCAGGTATGTCAATGAGTCAGTGTATGGAAACGTGATATATTCAGATGTAACGTAAGGACAAAGTTGAAAACCAAGCCACTGCAAAACATTGATTTATAGTACCAAAATGTGGCTGTGTGGGAGCAAAGCAGTTCAGTGTGTCTGTGTGTGTTCGAGTTGAAAAGAAGGATAAACCAAAAGATGTGTATCAACTGAGATGCAATCAAAAAGATGGGAAAAGAAGACAAGCAAAAAAAGAGAAGTATTACAAAAAACACACACACACACACAGCTTACTTCAAGATTGTACTTAGGGTCTGTGTGGTGTTGTGGTTCCTTAAGAGGCGACTGAGCTGCAGGAGCAGGGGGAGGGGGTAGGGAGAGCAGAATGATGGGAGAGAAACAGAGGGAGAGGGAGGCAGACATCTCCAAAGTTGGCGCACAGGGAGAACACCTTATAATTATCTACATCCGCTCTGTCGGCCTCAGCCCGCAGGATGGACAGATACAGCATAAAGCAAGAATGAGAACGACTCAGATGCTCATTCACATGTAAAACAATGAAAACACAAAACACACAGATAAACCAACACACACGCAAACACCCACAAACTGACACACTGCGTGTATTTTCATAAACAGGCACGCCCACACACAAACACACATGGACACACTCACACAGGGGTTATTATACGGGGCTGAGTCCAGACTACGCTGAGTGCGGTTCCACACCAAGTGTCTATTTTGAAGGGTTGTAAGCCAATTCCAGATTCCAAGCCTCTTTCTCAGTCTCACTCTGCCTTTCCTCCCCAGTTCCACCCATCAAGCCAGCGTGGAGTGGCTGAGATGGCATTAAGAGGTCATACAGTAGGCTCCATAATTACCTAGAGCTGACTGTAATTATCAGGTTGTTTAACGAGACCGTTTAAGTTTTAACGTGCCGCTCGCTGGCTCCTTTTTAGAGATCACAATAGGGTCACATGTTGCAGTTCCTCAGATCTCCCCAGTACTGTAATTGCATCAAATGACCTTTAGGGGTCAGTGTTCCTTCTGAAGGCTACGATGCTTGGAGTATGGAGTATGGAGTATGGAGTATGGAGCTATACATGAATTGTGTTCAGGAATGTGACAGTGTGCAGGTATGCATTGATCCATGGGGGTGTGTCATTGCTTTGTCCTTGTAATTTATATGCATTGTGGTAGTGGCACAGCAGCAGCAAACGGTCTCGCCTGGTAAAATCATGTTTTGCTGGTGATACTAGATACTGATGACTCAGTTTTAGTGGGAAATTTGGCTTTCGTTCGGTTATTACACAACATACATTTCTATCAGTTAGTCAAACTCATCTTCCTCAGATAAGGCAAT
This sequence comes from Mastacembelus armatus, assembly GCF_900324485.2. Classification (NCBI taxonomy): domain Eukaryota; kingdom Metazoa; phylum Chordata; class Actinopteri; order Synbranchiformes; family Mastacembelidae; genus Mastacembelus; species Mastacembelus armatus. The sequence continues at coordinate 10,686,463 of NC_046655.1, read as the reverse complement.
ATAAATATGCAATATCTTTGCTAAGTAAGGTTATTTTAAGATACTTGGACCGTGAGTTTCACTTTATGTCTTCCTCTACTTATGTTACTAGCCAGGGCAGTGAAAGTAAGAGCTCTTTCACTCTTAAAGAGAAGAGAAAATCATTAACTCTTGTGATCATCGTTCTGTCCCTCTGAAGCCAGATCCTTTTTGCTGAATGTCTAACACACCCCATTGGGAAATCATTTACTCTGCACTTGCTGCGCCAGCCGTCCCATGAGAGGTCATTTTATCTACCGGCTTCCATTTCTCAGTCGTTCTACCCCTCAAACTGCTCACTCTGCAGTCGTTTGGCTGTCCTTTCCAGAGGAAGAAAATCACTCACTTTTGTCTCCCTATCTGTCCCTGGAGGCATGTCATCAGCACTCATGATAAGTGATTTTATGGGACCCTGCTCATGTGCTCAGTGTTTATTTGACTGTCCTAAATCCCTGGCCCTGCTTGTTCTTGAGACTGTCCTACTCCTGTGTCTTTTACTCTGTGCTTGTGGCATCGTCCCACTTTTTTAAAACTTTTGCTTGCTTTACTGTCCTTCCCAGGAGGATTCCCCGTTGAATTAATTACTATGCCGGCTTTGCGGAGGGAGAGGTGATGAGTGACACTTCACTTAACGACCAGCCTCCCTTCCTTTGGCGTTGTCTACTGTATGTCTGTCAGATCTTCCTTCATTAAAAGCAAATCTCCTCCCCTCCATTATCGCTCAAACCATCCTTCCCCTTCCTCTCTCCATCCACCACAGTGTGGGTGTTAACTGAGAATCATCCCTTGACAGGCATCAAGAGAGTCATCAAACACCTGTGGGCCCGAGACACAATCACAGACACTGGCGAGCAGTGACACACACACACACAAAAAGTGGCACACGATACACTCTGATGCCTTTACACCCTGTGTTCAGTCACACAGATACATGCATACACACACACACACACATACGTAACAGCACAAGCCAACAGCAGTTTGCAATCACACATAATTGTAGAAACACTGATTCAACAGCACAATAAAAGATACCAGTTTGTGAGCTCATGCATTTGTGCACGAGCGCATGCACAAAGCCAGGTGTCTAATTATATGAGCGCATGCCAGACCTGACACTCTTTTGCCTCACTAAAACACACACACAAACTCACACACAGAGACACCAGTTACATTCTATGGTTTGGAAATCACAAGAGAGGGTGTTGAGTCCTCACACCAAGATGTGGCAGGAACATTCATGCACACGCATACATAAACAACCAGGCTTTGATGTACTTTCAGCAAAAACAATTGTACATCCACAAAAGTACATCTATCATGACAGGCTACACTTTCCCAGCAGACCTGCTCTCTTGGTTTTGACGATACACATCCATCACCAGCACAGTCACTCATCGCAGACTTTGATGCTTGACGACATATCTCTTGTCTTGTATTGTCAGACTGAACAGTGAAGAGGATCACAAAAGGGGGCATGGAGCTACATTCACATTCTTTAAGCAGATGGCTGTGTAAAGAAGGGACGACATTTTCCCATCATGCCTAGAGGCTTGGCTTCATGAAAGCTGACACGATCGCGCCCAGGTGATATATGAGTTCAACTGTGATTCCTTCCAGATTTATTTTGTTCACGTTAAATTCACACCATTTAAAACCCTTTAGCATAAAATCTCCACCGCGGCAAACCAAGGAGACACTGAAACTATACTCATTGTTAAAATACAGTCTCACACATTTTTATTTTAGAGCACATACAATGATCATACGCTCTTGAAAGTTTAAAGGGTGACAAAGCAAAATATACTATCCCAAAATTACAACTTACAGCCCATCTAAGGAATAAAGCATGTGTCATATAGCAGGCCTCTAAACATAAGTTATAGCAAATGTCTCGACTAAAGATAGAAAATGAATTACAGTGACAAACATCATATTTGCCTTCTTCAAGATGGAAATTAGATTTTCCCTCAACATGGAATAAGATTATCTGAAGAACCAAAGCTTTGGGTGACACAAACACACAAGGGGACTTTTAACCACACACACATGTTTTCAGCTGCAAAACGATGGCAAATCAGCCTGATCATAAATTTTCAGAGGGCATGTTTTATGAGATAAATGAGACTAAAATAAAGAATTGAGAGACCACACTCCCAGCCGTATACTTCTGGTCATGTTTTAGGACAAAGAACCACAATAGCCTCCCCCTGACTTTAAAAAGAAGAAAAAAAAAAATAATGTTCCCAAAATATGCCAAAAATGTTGCCAGTTATTTCTAGCTGAGATGAAAAGTATGCTATTACGAAGAGCCTGATTTAGTGTAGGGTGTGAGAGAGGAGACGAGACAGAAAGAGAGAAAGAAAGCGAGAGAAAAAGGGAGGAGGAGAGGAAGAACCGGCGCTCCGCAGTCTCCCCTCAAAATAACACAGAAGGAGAGAGAATAACATGTTTGCCGTAAACGTCAAAAACTTACACGTGCACGACACAGAAATGACACACGAAACTCCCTCTCATTCTCTACCAATACATTTTACTCAAATGAATGATTTATTTCTCAAATGTTAAATCAACATGCATGTGCTGGTTTTCTATTTAAACAAAACTCTCCAACTGTTGGATCCATTAAGGATACTGTAGTAAGAAGTCAGGAAACCTGCATGACCTCTTAAAGAAAGACTGAAGTAGATCCCCCTTTTCTTAGGAGTTTTTGGGACAGAAGCCATTAAACCAGAGGCTCTACTGCCTGTTCAGAGCACTTAACAGGGCTGTATGGTACTAGCAGAAGGGGACAGCACAAGGGGAAAACTGGTACAGGGGCCAATATATATATTTAACTTAAGGCAAAAGCCCTTCCTCAGCATATGGAAACAATCTGACTATTTGTAAGGAGAATAGTGAATTGTGAGAGACAGGCAGAGGAAAAATGAAAGACAGAAATAGAGAGGGTAACAGAGAGCGTTATACACTTTATGTTATATGCTGACCAACATGGAGAAAGAGTGAAAGATATAAAAGAGGCAGAAAAAGATTCACTGAAACAGATAAGGAGAAACATAGATATTCAAAAATAAAAAAAATGGATAAAGGTAAAAAACAAAAGAAAACAAAACAAAAAAAAACAATTAGCAAGTGCCATCAACCACCATGGTCCCATATATCCTGGGGTCAGGAGATAATGGAGAATAGGCTTACCCTTGTATGACAGCTTTAGCCTGGGTACGTTATGCTTGGGCTCAACTCCTCTTCCCGGCTGCACCACCCCACACAGCAGCACTACAATCCCAAACAGGTAATCCATGGTGCTGGAGTGCTGCTGGCTGGCCTCCAGACCAGGGGGCACTCACACCCCGACCAGTGCCCTGAGATCACTGCCTCCCACTGGGGTATGCCGAGCCTGGAGAGCCCCTCCACACGAGCCTTGAAAGTGGCGGTTCCGGGGGGGATAAAATCCTGGTCCTGCTCCCCAGCTCGGAGTGCTGACTGTGGGGGACTTCTGTAGTTTGAAGTAGGTGGAGAGGTGCCGCTCACATGGCTCCCGAGTGTGGAGGTCCAGGATAGATAGTCCCTTGGTTTATCTATCCTCCCCCAGGTGAAGGCTCAGCAAGCTTTCAGCTTAGTGTGACTGAGGTACGAAGTATAGCCTGTGTAAAGGTAAACCAGATCACTTATCCGCATTAATAATGCTATCCTTTTCTAGAGAATATTTTTTAATCTCTTTCTGTCTTCTGGCTTCTTCTCTTTGAGTAGACACTCACAGCAACCCTCTAATCCTTGTGTGCGGCTCCACCAGACTGCGAGAGAGAGAGAGAAAGAGAGAGAGAGCTACACCATCCATGAGAGGAGAGGGGAGGGGAGGGAGAGCAGCTGAGAGTGAGAGAGAAGACAAGTGCTGGTGAGAGAGAGAGAGAGAGAGAGGGGGGCGGGATGACTGGAGAACAACGATGGAACCAGTACAGTTGATGGGAATAACAGTGGATAATTGTGCTTTTATAGCGTTCTCTCTTTCAGCCTAATTTCCTTTCGTGGTAGTCATCAATTCTTTGTTTCCGTTATTCTGTTATCTCTTACGCAAATGTTCTTGATCACCTTCTGTCATTTCCTTTACCTTTCTCTCTCTGTCATCATTTTATTCAGAGTTACATTCACTGAGCGTCCCTATAATTTTTTCCACTAAGAGGGAGAAAAGCATGCAGACACTGGTGCTTGGCAAGGCAAGAACATTTTTTAATGAACTTTCCTGCATTTCAGCCAGTTTCTATCAGATTTAGATGATAAATCCAATAGAAGAGCTTCCAATCAACATAGTCACATAGCAGTTAGACAATAGGTCAATGCACTGTATGGCTGCTTCCAATAATGTTTACCTCTCACAGAGATCTATGTCGATCTTTTGGAAGAGGGTTCCCTGTTTTGTTGGACTTCCTGATGCTTTTAAGGAGAGTTTTTCCTTATTTTAATCTAGGGTCAAAGACCTGAGCTTGTCACAGCTTTGGAGATTGTAAAGATTATTGTAAAAATCAAACTGACTTGACTTTTGTCTCACTTCTATTTTTTGATCAAACACTTGTACAATGTTTTTTTAATGTGTACACACAAACGACATCTGGGTCTGGTTCCGGACCCCGAAGTCAGTCAACTTTTAAAAATCTTAAGCTTTTTCCTCTGTTTTGCTGTTCACTTCAGCCTGATCAAGTTGTGAGTGTGATTTTTCTATATCATTTTTTCTGATTAAATTATACAGTGGTAAAAAAGGTGATTTTTGAAACAGTAATTAGAGGTATCCAGTCGTCATGGGACTGAAGATGTTTAACTTTATAATCCTGACGAGTTTAATTAAAGACTTAATATGGAGACGGTGTTTTTCACCTCCTCTTCCCGTGCCTTTGGTGTTTTGACAGAATTGGGGAGGAATTTACACTTCACAGTTTTTCACCATCAGACGGTCAGACTTTATATGCTGCAGCTGTTTCAGCATGGGGTCAGGATGTATGATTATTTGCTCAACAAAATTTCAGGAAATATTCTGTTTTCACAAATAGTAATCTGATCAGTAAAGGTGAGAAAGGCCAATGAAAGATCCTCCGTATTATCTGTTTTTATGCATTTACATGTGGAACATATTTATGACTTTTTTAAAGAAACCTTTGCGTCGAAACTTGGGATTGGACTGGGTCTGGGTGTTAGAAAGAATTAGACTGGATGACATGGATGAAGAAAAACAGTCATGGTCCTTGGAAAACTGGCGAAAAATAAATCAGAAAGAGACAAGACCAAAAAACAGTGTGTAATTTCTGAAATAGCCATACAATGTTCATTCCAAGCCAGGGAAGATTACTTAAAAAGCCTGTCCTAATTGGTAAAATGGCTTCCATATTAATTTCAACATCTGCTTTCTTCTGAATTCAGAATATTTAATGACATATTTTTCTGAGGGTTAAAAGGAATATTCTACATAAATTACCAGTCACAATTTTCCCACAGAGAGTATAGCATTTAAATGTGTTTTTGAACCTTTATCCAGATGAAGCCTGCCGGTTAAGGGGAACACATGCTGGTAGTTAACCTGTACAAGCTGAGCCGGATCCTGTCTCTGGTAAAGTCATTGGCATCAGCAAGGCAGGTCAACATCACTCCCCCTCCTCTTAACCCCCGCCAGCCCCTACAGGTGTTTGTGTGTGAGTGTGTGAATGAGTACCTCCTGCTTCCTCTCAGGGCCTGACATGTAGTGGTGAGGTGATAAAAGCTTTGATAAGCAGAAGTGCTGATGTGTCAACTCTCACATCTTAAGGCACAAAAAGAAAACAGTGAGGAACGGGCTGATGTATTGAACTTGGTGCATATGTGCTTTGGATATAAGGGTACCCTCATATTCCTGCATTCCCAAAGAGTGTTTTCAAACTGCTGCATATCTGATCTGATATTTGGTATGTGTCAAAAAAAAATGTGTGTATTATAAAGTACACTGTATAATACCCACTTTTTTTTTAGACAGGGCTTTTCTGAAATTGTTTTTTAAAAAGGTAGAAGAGATGTTATAAAGATAAATCATGTGGGAACATCATTTATTTGTTTACAGCCTGTGTGATCATCTAATTGTCCATCTTCCCTGCTTTGTCACATTATTTCAGCAATGTCACAGTACACAGATCTCAGCAATCAACTTGGTGAGTGCAATAATAAAATGTTTAATAAATCTATGGTCTGAGTAACTGAAACGGGACCTGAGTTGTAATAAACAGTCATTTGATTTACTGCTTGCATGTCCTTTCTTTTGTTTAAGCTAGTCTCAGTGAACCCTGATATGTGTACCTGCATGCATCCATGTCCTCTATTGTGCATTTTCTTGAACAACCATGTCTCCCCTGGTATCTCATCACCCTTTTAGTTCAGTCTTTTTAGCTGTTTACCCAAAACAAAAACATGTGCGGACAGACACATGAATACCCTCTCCTCTCACTCAGCCGCACTCCATCGACCTCTGCCTCTCTCCTCTGCCCTGATAGGCCACCTTCCTCCCATCTATCTGCATTAGCCAAACTAATAGCCGCCTGGCTACCTGCATCGATCTTCACCGGTGGAGTGAGATGTGTTGGAACAAGCCTTTATGGGCCGCCCTTTAGGGAGTGCAGCAACAGCCTGACCTATCATTGCCGATCTATTTGCGACACCCTCCGGCACTCCAGCAGCTGGACTGGCTCTGAGTAATGACGACTTAATAAATGGTGACATGCCGTTGGCAGTGGAATGAGATGCCCAATGACAAGGAGCTTCCAGAGGCTTTCAGCGCCTGCCGGTAAAAATAGAAGCGGACACAGGACACCCTGCTTATGAGAACACAGCAGCTAGGGGATAGGCGTCAGACGGGCCCGTGTGTGTGCCGAGTGTCAATGTGATGTTACCGATATGATGGTGTGTCTTCATCCGGTGGTATGGAAAGCACTGTTAATGTTCTCTGTGTGTGTCAGAGAAAATGATTACCGTAATGTGACCCCTGATGTCTGTTTTACAGAGAACTGAAAACGTCCCACCCTGTATTTCGCACACACTGCCCTTTCACTTCTGGCGTTTTGTAGCATACGCCCACAAACCACCCTTACTTATATCCTAACAGCCCTTCTGCCCCGAGGCCACTGCCACCGCCACAGAAAAACTAACTGCTGTGTCAATGAAGTTCAAGGTACGAACAGCCTTCCTTTGTTACACAGGAATTTCTCTTCCTATTCACTTCCTGTTTGCAAACACCACCTCCCATTCCATGTTATGAAAGGTCAGGCAGCAACTCCTTACTCAGCACATGATGTGTCCAGGAAACGGGGATGAGGAAAATGTGGGAGATAATCAGGAAAGATGGGAGGAGGGATGGATGAAGAACAGTAGCAAGAAGAGGGTGTTCACATTCCTGTTTGTGTAGCGGTGACCTGCTACTTTGTCAGACTAAGGCAAAGAGACTAGAGTTTATGTAGTGTGTGCTTTTGTGTGCACAAGGGAGGTGTATCTGATCATACGACACCATAAAAGATGCCGTAAAGGATGACAAGTCAGGAAAGTGAAGCCGTAAATGATCAGCACATGGGTGAGTTATAGTGATGAAATTTATTACAAAAGAGAGGATAGGAGGAGCATAACTTAAGGAGATAACAATGCAACTCTGAACCTTTCCATTACACACATTCGGCTGTAAAAATGAAAGCTGGCCTAATATATCTCCAGTTGTGCAGCGGTATGTCATAATTAAACACATACTCGAACATCTATCTATGGGACAGGAACAAAACAATTTTAAAAGACGTGTGGGCAATCATTCCTGTAACTGTAAACCTGTCTGTGTCTGTGAGAACTATACAAGGGTCACAGTATATGAAGCCTGAAAGGATGTGTCTGCTTGTGTCAAATCAGGTTTTCTAGTGTTTCCAAAATCCAGACAAAGAGATCACTTTAACGGAAAAGTCATCTGGAGAGTGATAGAAAGAAAGTCTGTCAGTTATACGAAACACACTGATCTCATTCTAAGTCTAAGTCTTAAAAATCACAGGAAATATAAAATCATCCCCCTATGTTATCATCTGTCCAGTCAAGTGCTGACACCTGTTTCATGCTCTTTTTGTCCTACTCTCACTCTTCAGGCAAAGTGGCAGTCTAATAAAAAATCCATTCTAGAGCTTTATTAACAATGCTTCCTCTACACCAAAAGAACCCCCAGATCCTGCTGGAGGGAAATGGGAGGTTTTCCTCCGTTTCATTGCCTCTAAAAAGGTCAAAGGTCAGCCTCCAGGTTTACAATGGGGTCATGAAACCCCATCGTAACCCCATGACAGAGTTTGGGTAATCTCTCTTCGTGAGGCCTTCCACAGACACGTACATATACGCAGTTCCATGTGTGCGAATACAGTTTCCGCATCCACTCAAGACAAGTATGGGAATGATAGGACAAATAAACAAAAGTGGAACCACATTGAACCATGGGAGAGAAAACATCAATGAGCTGTAACATCTGTTGCAATGAGGGACGGATGAAGGGATGTTGTTGGGTGTATTTATTCATTGCTGATACATTTCCATCCATCTTCTGTTGACTTAAGTCTCCTGTGGAGCTCTGTCTCACACAGATGTGTCCTCTTTGCTCACATGGTGATGGTGGTACAAGGCAGATCAGGAGCCGTTTACAGGAAGCGTCGGAAATTTGCCTGAAACGTAACACTGATTCATAAAATAAGTTTCTGCCGGGACTCAGTGCTGACGTGGGAAAACACGCTGACGCAGGAGAGGAGAAGGAAGGAGTTGTTTATCACCTGGTGTGCATTTGTTGGGTAACAACATAACCATGTACAGGACGGAAGTTTAATCTTTTCCTTTGAAGTAAATTGTAATAATATACATTACATGTAAACCAACAGGCTTTTGAAATCAGAGCAGCTGAAGAAGTATAATCTCACAAAAGATTGACTTGCAACTCCTGGATGAAAGACTCCTGAGTCATTTGAGCCTGCAGGAAGCTCATCATAAAGCATCACTGATGCGGAAAGGACCAATAGAGTGACCAAGTGAGGGGGCCATGGGCTAATCCAAGACCTGAATGATTCCTTTAAATCTTATGTATATGTAAATGCAACACACCCCATTTATGAATGGAGATTTGTTATAGGAGGACTTAGATCTGGGTTGGCCTGAGACAATAGGGGAGAAGCTCATTATTCCCACTATATAGCGAAATCAAAGAGCTTATAGGCCTCTGACAAATCTTCTCTCCCTGACCCCTGCCCCCCTTCTACACCCACAGACAACATGAATAGGACCTGTGAGGGATCATTCAAAGAGCATTAGCTTCTCTCCGAGGTCGCTGAAATTAAAGTGTAACCTAATTGAGTGGAAGGGATTTGTTAAGTTGGGGGAATAATGCTGAAAGTATTGTGCCTGAACATTGTTTATGCCATGTCCACTTTGAATCAGATTAAGTTAGAAAATACCAATTTGGTTTGACAAAGGTCCAAAAATCCAAAGACACCATGAGTTTAACACCATGGAAGACTAAGAAAACCAGCAGATATCCACAGAAGAAACTAGAAATTGTAGGGAAGTCTTCTTAAGCTAATACATTCAATTCTTTTGTCAATTTACTAATTCATTGATTTACAATTTTCTATTTCTAACATCCAATGTACATCAGCTTTTTTATTTGTTTTCGGCTGATGAGGATCTTAAGGTCAACATCTAAATAAGGACTGGCTCTGTGCAAGAGCCGTGTCTTTCAAACATATGGCTGGAAAAAGCTGCAAGACAAAAAAGCGCATCTGAACTCCCGCCAGCCTTTCTGAGCTTACCGTATCAGTGACAAGACCCCCCAAACACACAACTCACAAGTTTGGAATGCTTTAGGTCGCCATCATGTTTCATACATATCGAATCAGGTATCAACATTTATACCAACTAACATCTTCTGCAACCATAAACAGCTTGTATATTCATGTCTGTGTCACATGATCCAAGAATCCAACTGCGACGACACACAGAATAAGACCTGTATATGAATCTTCTAGCTGCTCCATAAATTTCTCCTGTCAGGAAGAAATTCCCCATGTTTCTCCCTCTGCGTCTGTATGGCTGACAGGGCAGGAACAGTGACTGCACTCCAATCCCACTCTTCTATTAAATATTTACACCCTTGTGAAACATATAAAACTAACCACCAGCGTTTGCATTACCGCTCAGCAGAGGAGTCAGATTTAATATGGCTCACATTCGCTTCCAAGAATATGTGTGTTAAATAAGGAGAGGTACAGACAGACAGATAGAGACACCATCTGAATTCATACTAATAAGTGGGTGTAATGGGAAATTATTAGCTCCTTTTTAGTTGTTTAAACTCCCACGAGAAAACTGCTCTTACAGGTGACAAAAAAAAAGTAAAAACCAACCTAAAGTGTCCCAGTAAGGTGTTAATCCACCATGTGCCACCATGAATCTGTAGGATAAAAGTGTTTACTGAAAATAACTTCGTATTGATTTGTGGTGATGGACCCAAACCATCACCAGCAAAATACCCCACACAGCATAACAGAGCCACTGGATCTGGTTTTTTCTCTATTTTGTCACCTGCCTGTAAATCTCCCTGTTAAACATCCAACACATTTTATTTAATACATATCCTACTACAGATGTTAGCTGAGGGAGTCTGGCTGCTGTTGTCGTTCTACTATTATAAATGCTTTTTTATTTATTAAATAGAGCCATAATACAAAATGCAATAACTATGACTCAGTGGACTTAACATCAATTACATTGTCCTTTTGCGTCGGGAGATAAAGTATTACTCAGTGATCTAATTACTTTTCACAATGCTGAGCAGCATGACAAACGATTATTTCATTTCTAGTAATAATATTATAATTCCAAAGTTCCATTCCGTTAGTCGTGCTAAGCATCACTTTTTAGGATATATGGTTGTATATTAATTATGCAAAACAAATCACCACATCCTCTAAATTGTCATTAGCTGTTTCCCCTCACATACAGCCTATAGATCAGTAAGAACAGAAATACTGTACTTCCCTTCTCAATGTGGAAGTATTTTTCAGTCTTCTGTTCTAGGATTACTGGAATATTGGATTTCTACAATATTACATTTCATTGTACCCTCATTTTGAGGAGTGGGGAGGAAGCACTTGCCAGTTTGGGATGGACAACAAACACAAATAAATCGTTCAGTATAGTGATAATATTCCATCTGAAATGATGAATGACATCTTTATAAAAGTGAGCCCAACATTGATCACTACCACATGATCTCAGAGCAAGTAAAATGATGGATTTTAGCTTGGTTGCTGAATGTCTCTTGTTAATGTAGTAAGCGTATTGTGGCATGTGGTCACTCAGTCACCATATATTTCTCTGTGATGATCTGCCCCAGCTGCGTGAACAGGCCAGCACTTACACGTCAAGGATCTGTGTTTTATCAAGAAGAAAACTCATTGCAGATACATGGCATTCCTGCTCAGCTGGCACCAAACTTCATCGCCTTTCATTTCCTCCAGATAAAAGACCAGCCGCTTTAACAGAGTTATGGCCCCCCCATTTTAAACAATGCAATTACCTTCTTTAATTTATTGTCCCAGTCCCCACCTAAAGCCATTAGCACAATATTATCCCTTCAAGTTCATCAGGGTCACAATGCAACCTCTGGCAGCCTTTGTACCCTGGTCTGTCTCGGGGAGGTGGTTCATGTCTGTCACCTTACACTTTTTATAAGATTTTCTGTCATGTAGCCCTGAGAACAAAACATCATGTATTCTCTATTCATTACTCTACGCAGACACAGTTCTTGTATTCTTTTAGCTTTACAGCATTCATATAGGGCCCTGTATGAATACAAACCATCTGTGCAAACACAGACTGTTGACAGCCCTGTATGCTGAGCGATGATTCCCACCTGTACAAAAAAAAAAAATCTCTCAGGCTTCTGAAGTGGTTATGTACCTTCTTATACAAGTCACAAGCTCATACACACCATTGCAGACTCACAATACACCTGGGAGAGGTCATTCCTGACAGGAGTAATGACTGAAATTCATTCCAATTTGACAACGGATAATTGAAGGACATCCTGCCATATTAATGAATGATATATTCTGCCATCTCCTCTCTCTAGTGCAGTCACCCACTCACAAATTGATGCTTCACATTTGCTATTCCTTAGACACCTTTTAAATCAAGTATAATTGACAGACAGAAGTGATGAAATGCAAAGCAGTGCAACTAAATGACTCCATCAAAGCAGGTCCATTAAAACCTCCTAGGTGAACAATTATCTTTCACACTTGCTTGGCAAATACCACAAGCAAGCAGATCCTAAAGAGCAAACTCTTGGCTGTACACTACAGTACTATGTAAGTGTTATATGTAGATAAAGGCGTTGCTTGAGAAAAAAGAGAGTGAAGTGAATAGGGTAGGTAATATTACTCTTGCTATATTAATAACCCCTTTTAAGATGTTCACGTACATCCACTCCCCATTATGTAGTCAAAGTTGAAATCTAAATCTAAATCACACCACAAAGTCCACATTAAAAGTCTTGTGCTGCAGTGCTTGTTCATAAACTAATGCAGCTGGCTAGTTCTCAAAGTTAACCAGCTTTCCAACACAAGTGTCAAGTAGGAAGGCTGTTAATTGTCTGTTAACAAGCCTGTTTGTTCAGTTGCTGACAGGACAATGAGGTCATACAATTTATTGAAAGGGCATATGTGAACCATCCTCTTTGGTGGAGGGCATTATAGTCAACAAAGGGGAGTTAAATAAAACTAAATGCTTCAATACATTTACTTTCTAATAAGTTTCGAGAGCTTCCTCTATTGACTCCCCCCAGTCAAGACAGTGCAAGTTTGCTCACCAGTGAACTTCACTAAAGTTCAATTGGACTGAAACTGAAGTTGAAATAGATCTACTCTGCCCCAGCTAGTGAGTCAATTGATTTTTGAGGCCCTAAAACTATATGCTGGACTGCATTCATGCACTACAATTGAACTACAGTAGAACTGATCGTTTTAATTTCCTCCTATTAAACCCCACTGAGAGTTCTCTTAAAAGATTCACCAGAAATGATCCGAATCCATCTTTTCTCAAGAGAGGAGGGGTGTACATCCAACTACTGATATCAGCATCATCCACACACTTTAGTGTTTTACGATGTAAACAAATTCCTTCCTTTCCTGACATCCTGCAGACCAAGGGCCAGTCTCTTCTATGGCTTGGGCTATTAAACCACTGGACAGCACTATCCACAGAGTGATTAGGTTTCATTATAGCAAATGAAACACCCCATTACACTTTACTGTCTTATAATAAATGTCTTTAAAGACTGTCTTAGAAAAAAAGAGATCACGAGGAATGACCATGACACTGACTTCTAAAGACTTTTCTTTTGATCGTGAGAAAACAATACACAGAAGAAGAGAGAAGGAGGAATAAAAAGGGGATTTAATAGCATGTCAGCAGATTGTGTCTGTACTACAGGCTTTGTTCAAATAAATAAGTCAGTGTGCCATTTGTATGCTCTATTCAACCAGCATAACACAGTCCATCTGGGGCCTGAGAAAAAAATATCTTCAGCTCAAGCATAAAGATCCGGCTTCACCAGCCACCAGCGTCTGGCAAATTAGGAGAAGACACGAACACAATAAATTTACAGTACATATACCTAGCTGCAGCATGTCCCTTAACTGAGCATCATAAAAGGGGACTTTCTCTTTTTCATTAAAAATGTTGACACGGGAGAGGCCACTGATACCCATCTAATAAATTAATCCTGATTTGCAGCAGTGCATGGCACTCACTGCAACACAGGGCAGTCTGTTTGGACACTTCCCCGGAAATTCTGTTATCACTGCATGTCCAGAAATGTAGGGAGGGTGGACAGTGAGTGGGTGTATGGTGGAGGGTTTGTGCGGGCGGGGACTCGTTGGAAAAATCAAGTGGAAGCTGGCCCCCAGCTGAGGCTGTCTGGCAAAGGATCAGTCTCTTTCCTCTTCAGTCGGGGGCTTCTTTTCTCTGACCCGTCAGTCCTGACGTCTCAGACAACTGACGCAAAAAATGAAGCTTTAAAAACAGCCCTCGGTCCTGCTGGTGAGAACTGGCCAGAGCTTGCTACACACACACAATCACATCATGCAATGGCATACAGGCTCACTGTACTCTAGCCATCTCACATTTCAAACAAGACAGCCAACAAGATGCTGTACATTAGTGGTGCATAGGGGACGGGGGGTGATCATAAAAAGCGAAGATTATGATGATATCAATGTATTAAATGTCTCAAACAGCTGTACAGCAAATACTCTGGTATTGAATCACACCTTTGAACCAAAGCCTTTGTGATGGCTGTAAAATAAGATGTACTGACAGTGTAAAAAAACCACATCAGTCACCTGAGCAGTGAATAGTGCATAATGGAGCACTGCTCAAATTAGCAATTTTTTTTCTTAAGCTATAGTCAACTTATTAAAAATGCCCTGAAGCCTGAAGTCTATTCAGAGTTTCATATCAATGCTCATCACTGATAAAACTGAACGGGAGCCAACTGTTTTACACACTTGTCTGCCTCTGAATGAAGCAAAAGACAAGAAAATAAAAACTTTTCCGTGAGCGTGAACAAACTGAGCAACAGTTTGCTCCAATAACTGTTTCCAGGCCAGTGGCACAGTGGTTCAGCAGTCACCTCAGGCACAGATACTCATCACATCCTGTTTTTCCTGCACCAGCGAGGTTGGATAATGGCATCGCATCTCGTCTCTGTTTTTCTTCGGGGTGGATTCTTGTTGGTTGATAGATGGAGCAGTGTCCTCCTGTTTCCCTCTGATGCTTGGGCGCTGGATTATCCCTCAGCTCAGTGTGGTTGTTTTTGGTGGATTCCACTCTAATCTCATGTGCTTCTGTCATACTGCGATGAAAGACAGCCTGTTGGTGTTGGCTCACCACTGAGGATGACTCACAGGTACAGGTGCATCATGAGAGAGGAGAGGTCACTACACTATATGCTGAGTCTTACAGTGCATTTATACCTTCATCAGCAATTTAAACAATGCAAAAATAATCTTCAAAGAATAGCCACAAAGCTAATGAAACAAATCAGCTGACTAAAAAGATCTCTATAGATGAACTCCTTATTCACCTTTCAGGATTAAGTTCAGCACCGGTCTGAACTTGCAAAACCTGGTTTTGCAGCACTTTCCCTGACAATTTACAGTACAGAATTCAGTTTTTTTTTTTTTTTTTATCTCCCCTAATCCTTTAAATGGGTGGAGGTTTTTAAAACAAACCACTCAGGGTGTTCTTTGTTGCAGGTCTTTGCATCTTGGCAAGTTTAGCCTCCGCAGCCAAGCTGTTTGTGATTACCACATCTTCAACTTCTATATACAGGATTACATTAAAACAACTCTTGTGAGGGCAAATATGTAGAAAAACATACATTACAAAACAAGACATGTCCTTTGAAAAAAATCTTACTATTTGAATCATCTGTTATTATATGCACAAGCACCATATGACCATACTGTATATACATCCACTAACACCTCCATGCTACAGGTGTGCTTTTTGAGAGTCGGCATTTGGATCATTTGACCCAAATGTAACAGACATTCAGTTTTAATAAAGGTCAGCCTGCTTGAACATGTGAAGTTTGAAATTCAGTTTGCTGATCTCGAATGACGCTAATTGATGTTTTCTGAGATTGGCAGTTGGTTGATTGTAAAAATAATCTGGCCATGCTGGGTGCAAAAAAAAAAAAATCCCAGTAGACGCTGCACAGCGTGAAGCCTCTAATCCTGCCAGACAACGCGTATATTTTATGCTTGGCCAGGAAACAACATGTTTTGATTACGGGCAGTGAACACTACCCCAGACATTTCATTACTGTCAGGACACAGGAGTTTTCTTATTTGCCTTCTACCTGCTAAAGTGTGATAGGTAAACAGTGGCTCTGGTTTACTGGTGGTTGGTGGTCTAAATCATTCAGTGGTTTACTGGGGATTCACTCCTCTGGGGAGCAGTCCTGGAGAGGAGAGGATTACCTCAATCCCCTCTCCCTACTTCACCCCTTTCAACTCTACACTTCAGATTCAAACAAAGGCTTGGGGTCTGTGGGCCTCAGGCCCCTGGCACACTGCTAATCCCATTCCAGCTGGACAACAATCCGTCTGGCTGGTGGCCCCTGTGGGGCTGTAAGCCCCCTGTAAGAGGTTTGGAGAAGAAGTCAGACAGCTCGTCAAGGATGAGGATTAAATTAGCCATGCAAAGTCAACCTGGCTAATTGAAAAGATTGGACCTGAGTGCTGCAACAGGAGCAGAAAAGTGGAAGAGAACATTTTTTTGTGTTTTTTCCTGCACTGTTCAAGGTGTTTGGTTGCCCAGTGAAGAAAAATGCCAGAGATGAGGTACCCCTGCAGCTTCAGCGTTGGCAATGTGAAAAGGGCCTGCTTGTAAGGTTAATTGGGCTGGACATAGTGCCAAGATAAAGTATAGGGGAACATGTCTTGAAGTGTTTTTCTGGATCTGAGCTTAATCTTTCTTGATGGTGGGGTCAGGACTTTAGTTCTGGGAGTGATTCTGCAAGTTTATTTTATTGGATGCTTCAAGTTAAAAAGGGGGCAAGACTGGTGAGGCTTGCCATTTTGTGACTTTATTCACTTATGTGTTCAGTGTGTATGTCTATGTGTCTATGTGTGTATTTGAGTGCATGTGTGTGCCAGTAAACACTCAAGGGTGCCTTAGGTGAGATGAATCACTCTGGTAAGTTTGTATACCCATGTTGAGCTGTTGTCAAAATTCCGTCAGCACTCAATGGGCAGACAAAGCACACACACCTCAGCAAAATAAAACAGAAACTCTCTTAAACCCCCTCTCTCTCCGCTCTCCATCAACACACTGTTTAAGTATGTCATCACTGCTCCTGCATAATGTGTTTAGAAATGTTGCACTCCCTCAACCTCTCCGACTCTGTAATGCATTTTGCTACACAAACCCCCATCTCTCTTATCCATAATGTGTTCGAATACACCACCTCTCCCCAAACACAGTGTGTTTAAAGAATGCCACACTCTCAAACTCAATCACTGCAGCGTATTTGAGAGCACAGCCTACCTCTCTCTCAGTGTAATTTGCTTGACAATGCTAGCCTCGCTGACGCCACTTACACCTAATGTGTTTGTGCCTTTGCAGAATCACATACACCCTCACACGTACTCACATACAGTAACACACATACACATACTTTGAGTAAACCACTGATTAAGCTGAATGCAGAAAAAAAACCTGAGATTGACGAGGTTGTAGACTTGACTTCATTATATAAGAGATTATTATTTATTCCACTAATTTCAGTTTTGTTTGGTTAAAGATGTAATGTCTTCAAGTTTACAGTACTTCAGTAGCTTTTATGTTAGCTATTTTGATAGATCTGATGTTTTTTACTGTAACCATAAGGCTAAAATTAAGGTACATTACATCTCACTATATTTGAGTGCACACATGTCACTAATCAATGAAATTAAGAACAGAAAAACCTACTCACAGCTGCACCACAGCTCAGCTGAACTGAGTAATGCACCGTTAACATCATTACATCATGTTTTCGTAGCAAAGTTTTTTTTTTTTAAGTAGTGATGTATTAGGATATAGCACGGGAGATTTCAGTGATTAGCACATCCTTAAACCAAACAGAAACTTTGTGGTGAATTAGTGGCATCACCTGTCAACGTTTTGTAGGTTGGGTTGATCTTTCACAATAACATTTTTCCACTTTGTCAAGTCTGATATCTCTTTCAGTTAATCCCCGTTGGTCTCCGTCTGTCCTCTTTCTTATCTTCTAAAATCCTCATCTTGATCCACATCTTCCTGCTACCTCAAAGTAAACTCAGTGCTAACCATGAACTGTAGAAACTGATCACCTCAGCTTTGATGCTAATGGTCTTCACGGGTGATTATAGTGACTATAGTGGGCACAGTGTGGTCATGAGGGATTAACTCGTTCTCTGCACTTGGATCCATGACTGTAGGGTGAGGACAGCTGATACTAAAGGCAGATTCAACAGAAAATGACAATCTCAGAACTGCTTTGAATTCTCTTTCTCACTTTGGGGGCTGTACCATTGATGCACTATTTAAAATAATAGCCTTAGCTATATAATTTGTGCCCTCCTCCTTAAAGTTATCTCCATAATGTATCCCAAGAATTAGAGCATATTTCTTTTGCAGGCACAAATATTCCTTTGGCACACAGTTTATCACAGTAATTTCTTTTCTGTTTAATATCAAATGCAATATTTCTGGAATCAGCTAAAATAACACCACTGGTGTTCCAAGCAATTAACCTTTTCCACTGTGTGAATGGCTCGGGGAGAAACAGGAACAGAGTGAATGTCTGCCTGTGTGCTTCATCCACCCGGGAGAATACATGGCACGTTTCAGGGAGGCCCCAGTTGAGACAGGAGTCACACAAGAACCTGGCACAGTGTGTGTGCGGAGACAAATGCAGAACATTTGGAGTTAATGCAATGGGGGAAGGGGAGTGATGTGTGGATGGTAGTGGGGGAGAAAGGAAGGTAAGACATTAATAAAAACCAAATCAGTCAGGCTTGACATAAACAACCCTTTGTTCTTTGATGTGATGGCAGGAGCCACACAGTCGGTAACGTGATACATCATGCACAGGACCGCTTGAGAGCCCCCACACTCACCATCCTTTTCCTATTGCTTCATGACGATCTCATACTCACATCCTCCTTGACTCTGTCACCAACTCTCTTTCTCTCCCACACACACATACACACTTTCAGGCTTAATATCCCTTTCACCTCCATGCCCTACCTAAGAGACTAATACAGAGGGCCTGATAATAGGGCATAGTGTCTGATTCGTGTCTGCAGGAAGGAGCCATGAAATGACCTTCCTATTCATCAAGAGCTATAGCATAAAGCCGCACCTCAATCACCCAGAGAAACCTATTGTTACAAGTCAGAGCTTTTACAAATGTAAGTGATCCTACTTAGAAAAAAAAGGAGCAGATAATAAGACTTGATATCCCTGAATAATGTGACTGTTGCCTGGAGTTAGAGCTTTACAAAAATCCAGGTCAAGGCCTCTCTATGTCTTCAAGCTCTTGGAAGAAACTCTTCAGAGTGTGATTATATATTAACCCCCAAGTGCAGGAGAAGTTCTATTCTTATTCGCAGTGATGTTTAAAGGAGGGTAAGCTTTCAGTTGGTTTTAGATAAGGGTTATCTTGCTGTTGACTTTTTGGTAGCCATAGTTTAGGTTGGGTTGAGGCTATGAAACTGGGTGACATCAAACTGCCATTTATCCTCTGTTCAAATGGAAATGGCACATTGCACTGAAACAGTGGCATCCAATGACCCTGAGCGCTACAGGTGAAAAGCGTCAGTTTTCTCTTTGCTTGAAAGGTTTCTAATGGCCAGAGGTCAGCGAGTCATGTTTGTCCTGCCTGGAGCGCATAACAATGGAAGAAGGTGGCGAGGGACGGGGGCAGGCAGGTAGACACACAATTAGATGGATGAGTAGACACAGAGCTCAGTCTTATCAGCAAGGAACAACAGGGAGGCAGACAGTACTGCATCACCATGCCCCAGTCTCTTTGATGGATTCACAGAGGCAAATGCTCATTAAAGTTTTGTCATCCTGAAAATGTCTCATGTAGTTTGGGATTGGTTCAGTTGTCAAATTGAAATCACTAAATGATTAAATATATGACTAAAGGAACTATGCTATATAATGAGCGCCATATAAAAATTCAACAAAAATATTATTTTAGTAAATTAGGAAGATGATTTTAGAGGTTTGGGAATATGTGGACTCATTTGGGCCACTGGAACTGGCTCTGATTCTGGGAGAATGTGACAATTTAGTCCAGAGTGGATGTGGTGATTTTGGGATGAAATGAAATTCATTAACATGGACAGGCCATCATTATTTAATTTGAAGGAAGCTGATCACTGAACCAAGAGGCAGTCAGACCCAAAGCTGTTCCTGTCTTTTGGACAGTGTCCCTATTCAGAAACACTGTAGGCCAAAGCTCAAACCCAGTTCTAATTAAGGCATAAAAAGTGTCTTTTTAGATCAAATCTTTAAAAATCTATTATAATGTCAAACCCAAAAAACGGGTTATAAACATTCATGCTAAAATTAGTGACTTTAATTTACATATCATCAAGTTATTGCATTGTTAGTTGTCTATCAGTTTTAGTAATTTAGCGAATTTATCTTTTGGTAATTCATCTCTTTGGTCAAGTAATGTATATGTTTATGTAAAAATGTTTCAGCTTCTGTGCTGGAAAAAAAGTGATTTTCCCCTGGAAATAGTCAGAGCATGATTTATAGTGAGAATTAAGGCTCAGGTGTTCATTCTTGGATCAAATTCTAGCAGAAAGGAAAGATGACCTAAATGTTGACTTAACTACCAGAACAGCAACAATGCCTCCTTCAATTGCTGATGCAGGTCAATGACTTTAGGCAGGATTTTGAGTTCCTGTTGTGGTGACAGGCCTGTACACAAACATCGATAAGACACTTTTATTAACGGCAGCCGGGACGGGTCGATCCCAAACTAGGATTGACATTGACCCAGTTCCCTCCCCGCAGTCCTGTGTCTACCCAAGTCCATCATCGCTGTTATCAATAGCCAAAAGCCTCGGGGGCAAATGTGTGTGATGTTGAGGAATGCACATGCAGAGTATTACTTGTGGAAGAGAGCCCACATTCATTACTATGCTGCCTCTGTTATCAATTCTCCATTACGGTTAAATTAAAGCTCAGCATATTCCCACTCAAACATTTCGCCTCATTAGTTCTGTGCTTGTTCTGTGATTTGAGCAAAAACACAATTGACTTTTCTTTCACGTAAAAGTGGAAATACATTGAAAGAAGAGTGCAAGTCTTGTGAGTGAAAGTCAATCCAGCGCGAGCTTTTAATTGCATATAAGACTTGCTGCCATCTCAAATTATGTTTACATGCTACTAATGTGCAACAGCAAATACCTTTAGTAATAACGTCATGCTATACACGCTGTTAGTGGGCATAAGTTGCAAATGGGGACTATATGTTCTAAATGATCACTGATGGCTGATTAAATGACAAATATAGCCAGACTATTTTTTTTTTACCATCAGAAAATCAACAAAGAAGAGATTAAGCTGTTAACCCACTGTCTTATAGTTCTTATATGTTTATGAAAATGACCTGAAAATGTGGAAGCAAGTTGTTGTCCCATATAGATTGCATTTTTAGAAATAACCCACAATTTCTGCCACACATATTTTTGTTAACATTGCACATTCTGTCATGACGGCAACTCTGTTTGCCCTGTCAACCCAACATGGTTTGCCGTTTTGTGCTATTTCTTGTTCAAACACTGTAATGTGACAATCAGGCAGAGTTTACCTTCTCTCGCTCCCTCTCAGCAACAACCCCTGCCACCACTCCCTCCTCCCAAGGGAGTCACTCCAACAGACAGGACCAATTTTCTGCTAATTGGGGCTCAGGAAATTGCTCCTCGTTTTAATTTACTGTTGGACAGCCATGAAGACGTGATCTACCGCTGCCTTTCTGCCTCCCTCCCTTTCTTCTCTATAGTGGGTGCAGGTGTGATGATGAGAGAGTGAAGACTAAACTGTACTATCTTCCTCTCTCTTTAGACAATAAAAGAGTATGCAAACGCAGACAGACTGGAGCTGGTTTAAAGGTTAACACACCATGGCAGCCCCATGCATTAAATATGCCACGGTCAAGCTGGCAGGTCAGATGCTCACACAGAGGAGATGTTATGGAATTTTAAGTTTTTTAAGACAAAAGTGAGTAAACAGAAACCTAATCAATGTAATCTATAGCAGGCTGAGATAAGGTAGCCTGTGTCACCCACTCTGTATATTTTAACAAACACACACTGTCACAATATTATCAAGACCATCGGTTCATGTTATACATGTGATCCAAACAGGAACTGTATTCACTGGAAAGAGTATTAACCTTTGCTATCAGGCGATGACAGGCCCTGGACTGTGAGATCACCAGGATCAAATGACGATATCTAACAGAGCTGTTCTGTCTAGAGGATTGTCTAGATAAGATTAATTGCCATATAGTGACAAAACTAACACAATAACCGTAACATTAGTGGCAAAGATTACTCTGTTAGCAATTACTGAACAAATATCAGGGGAAATCTACACCACACTTAAGATTTTCAAGCCTTGATTGTGATGGATGGGTAAAGCACATGTTCACTCCTCCATTAACTTCAGAGTATAACAGAGCTGCATTTGAAAATGTTCTATTTTCCCATCCATATATACCAATCAACCTTAATAAATGTAAAAATATATAACTCAACACATATATATTTGGATTCCCAACATTTGCTGCATTCAATAGCTAGTCAGTAAATATTTTACATGAAATATTTTGACTTCATATGTTCTTTTAAGGGCCTATTTTTTTACTTTAATTAAAAAACTACATTTTAACTAACAACATTTTTTGATATTTGATTGGGGATTAGAAAATACATCAGGCAAACAGCACAAATTAGGTTAAAAAAATCATTACTTATATATATATATATATATCCCATCAACCAATCAATTTTTTATACTGGTGTCTCTACCAATAACCATTTCACATGCATTTGTTACCAATACTGAGACAGTAACTGAATGTAACTTAATGAAGCCCACTTTGACACATTTGTCTGCATGCCCCATAACAACAAAAGCTGTGCTGAACATTTATTTTACCAGATGAGAGTATCAACCTTCCTACTGACAGAAGTCATGCCCATTTCAGCTTCAAGTGCTTGTGAGTTAGGGAACAAGTCAAGGTGTCTGCAGAAGTCAAGAAGTGCCTTCACTCTAAACAGCACTTAATGGAAAATTCCCCTCTGCTCTTTCCCTCTTTACTTTGTTTCTATAACAACATCCATCATTTTCACTTATACTATTGTTTTTGTGTTTTTTTTTGCCAACATAAGCAAAGTCAGAAACAGTGGTTTGAAAACTGTGAGGCTTACCACTTTACTGAACATTTATAAACTGAGAATAATTAAACTTCGGATGAACTTTAGTTGTTCTGTTCAGATCAGATTTGAAATATAGCGTCTACAACCTTCTGAAAAAATATCTTGTTTTGACTGCATGCCATAGCTCAACCACACAATGACATTTACTGCATATGTTTACTGCACAATTTTGGCAGTGACCACAGATGCTTCTACAGTATGTGGTAGAAATGTTTTGCAGCTGTCTTACAGCAGAAGTAGTGTGAATAGGCAAATTCTGATGTGTATAGGCATCAATGTGCATGACACATATGCACACACATGCACTGGACTTCTATACACTAGCCCAGAGCCCCAGCCTCAGCCCATGCTACATGCACATGTTGCAAAATGACTGGATCCAACCTTGGTTGACATTCACACCAACACGCCCATGGTCCCTGAGGGCCTGCTCTAACCCTAACACTGGGTTCATCTGCATCAACCAATCAATACACACGCATGTGTTAGCAAAGAATGCCTCCATCCCTGCCTATCAATACTGACATGTTACCCAAGCCAAACATCCATCAAGCAGCCTGACATGTTTTTGAGCTAAGCACCACCATCCATCAGTGATGGACTTTTATAAACCTAAGGACCTAATATGAATCAATATGTCGCGTTTGCAAACATTCCCCGGTGTCGATATGCAAGGCGGCACTCCAACACCTTGACCTCCATTCAAGGTCCTTAGAAACAGTCACAACAAAGACCTGCATCTATAGAAATATGGCCTTTCTGTTCTTGATAAACTATCCAGCAGGCCACTGTAAGAAAGCAGGAAATGAAGCTGAGTGTGACTTGTAATAATGTTCATTAATCCTGTATTTGCAGAGATTACAGAGCAAACAAAGGCCCAGTAAAGCAGGTAAGCTTGATAAATCTGCATTGTTTAGTGAACTATTGTGTTCTCTTCTCCTCAAATCTGTGTCTGAGTGACCATGTGTGTTAATGTATGTGTGAAAGATAAAGTAAGGAAAAGATGAGAAAAAGGAAAATATTACCGCTCTAACAAAATCTAAATCTTTCTCACTTTCTTACACACACACACACACACACACACACACACACACACACACACACACACACACACACACACACACACACACACACACACACAGAGAGAGGGAGAGAGAGAGAGGCACACTGAGCTCATTACATCCAGCCTGCTGCCTGATGGCTGGTTGACAACTTAGCACCTTCAACTTACTTTCACACTTTCCAAACTTCCAAAGTGCTCGGCCTCTGTGCACAGTGGAGCTCATTCACTGGAACCCCTGTGAAACTGTCTCCCCCATACCACAATATCTTATCAGCCTGAACTCCTGACTTTCCACTTGTACTTTAATTGTTCACATATTGGCTAAATAGCTCTGTTCAAGATTTCAATAAAAATGAAAAAAAAAAAAAACCAAACCCTGTTGCCCAAAGCAGCGACTAAAATCTCCATCAATCATGCAGATATATTTGTCCCTTGAGGGGATTTCAGCTCTCTGGCTGTTGTAATAAAGTGGATCAGTCAGGATGGAGCAGGCTTCTTACTGTCCACATGGCCTCCTAATGCTTTACTATCCATCCGTTATCTATACGGCTTATCCTACAGAGTGTTGCCGAGGGGCAGGAGCAAATCCCAAGTTGACATTGGGCAAAAGGTGGGGTACGCCCTGGAGAGGTCACCAATCACACGGCAGACACATAGCGACAGACAACCACTCTCAGTCACGAAATTAATCTAACCTCCATCTCTCTGGACTGTGGGAGGAAGCCTGAGAAAACCTGTGCAGACAAGAACAGAACATGCAAACTCCACACAGAAAGAGCAGAGGTAAAACAGTTTCAAACACTTCAGTTTAGAAACTAAAATGGTCAACGGTGATACAATTAACATTGCCTTAAACAAAACATGATCAAAAAAGAGAAGTTGGTATCACATTAAATATTTACAGTTATTAATACTGTAGAAACATGAATGACCAGACTTAACTCTGCTTTTGGTAATTTGCTGATTTGCTAATTTTTCACATTGCTCTATTCTATATGTCAGAGGATTATTTGTCTGGAAAGACAGTGGCCAAACACAATCTGCAAACAAAGGAAATCAAAACAATGTACTGCACTGCGGTCACCACAGAAAGACTGTGGCTGCAGCAACAACACAAGGACACTTATCAAGGATGCAGCAGCACTGCAAAGGCAACTGAGACATTTTTCCCTCTCACAAACCCCCGCAAACCACCACCACCAAAACTGTGGTCTCAGCACACCATGAACAGAACAGCTGGGCACTTTCCAAATTAGCCTGGGTTTCTGCTCTACAGATATACTATCTATCTTTCAAGTGTTTTGCAATTGAGCCAAAGGTTTAAGTTTTCACAAATATCTGAGTTATTTGAATTACACAGTTAACACACCAAAAGCCATTTTCACTAAGACGGGCCAGAGTAAATCACACAGTGGTTTGCACTTTTACACAGTGCACCTGAACGTAGCATTTGAAGGTTTGGTGAGTTTAATGGTGTAGCAGCTCATCTGCACTACATTCAAACACCTTTGGGGCAAAGGAGAGGGAGAGCAGTCAGTCAAAGACCTCCAGTATGTACAGCTACGTATTCCACCTGGGTGGCAAGTAGTAAAGATACTAAAGGAATGTTATGGATTTATGCACGTCAGGTATCACCTGTCCAAAGTTAAGAAGATATATAGACTGAGATCCATAATGAAGAGGCCAGGGTTTGTAAATGAGGTTTCCATGTTTGTGGGTTATGGCTCTTTCTTTCCATGTGATCACACCTGTTTTCTGTCTTACACAGTCACACAGTGTGTTTGCTTGGGTTTACAATGGTGACATGTTTGTGTGGACCCTATCACTCCAAGATCACTAGCAAAGTATCGTATGTTCTGATATGTAATTTAAACTTAAAGCTATGCACTTTATTTAACTGATGTAATTCTAACGCTGCTATTCTTGTCTACTCTGTACATAAAGCACTTACTGCAATGATCCCTCTGGTTTCTTTGTTTTTTAAATTGAAATTGACTTTACGGTAAAACCCCTCCAATAAGCGGTGTTTGTTCAATCGTAGCTTAGCAACAATAACACAATAAGCACAGCAGGCCCACTAGGTTTAGCATTGTTCTAAATGCCAAAGTGGTGGTGCATAAGACTGAAGTAAGAGCAACACTATGTATATAATGGGTTCATAGGGTGATGTCTCTTTTAAGCCTTTCCAACTAAACTAACAGACTGAGCAAAAATGTAAGGAATGGATTAAATGTGTGTTATCTGCTCTAATTAGGTTTTGTTAAAAACAAAACGTTGTTTCAACAGCTGATAAAATCTGCTAGTGATAGTTGTAATTTGAGCTGGATAAAATGACAGTTGACTGCTACATATTATAAGCCAGTTTTTGTCTCCCTGTTGCTTCAAATATTGCCACAGTCACTATGAACTTCATGTGTGCTATGTCGGAACAGACTGCTTACACAGCAAAGCAACGTGGATCCGTCTGTCCTTACAGCAGCTAAAGGGGACAGGAGTTTAGGGTTTAAGGATAGAGGGTACCGTATGTTTTACAGATTGTACAGACTGTAAAAACCTGGTGAGATTTTTTTGCATATACAGTATATACATATATATTCAAAAAAAAAAGAGAGTCTGTGATTAGGCTGTAGGTGCTGGGATAAGCCATCAGCTCTTGTGTCCCTTGGGCCTCTCCAGTCCAGGCAGGGAACATGCTGCAAGTCTTAGCCCAGCCCAAAGCAACTATTTCAGGTAATCTTTTAAAGGACTACTGCTTTTCCCCATCATCATCAACTACAGTTTCTATTCCTTAACTGACAGCTTTGGGGAAACATTGCATCAGGGGTCAAGAAAGCGTCACAACTCCATCTTGATACCTATCACCTGTCATTTTGTAGCCCACGTAATGCACTTATGACAGCCTGCGAAACCTTCAGGGCATCTCTCCATTTTAAGTATCCACAATCAAAACTCCTTAAAATATCGCTGGGTCCCCCTGAGGCTGAGTGCACTGGTAACCTTTGACCTAAAAGGTCAGATGCCTAATTAGCCAACACCTCTGTGAGCACTGGAATGCTCTGTGCCGAGGGCGGGAAAAACAGAAGTGGGATCTGTCAATTCCCTTCACTGGGACTATAAACACTCACAGGAAGACATCTAGAAACAGGTTATTATTATGTGTGTACAGTCACTCGTCATGTGTGCGATGTGTGCACTGACTAAGTGTCAAGTAGAAAATGACAGAGAAGACAGAGCGCATGGTTTGGGAAGTAAAGTTACTGTTTATAATGACAGGAAATTTGGAGCAAACATCCCCAGCAGAAATGTTTGTCTCCCCACTGATGACGTCATTTAATTACCTCAACTTTATTTTACTGAGAAGGACCTCCTCCCAAAGAGTCTGGACTCGCTGTTAACAGGGGTAGAGTATAAATGCATGTGTTTTGATGCAGGGCATGAGCAGAGTCTTAATGACATATAACAGCGGGTGGCCTACAGCAGTTTATTGGCCTCTCAAGGACGTAGTCACAGTTAATGGCCTTGCATTACATTTCAGAACATGGCCCCAAGTAGGATCTTTCATTTTCTATGTACCTGCTTTTAGTCAATCAAGATTTCTATGTTACTGCCAAAACTCTCTCCTCAGTGTACAGGAATCAACTCTGAGCCACCTTGAATTCAACATGACTGATGGTAACTGCCTTTTGTAAAGTTCTATGGCTACTGCAGAGTCTTTATTTTCACCCAAGAGCAACTAAAGTGCTTTACCCGTCTAGATGAGGAAATGTGTAATATGAAATACATGAGAAATTCAGCACTAAATGGCTTAATTATACTGATGACATATTGCAATTCATTTTCCTTTCTGGACGTGGTGACTGCGGTCGATCAGGGCCACATTCTGAAGGGATAAAAAGACTATCTTGTGTGCGTGAGGATGAACAGGAAAAATATATGAGGAAAGGCATGTGAAACTGAAACCAGATGTGTGCGTAAGTGTGTTTCTGTGTGTCTGTCTGTAAATGCAGTGCTTGTTTCAATGTCATGCCATTGTTTTGCCCAGTGACTTTTAAAAGTTTGTGGTTTTTGAGTAACTATGTCTGATACAATTAAACAAAAGAAAAAACAAGTACCATAGTAGGTTCAGAAAGCTGTAAGAAACAGTCTGAGGTTTTGTTGATATAAGGGAAAAGATACAAGGAAAATAGGGACAGAATATATAAAAATGCTCTCTTGGCGCACCAAAACAAGGGAACACTGCAGGAAGAGAATATGTCAAAACCTGACGTCCTGGATTCACATCACAGTTCGCTCAAGCAATGGGCACAAACCTCACCCAGAGATGACCTGCACGAAACAGTCATCTTACATAAATGACACAGCAACCAAACAGTGTTCACCGTATTCTCAGCTGCACACCCTGCCAGCGTAGCAACCAAAGTCAGCCGTAGATAATCATTTCTGTTTGGGGAAATAATGAAAAAAAGTGTTCTGGCACAGATTGGGACACTATAAGCCAAGAGACTCATTCCACCACAGCTTCACAAATGTTGCCTTTCCTTGCACCTTGAATATTTCCAGCCACGCCAAATAAAATTGTTCCATGTGCACCAATGAAAAGGACAGACCCGTTTTCCTAAAAGTGGGGCCAAGAGCTGTTAAAATGGAGAGCGTGAATTCAGCCAGGCTTTGTAATAGCTTGAAGTACTGGCCCCTGGCCCCTGTGAAGGTTGATTGCCCTCTCTCACAGTACTGAGTGGTGTTTTACTGACAGGTGCCTGCTAACATTTATAACACATGGTACATTAATCTCCTAACGTCTGACAGAAATAAGGATAAGAATGGTTTATGATATAAATTGTGTTCCTGGTAGAAAAAACAACTATGCTAATCCTACAATTAGTGCTGAAATATTTAGTTGATTTGTTCAACATAAAATTAATTTGGAAACTCTGTTGATAATCTATGAACTTTTGCAAGCATAGTTAATCAAATTGCAAAAGATTCCCTGGCTTCAGTTTCCCTAATATGCTGACCTGCTTTATATAACTGTAAACCCTCTAGTTATCAGAAAGTTTACAAAAAAAACAAAACAAATCACAGCAGTATGGTGTTGCAGGATCATGTGAACTATATAGTAGACTCTACTGTCTGAGACTACAGTGAAATCAGTGATTGGAGCCAGCCAGGGTTCATTACTAACCAACAGATCGCAGCATCTCTCAACAGCTCCTATGTCTATCTTGAATTTCTTTGTGAAGTCCTAATAATCTCCAGGTCTGAAGGAATGGAGATTTCTGTTTGAGGTTCATCAGTGCCAGTCAGATGAAACCTGAGCAGAGGAAAAAAGGGCACCTCTACGTATGGAAAGATTTAGGTGAGTAGTAAACTCCCTCTTACGGAACTGATGAGAAACACCTGGGTGTCTGGGCAACAGCATCAGCTAGACAAATCAAAGTCAGAATAGATAATTGAGAGCGAGGCAGCACAAATCAAGGCCTCTGATCACACAGTCCAGACCTAGAAAAACATACGAATGGTTGACCTAATGAGGCTGGAATAAAACTTGAAAGACGCCATTAGAAGAAACATCACAAACAAAACATGAAGAATTGAGTAGTAAACAGTTTCTAAACATTTGGTATTCTGCATAAAAACCTAAGATCCACAGCTTCACATCAACAAACAAAAATGTATGCCAAACACTCAGGAGCATGAAAAGGCATCGCACTGATCTCAAAGTGCCACTGGCAGTTTTAACTAAATGCCCTGAGTTGCAAGTTATTCTGCTGAGCTATTTCTTGATTTATGCCGTTTTCATAAAAGCCAATTACACCTCAACACGAGTAACGTCATTTCTGTCACTGCTCTTCATCAGTTGAAAATATTTATATTTTGGATAAATGCTGAGGTTTGATGTTTTAATTTCTTCTGTGGGGAAGAAGTGGCTGTTGGCACATAGTACATGAAGGGAAATGAAACACAAATGTCTCTCATCCTGTGGTCTGAGATTTGTGATGTGTTTAAGGAGGCACCATATGAAATGTGCCTTTCATTGTCACCTTGCATGCCTACTTTGGGTATGTAACAGCAGAGGACAGATGTCAAAGTTTCTGCATATACTTCCAACTCTTCCCTACTGTACTGTATGTTTATAATCTTGTGTGTCTGTCCTCTGTGCATTTGTGTGTTGGCGTCAGTACTAATCGGTCAGTCAGATGAGATGCTGCTGAGAGCAGTTGTCATAGCCCAATGTCCAAACTGGCAGCATTTGCTTTCCACTTCCAGTCCCTGGAGAGAGTTTGACCTGAGTGGAGTTAGCACAATGTGTTTTCACGCTGCCCAGTCGGTCATCTAACCCTACAAGCACACACCCACACACACACACACACACACACACACACACACACACACACACACACACACACACACACACACACACACACACACACGCATGTACACAATCAAGTCTGACTACAGTCTGTTATTAAACCTTGTTCCATTATTAAGATTGATAAGATTGTTCTGATCAGGCATTTAAACAAGTTGGTAACAAAATATTATCATTTCTTCCACTAACGTACAGTCCCTGCTGAGACAGAATAATTTAATAGAATTTTAAAAACGTATAAACATTGGGTTAACAATCCAAAGAACCCACTGACAATATCAGATTTATTTGTCTCAAAGAGTCAAATGTGAGGAAAAGGTTCAAATCC
Organism: Mastacembelus armatus; assembly: GCF_900324485.2. NCBI lineage: Eukaryota > Metazoa > Chordata > Actinopteri > Synbranchiformes > Mastacembelidae > Mastacembelus > Mastacembelus armatus. The sequence goes on along the minus strand of NC_046655.1, from coordinate 10,655,609 downwards.
GAGTCTGATTCTCGTTATCACTATGGGTTATCTGGCTTGAAACGTTCTCATAAATCCCAGTTTCCACAGAAAATATCAAAACAACAGTGGCCCTTTCTTTACAGGGTCAAGCTCTACAACACGCACAAATATATTTATATATATATATATATATATATATATATTCCTCATGCACACACAAAATCACTTCAGTGCACAAACAGGTCGGTCCAAAAACCTGATACTGCTTACAGATGAGGCTGAGTACACAATGGAGCTAAAGGACAAAGACCTCAACTGAGATTCAAGTGGATAACAGCATGGCAGAATGTTGGCCAGCCACTGGAGTTCTCACAAAGAAAACAGTCCTGTATTATTCCAACCAGAGGAACCCGTTATTGGCCATTTTGCCTGTTTTTCAACAAGACCTGCTTAGTCTTTGGCTGATTTTACAGTAACTACTACTGTCTGTGGTCTACAATAACCACAACACCCATGCTTTCATTGGAAATGAATGAAAGTAATGACCTCACTGCATTCAATTGGACCACCCTTAAGTAAAAACTCCTAGAAAAAAAATCAAAGTGTCATAGTTTGAGGACTTACATGAAGCCAATATTACCCCGTCAGGCGCCTGCGTTGAGTTTTCACATACTGAAACACTGTTTTTGTGTTGAGGTAGAGGCACAGCTGCAAAACATCCATGTGCTGATGTTTATAAGTGAACCTGGAAATCCAGCAGACTTCTGTCACCGCTTTTAACAACCCTCTGCAGAATGCACCACACATGCAAACACAAACACACATTACAAAAACATATGCAAGCAACACGCAAACAAACACACTTGCGCACAACTGTTCCCACTAACGCACACTGAGGATAAAAATGACGACACTGCACAATGGTCCAAATGACCTCCACCTGCAAATGCCTCTATGGTTTTTCTCCTCTACCAGCAGTTGTGTGAACACAACACATATTTATGAAAAACCGTATCTTTTCCTGCTGCGGCCGTTTTTCCTATCAAACGAAAACTGCACTGAGGTCAAAAAGGAACTCATCCATCTCTGTCTCAGGGGTTCTTATTAATAAATACAGCCAGGGTATTGCATTAGGGTGAATGTGCTCGATGGAGATCGAGTGCTGGTAGAACTAGTGGTAGCGTTTGTAGATTTCTTGTGTTTGCAGTAGAGTGTCTGCTGCCCAGAGGACAAGTACAATGCACTCGGTTCCAAATGACTCACTCGTGCATTGGTGCTGACTCCGCAGGCTTTGAGCCCACTTCATTCAGCTCCATGATTGCATTGGCCTTCTGTCCACCTAGCCATCGATTCCTGTGCCCCCAGCCAAGCACTTTAGTGTTTGTCTTGCTCTTCTCTCTATTCCTACAACCAAAGTTGCCTCATTACTGGTATTAGCATGGTGTTACCTGTATTAGTGCTGGGGTCAGTGGGTTTGAGGAGATGGTTCAGGTGCAGTGGAAGAGGCGAGGACCCTGGCTTAGGAAACCTGACATCATGACTTACACCCCTCTGAAATGATAAAACAGAGAAAGGCTTGAACAATCCCAAAGGTCATAAGGTGCTGTTTCATCATTTTGCTTAAGAGGTCTGTCACTTTGACTTAAGCTCATTTATTGGTATCTGAAATCCTATGAGGAAACACTTCACAAAAGGTGAAGTGGGTTAGAGGTAAAGCCTTTATGCATCTGAGCAAAACATCTTATCCAGGATGAAATCTTTCAAATATCTGTTTTCCCAAAAAACTCATTATCTCCAGCTGCAGCTGTCCCTCTGGTTCAAAATCACACTTTCCATGCAGGCAAAAACACAGAGGACACACTGCATTTGTTAATACTGTGCCTCTCTATTTTAAACTGTACAATGAAGACATTTCAAGATTGTATGGTGTGCTGTCTATGATGTGAGATTCGATCTGGCTTCTCTGCACGAGTATCCTCGCATTAGCACTGTCCCGTCATTCATGCTCTGCTACGATGGAGGTTTCATAATGGATAGAAACATGAAACCGGACACAGAGGTGGGAAAAGTTCACAGACACAAAATATTCTCAAAAAACACAAAGGAATGCAATTCAAGCCTTTGAAGATTAGAAACCTAAGCAGGAAGCCTAATAATGTCTTATGACAGGAGAGTGTTTACAAAAATTGATTCTCCTTTTTGAGAGGAACGCACTGCTTTCACTTGTATGAACTGGTTGGAAAGCACAGCACTGTCAGAGTTCATAATGTTACACTGAATCAAATCTTAATACCGAGTCAAATTTAAATACCATAATGGGAATTATAGCAGTGAAATAAAACCATAAGTATGAATGTTTTTGGCTTGGACGCCATATTACTGATAGAACATAAATTGTTAGGATGCTCTGACCGTGTTCAGACTCAACTGCTCTTCCCATTTTAAGAGTGGCTAAATTGCTTCCATACTCCCTGTTTTACTATAATCCATGAGAAAAAGAGACAAATAGCAACAAATACAAAGAGGAGGAGACAGAGACACTGTGAGGAAAGAACAAAGTGCAGACGGACCGAATTCCATTTAATGAATTCACTCTTACATGCACCCAGGCACTTTAATGAAAATCAATAGTGTAATTTTCTACTTAGATAACCCAATCCCTTGAAACTGATTCTCTCATTTCCTCTCAGTGCATCTTCGATTATTCAATCAAGAAGCCAACCCCAGCAGCACCTTGTTACAGAGATTATAGTTTTAAAGTCAGTGAACCGCAGCCCTTGGGTCAATCGTTGACAAAGTTCATGGTGATTTCACGGCCCCACTTAAAATGCTCAAATTCAGTAGCTGTTTGTTTATAATCCGTCTTACTAAGAAATGGTTCTTATTTATGACTTAATCAACGTCAAACCTTCGACCTGGAAGACAATCGACATGATTAAGGGCTGTTAATATCCTCTAAAGATTTTACCAACCTCCATTCAACTGTACCAGTCACCGAGGACTCACCCAAGACATGGCAAGGGGTTTTGCAGAAGGCTAATTGAGGGAACTTGTCATGTTTGTACAAGTTAAACCACAATCTCAAACTGTGCCTTCTTCAGAGTGTGACTCTCCACTCTAAGTGTGCTCATGTTTCCCCCTGAGACATTTAAGACCTTTAGCACTAAACAACATTAGCTCTGTAGATCACCCTTTGTGTTACATTCCTATTTTCACACTGTTAAACTGTTTGGATTTGGGTGGGCCTAGTTCTTTTGGGCTGATTTCATTGTGCCACAGTTTCGATTTGGCATTTCAGCTCCTGTTTCCTGCCAGAAAAGTGCTGATGCTAGTTGTAAATGGAAGGTACTGCACACAATTAGAAATGTGTCTAGACATATAAACTGGGCTGTTGGGAATGGGAAATATTCAGAGCGTGAACTTCAAACAGATGCATATTAAAAAACTATTATGTTTTATCAATAGCAGTGCACATATATTTGCTTTAATGAGAATAAAATGACATAAAAAGGAGATGTATGTTTATCATTTTAATGGTGTATTAGTGGAATGTTGTTGCTGGCAAAAATATATTTGATAGCAAAGAAAGACAATTAATATAAAATTAATGTTTTATGAAGCTTTTCTAAAATAACCCCTGATTTATGTTTTACAATCTGTACCTGCCACAGTCTATAAATCAGCCTTCATCACATGCTGGAACTTCATAAATCTCAGGACATACATGAAAGAGAGGCCACTACTGATGTTGCGCCAGAAGCAATTCAGAAACTCATGAAAAGGCATCAGCATCCAGATGCAGTTAGCGTGGGGTTTCTGTTTTGCATTTAATCTGTGGTCTGATCTGGGACTGAGGTAAGAGAGAGCTGATCGCTACCAACAGCTGGTATGTGCTCATTTCCATTGTCTAGGTCATCGTTCCCTTTTTGGTAAGCATAAATAAATAAAGAAATAAAAATAGGACAGCACTCCAAAAACAAAACTGTGTTTTAATAAAGCACAAGCATTTTGGGCAGTCATTTTTCAGTGGGACAGACGCTGAATCAGGAAAAGATGGAAAGAGAGTTAAATAAGGAGAGAAGTGAGTGTGAGAAAGAGATGGAGACAGAAAGAAAGGCTGAGCCTCAAGGTACCTGATCAAACCACTTGATGGTCGTTGACACACATCTGGAGTAGATATGCCACCACCTCCCCTTCATAGTCCACTGATGTCCATGGATCCTATTGAAAAAAAGAAAACACATTTAGTATTAGTGCTGACATACTTAATTTCTATAAATATGGATCAAGACAGAAATAAAGCTAAACCATGCTCACTTCACACTTTTAAAGTGACACCTTACAGCCTGTGAGCCGTTGGCACAAATTCCACTGCTTTTATTCTGTACTTCGCTCATGGCAGCTGCTTCATTTTTATGAACTAGTCTTTTAATCCTGTCTGACTACGACTGATGCAAACAACAAGAGGCACTGGAGAGTAAAGCAGACAGTTGCACAAACACTAACATGTCAGCAGCTGAAGTCAAGGCCTGAAACCTTAAACAGTTTGAATGAGACCATTTTCCAGCGGCAGGTGGAGTGCACAGTATTGAACAGTGACCATGTGTGACTCAAAGCATGCTCTGGGCAGTAGTCCTGCTGTGGACACATATTACATTTGATATTACTTCCATCCTGCAATAATAAACCGCTTCATCTCCTTGGAAAGGAAGGATATAATGTTCTAGATGGCACACCCTTCCTGAAATTACATACCAAATGCTGAGGGCATCTCTCCTCCCTCATATGTACAGAAATGAAAGCCAATAATAATGAAAGTGCCATTTGGTCATATGACTTCAGAAGCTCTCTCATCCCAGTAAATAAAATGCCTCAAAATCATATCAAATCAGGACAACAATTAACACAGAATGAATAAAATATTAGTTATATATATGAAACTGGAGGAAGAATAAACTAATCCCAAGAGTCATTAAAGAGAATCACAAATCACACTATGAATGAGAACAGATTTAGAGATTTAGGAGTAAATATAGTATGACTCACAAAACCAAAAGAGAGAAATAATTACTCTAGTGTACACACACATCCACATGAACACAAACATATATAAACAAGCTGTCCTGAAAGACTTGGCGACAAAACTGTGTGTGTGATCATTAAGTGACTGTGGCAGGTTGTTTTTGCCCAGCCTAACCTCTCTGCATCTGTTCCCCATAGTGTCTCATTAGTGGAATTCCTCTGGGAGCTGATGGGCAGGTCAGGAAGAGGGTCTCAGACCTCTGCTGTCTGTGAATCTGACAGATCTGATAACGGTGAGGTCTGGACAGGACACGGGAGAAAGAGGGGAGGTTATGATCCAGGCCAGACCTACATGTCCATGACCTGATGAGAAGGTGTGGCAGAGGAGGCATGTGGATAAAACTGGCAGCATGCAACCTCAGCTCGCCACTGCTTCCCATTAAGGGTTTGTTGCTGTATCTATAGTTAATGTGAACAACAGGAGATGTGCTAGCTGAATCATTAAAGGGTCAATTCACACAAATAGTAATTGTGTGTATATTATAATGTATCTTTTCCATTCTTCTTTTCTTATTTGATTATTTTATTGTTTTTAGTGTCATTTCCATTACTTTTATTTATTTTTTTATGTCTATTGATCTATAGTATTTCTGTCTTTTGCTTATTATAACTTCTGCATCAGTACTGATGGCCTGGGTTGGTCAAGGCTGTTATGCACATGTGAATGTGACTTTTGACTACTGCACACACTGTTTTTGTATATTTACATTCTTGACTCCTTGTATATTTTCATATGCCTGGTGAACTAGTTCCTCTTGTCAGTGAAAGATCCTTGATTATATTTTTACAGCATGGAGTCTCTACCAAAAACACTTGTCGTTAGTTTCACTTGATTAGCACAGGTCTTTTGGATATCTGCGCTGAGAGAGCATTAGAAAACACACTTTAATATTACATGTCTTTCCAAACTAAATATTTTGATTTTAGCTGGAGAATCTACAGGTCACACTGTTTTGCACTTTTCATTGGATGAACTTTAAATCCTCTGAGCAGCACAAACATAATTCTATTTACCTCCGATGTGTTTGAGTAATAGGAGAAATCTCATTTGTGAATATCCAGCAGATAGAATAATATTTTAAGGTAATTTGGGTGAACTGACGCTTTGAAGTCTATCATGGCATCTTTCAGACATATCCCTCTCCTGCATTATCTGCTCCCCTATTTCCTTTATACAACAGGTTTTTTTTTTCCCTGCTGGATACTTTTCTCTCAATGACTCATTCTTTCATCACCAGCTTGCCATTCTTTGATAGCAGTCATGCAATCAGGGTGAGTCACAGATAAATATCAGTAAACAGTGAGTGACGTCTCCCAGCTGGTTTTGATTTTTCTGCTGTCTTAGCAGGTCAGTCAGCATCTTACACCGGATCACAAAACCTGAACATGATACTGCGCAAATCCCAGCAGACCACGGGGCTTTGACCACTGCTGTCTCTCAATTATACACTTTCATGAGTGCTCACATATGTACACAAAAACACATGCACATTCACTTTACACATGTCCACTGGAGGCTACAATTCACCCAAACGAAATTACAAATCAACACCATTTTCTGAGAGCATGTGTATGCAATATGCAATACATATTCTCTTTTTACTCAGTAGCATAGGACATGACAGGTGTTAGCATAGTCTGTTACATATTAGAGGGATTTTCACCTTAAGTCATATCATCAATTATATTTGAAGTCAATAAGAAGAACATTCTTTTGGTCTCTGGCCCAAGGGTGGGAGGCAGTTCACAGCCCATCAATGCAAATGAACAGCTTTCAAAAGTAATTTAACTCAGTGTATGTGTGACGCCAGCTGAGCAGGAATCGGCTTCTGTAAAAGTAACTTGGCCTCAAATTCAGTTTGATCTACTGGGAGCACAAAATAACTAGTTAGTGTGATGACTGAAAATAAATCAAGCTTTGTGTAAAACCACACCTACTGTACTACTATGATCAGTACCTAAAAATGAAACTACAGATGGGAAGGAATTTTAAAGCCGTAGTGAAACACAAGTTAGGATGCCTTTGGCTTCTGTACAGTGAGATTTCGGACTGAATGGATTATGTGAATGGAGTCTAGACACAAGAGGGATTTTAATCAAACCCTTCTCATGTAACTGGATCACTCAAAAGTGGACAAATAAAGTATGATAAAAATCTGCAGGACTGTTCACTAGACACATACCTAATGATAACCTCCACAGATTGTTTTAGTGCAATAACATTCAGTGAGTGAAATTTCAAATGTCTGTTAGCATAGTTATGATTTATGCAGCTCTTATTTCCTTTTCGTAAAATACGTGAAATGAAAGCTATACAGCTGCCAAATCTGCAATGAAATATATGCTTTGTAGGTTCAGTGAATGGTCTCTTTGTTACTGGCACAAGTTGATGCAAAATATAAGGTTTAATGAAACTGTAAACCAGTCTTCAAGATACTACCAACTTCATGATGAATAGAGTGTTTCAGATTTTTAATGGCAAACACATTTACGTTAAGTTCCCTTCCAGCTATTGATAAAATGTGAAGCTAACAGCCTCATAGGTTGTGGCTCACCTTATATGGCAGACGAGTGCCAAGCCTGCAATAAGGATCATACACTGCTGTTACTATAGCACAGCCACAGAAGTCAAGCATTTTGCCTTCCCTGTGCATGCTGGTTCCTCATTGCATCACCGGGCTGCAGCGAACTATTGGCAGGTTCTCCAAACTCTGGTTGGATTTAATGAAATGTGACTACCCATTTTAAAAAGGCCTCAAATATTCAAACTGTTCTCCCTCTGCCTAATCCCACAAGGCTACAAATATCCATATAAATATGTCACATTTGTCTAAATCCACAGATTTGACAGCCCACAGTACACATAATCATTTAAAGCTGACAGACACCATGGTCTACTGAAAAATGAAGAAATAGAGCACAAAACAGCAGTTCCATTTTAAATTTCTAAAATTTCTTCCTACCATTTTGGTTATATTAAAATCTGCCGACTCCCCAGGCCTGAGGAATCTCACTAAGATTTTTCCTTGTCAGCTAGAAGAGGAATTGGATCCAGATGTGGCCTGAGCCCAGCTCATGGTCAGTCGGGGCTGGAACTACGGAATAGCTGAATGGGATATGGTAGGGACAAGGAGGACCCACGTGGTTTTCGGCACACTCCAAGACGCAGTGAATAAACATGACCCTGCTGTGACCTCTTACTAGGCAGCCTCACCCTTGAGGGGCTCCTGCAGGACCATTAGACCTGTTCCAATACTATGGAGCTGACCTGCCCTATTTCAAACTCAATCAGTGTCCCAAAGGACTCCTGTTATATTGCTGTACGACTACAACACAACCAGTACACCACAGCAAGGGACTCTATTATAAGAGAGCGTGAACCCTTGTACCTATTGGGAAGACTCTGGCTCTCTGAAGGAAAACAATTCAAGTACTAAATTGGGTTTTCATTCTTTTTTTCCTAACAATATCCAGCACACACACACACACAATAGAAGCATGCAGTGGGTCCCAGAGGATAACATGCATGGCTTCTAAAAGGTTATTTTTCATCTTTGCATCGTAGAGCCATGTCTAAACTCAGCCTGTCCTTCTCTGTAATGGATTCCTGCGGCTGCACTTGGCCGTCACGGTCAAGTTAGTGGGTTGCGTCATAAAAACACTCAGAGGAATCAGACTTGTGTGTTTAGCTGACGTCCTTTCTTTCCATCAACAGTAAAACAAAACAGATACATGGCACTGAACAGCCTAATAACAATATAGCCAATAACTGCATTCTGTAATACCACCCACGGTTAGTTCTACATTTTTTGGAATTTATTTGATGACTAAAGGCACATTGCTCAGACATACCGCATCCCTCACCCCTGAATCACCCCTCTGAAAGAGTGTGGTCAAACATAGACCCATTTCCTATTCAACCAAATAGGGAACAGTAAAAAAAACTTTCACTATCTTGGGACAAAAGCAGAAAGAGCAAACACTACTACTGCTTTTTAACCCCAATATACTTGGAGTGAATTTAAAACATATACTTGAGAGCTGAAAGATCCAGCTCTCAAAATAAATCTGTCTAAAACAGAAAGCAGGAAAATTAATTAGTACAATTCAAACACTGTGTCAGTGTTGATTTCGCTCCATAACTTGGTAAAAGACAGTCCTATCACATCAGCAGCTCTTCCTCACATTTTCAGTCTGTAACCTACTTTTGTTTCCTAGCTAGCAGTGACTCTGCAGGCATTATCAGCTCCTTTTAACACCAACACTCGCAGCACTAGAATCAGCACTGCAGGCACTTATTTTCACAAGCTGAAGAGTAATTAAGGAACACACGCAATTCATTGGCGTTCTCTCTGTGCCATAGTAGCTGTAATTATCTATTCGTGTATCACGTTCCTAGGAAAAGTGTATCGATTCCAGCTGTGAAGGGGGCTCTCCGCTGCTCACAGCAATGAAGAACCAACAGAAGAAGACAATATTCGATTAACAGAATCATCATTAACCACTAAACTCTTAAAACACATTTTCTTACTGCTGTAAGAGCTGGGAAATGTACAGAATATATATTATATTTGTGATTAGATTGGTGTGAGATAAATAAGCCATAATCATAAATAATGCAGAGATAATATTCGTTAATTTGTTTTTTTAAAGGTTTGCATGAGGACAGAGAACATAACAGAAATCTGACTATATTTGGATCTTAGCACAGAGGGGAAAAAAAGCCTGAACCATCATTGCTAATCACATTTTTATACAATTGTTGTTGTGATTATGCTAAAATACAGCAGCTCAAAACATCCTGTGTTCCAGGGTCTAAGGATGACATTTGTTTTGCCTGAACAGAAGTCCAAAATCCACAGATTCGCAGTTAAAAATAATTAAAACAGAGAAAAGCAGCAAATCCACACCAGCATTTCACTGGGAAAGATACTTCTAAATAAAATGTATTGATTATCAGAATAGATGCCTATTAATTTTCTGCTAATCATGTAATCCATTAATCAGCTAAATCATTTTGCCTTTATGCATCTCAGTCTTCATATTCAGCTGAAGGTTTTTCATGTTTTCCTTCATCCAACCAATCAAATCCATCCATATCCAATAGAAGATGTTGGAATGAAAGCACTGTTTACATTTTCCAGTTAACAACAAGATGAAATTTTCATCTACCTTTCCATCTGCAAAAATTAATCACAATGTCAAAATAATTTGATTGTGGAATTAAAAACAACCTGACAGGAGGAAACCATCTAAAGGTTTGGCTCTTAGAAGTTACACTGTTGTATAGAAAAAAGTGTTTATGTTTCCCATGGCTCATCACTGACTGACTGGTTAATCACACAAGGGGCTTGAAATTCAGCCACGGGACGTCTCTGCTTCTGCATACCAGATTTCACCAAGTGGAGAACTTACTCTTGGGTTGCCACAAGATTATTTGGATTCTTTGTCAAGACTTTAAACTGAAAGCCACAAGCAGTGGGCACGTTTAACCCAAGTGCTTGACTAATCAGACTGGAGACCTGGAGTACAGTGAAGGATTTTCTCACATGTACTATAGCAGCAATAAACCCCCAAAGTGGTTTTGTCTCATTCACAAATGGGCTGTGCTACAAAATCAGGGCATCTGCCAAAACGATTCCAGTCACTAACTTTCTAATTTTCCCCCAAACGATTCTGAGCTGAAAATGAAGCCTCATTACGGATGTGTTGCAAGTTCATACTGACCACTATGTGACACTTAACTATGTTAAGAGAGTGATTAAAACAAGGCTGGCTTTTCATGAGCAGATCTGCCCACACATAAAATAGCCACAGAAATGTTATGAGCTTACTGGGTAAACAGAATGACTGTCAGACTATAAATAAGCATCATCCCTACTGCTGCATTTTAGGTGGTTGTAACACTGAATAAAATAATGACCTTTCCTGAGACAAATATACATGTAATTAATATAGAAAAAAAAATGGGTTTAGGACCAAATTAAGAAGCATCTGGCTAACAGACATAACTACTTATCATCATCACTCATCAATCATAGCCAAACAAAACCTGAGTACATGTAAAGCCAGTGTACACAATAAAAATTGCTGCTTTGAGCATTAGGTTTTCACTGTATCCAGCCAACATGCAGCTTGCTGGACATACTGTGTCTCTGCATTTTAAAATGTGTCTTCATCTTTCACTGGTTTTCAGTGAACATGAAGCGCACTATTGTGCTCCACTAACTAACACTGATTTCCTGCCGTATCAGCCAAAACCACAAATTGGGCTATCACAGACATTCCTGCCAGCTTTCCCAAAGCTAGCAACAAGCTGAACCCCTAAGAGGAATTCTGCCAAACAAGGAATACAGTGAACAATGTGTGGTTGCTGTCAGAGGTCATTGGAATTATCTGTCTACAAATTATTTTGTGGGTTCATGGTAATGTGAGGCCTTAAGCAGGGGGGGTGGGAAGCGGCAAATTCAAGTCTCATGGATAATGTAGAGTTGGTCTGAGCCCAGGAACGCATCATCACAGTTCAGATGTTCTCTGCGATCCTAACCGCTGACATAGAGGAAAGACGCATCGCTGCAAAACACTGGATACACAGTCATAGCTCTCATATCAGATTTCTTAGATAGATTATGTTATTGAAGCATGGCCAGATGGAAATGATACAGTTGATCCTTGATTTAGGATGGATCTCCACTGAATTTCTGATTTATTTTCAGGCTGTAAACATCCAGCATGCACTGACATTAACATTTAATAGTGCCCCTATTGACAGCATTTTGTCCCGATGGGTTTGAAAAACCTTCTTGACTAAACCTAAATCCGAAGCTCTGGGTCTAACAAGTATTAATCTAGAAATTGACACTATGTGACACATTTGCTGACATGTCAGCACCTGTGTCATTGGCAAGTCAGCAGGTGTTTGCCCCGGCTGCTCCCTACAAAACTACACCAGCACCGTTCTCCCACCAAGGAAAGTGACCTACAGTGAAAGTTCAACCCTCCTCCACCTTTAAGGCAGTTAAGGTCACACAAGTAGGGCACAAGTGGCAAAGTAATCACTATAAAGTGAACATGGAGTCAGGGCTAGGGGGAAGGCAGACACAAGAGAAGAAGAGCTGGGTTCTCCTCAAACAAACAGGGTCATTAGCACTTTCAGAGGGCGTCTCAGCAGGGAGGTGGGACTTTGGGAGTTTGATCTCAGTGAGAGCGTCTGAAGCCATGAAATGCGGGGCCAAACCCCAACCATAGGGAAGGGCACAAATGGTAGAGCGATCACAGGGCTGCAAGTGGAGTTCTGCTTTAAAAGGGGTCAGGTGGCTTTTTCATCTCTGCTAAAGGCAGTTGGCAAAAGTGACATGACACACAAAGGACAGGCACTGTGTTGATTGACAGACACTGGAGGACGGGGTTAATGCTATTCTGCATACGTCCATACAGCCTAAACAAAAGAACAAAGCACAAGTAACAAGAGAAAGTAGAGCAACCAAACTAGTCTCTGAGTTCTCCCTGAAACAGGAGGATGAGAAATTGGACACATTAAGTGATGGATGCTAAACTGTCAGTTCTAATAGGCAGTGAGGCAGTAGCCTTGTACCACTGCTTCGAGAGTCCAGGAGAGAACAGTCCAATGATCAACACAAGGGAGCCAATTAAAAACCAGACTTTGGCAGCCAACTGCATTACACTGACCCTCATGTGACACTGGAAACACATCAGACTCCATGGAGAGGGCTTTTTATTTTATTTTTATTTTCTACAAAAACCTACCCAGCATTTTCAGTCTCCACACTACAGGCTATGATCGATCTGTGGTCTCCTGCTAAATCACTGAACCTCTACTTTAATTATTTCTAAGAGACTGGCTGCAGGAGAGACTGGTTCCACCCCTTGTTATGGTGAAAAGGGATGAGTACTTGCATTATTCCCTCCTATGATAAGATGGAGAGCCAAATGACAAGGTCACTGAGGTGGAGGAGGTGAGGCTGCAGTCTATTCTGATGATAACATGTTTCAGCAAAGGTTTCTTTATACTGCTGCCTGCAGACATCAAACACTGAAGCTGCTTTTTTCACTTTAACACTGAATTTGTCTCAGTTCTCTGAGTTGGGTTGTTTTTCTCTCGCTAATTGGAAAGAAGACTTACAGGAGATAGCAGGAACTAGGGAAGGTCACTGATATGAAGTTCCTGTTTTTCCTTCAAATGCTTTGAAATTGTTTGAAAAGAGGCATGTTTTCTTCCAAAAAAAATCCCATGAGACTGTATGGTGTTCAAGTGGGAGAAATCTGCCAGGTGACCATACCTAAGCAGAAAACATGCTTGAAAAAGAGATGTGCTCTAAATAGTCTAGTTATTTCTGTATGGGAACTTTGACACTGAAAGATTAATTATGTTGGCGGCAATTAATTATATGGTGTGCAATCAATCTTCAGCTAATCAGTCACAGCAAACAAACAGGTTTTTAACTTCCGATGTGAATCTGTTTACAGACCAAAGAGTAATACATTTCAAATAATACAAACCTGCACTTTCATTCATTTGTGAGGGGGTACCACACATGGAAAACACATCCAAGAAAATCTAAAACATATGGATGGGCCCTGACAAGAAAGTGCTGGTTGAACCCTAATAAAAGTTTTGTCTATAAAGCTTCTGTGTTTGTCCCATAACACTCTGTGAACAGAATCTAATAACTGGACCAAATTGCCATATCACTACATCCTAGAAGAAACATTAGTGGACTTGTTGACAGAGCTACTGAGTGTGCAGTGTCAGAGATGTCTGAGGGGGTACATTGCACCCTGTGTTGTTACCACCAGGGTGGGTGAGGCTGTCTGGAAATAGCACTTCTCAACAAGCCTTTGGTGTCTCCTCATTTTACACTCACATGACCAATGGTTCCATCTGACTGACATTCACAGACTGTTAATATGCAAGACTGAAAACAAAAAAAGCTCTGTGTGATAGGACTTCAGTGGCTCTTGTGGTTTTTTTGCTATAAAGTGCCACAGTCAGTCATCTTTGTCTTCTAGCAGAGGTGAGTCTGCAGAGACTGCAGTTAGTCAGCAGGGGAAAGCAGCAGTTTAATTCCCTACCAGACTTCCACTGTCATGCTGTAACATCTTAAAGAATAATAGCATGCTAGACCTGCTGTGCTTTGTTTGAAGATCAGGAAATGAATCACATATCCGTCATTCAACCCTCAGAAACTAGGAGAGTTACAATTTGTCCTTGAGCAGGTGAGATCAGTGGAGCTAAAATATTGCTTCAATGAACACATCCTGCAACCAACACAAAAATACAAATAGGTCTCAGGAAAAAGGGGCTCAACGCTGCTAAGCCCAGTGATATGGGAGGAGGTGGTCAAAGTTCAAAAGGTTAAAGGGAATTTCCAAACCAAATATTTCTGTCCTCACGTCTTTATCTTGTGTTCTGACTTAGTCGCTGATACAGTGGAAATACAAACACAGCTCACAGGCACATTACTGGAATCCAGACAAAGATTTAAACGCACCATCAAAGAGCTTTTCAATCTCCACTCATGAAGATCAAAAATTTGGAGAGGTTGATGTTTAGTAAACATGCACAGAAATATGTCCAGCAGATCTGCTCAGAAGCTGACCACATGAGACTAAAATGTTGGGCTGTCTGAAAGCCAACCTCCAAATCCACTTAAATGAAGAACTTTTTGCAGTCCTATGGTTGGTGACCTTTGCCTTTGGTCAAAACATTAGGACAAGGGTTTAATCGTGTGTTAATTTAAGTCTGGTTCAAATTTTAGAATTATAGTCTGTGGGTGGCGGGAAACTTCTCTTGACACACTATTCTGGGATAAGTCTGGGACACTGTGCAGACAGAGTCATCTTTCCAGTTGGGGGAATGTAAAGCTGCCTAGGTGAATTCCTTTCCCCTAGTTTGGGTATTTACCCCCTGCCCTTTGCCCCACAAATCTTCAGGTCCACAGGTCCTACTGTTGGAGTCCAAGATAGTCATCCATAGGCACCATGGTCCATTAAAATAGACAAAAGGGAGGCCCTAGTTTTCACAGTCATGCTCATGCATGATTCTTTATACAGGAACCTGTTAACACTGCTAACGGCAGGGTTGTTGATCATTGTGCACTTCCTGTTTGCATTTGACACAGGCCACAGCTTCAAATTTTTAAACATAAGGTGAAAACCACCTAGACTCACATAAACCTAGAACTAAAATCATGCATTTGCAGGGCTGTTATGCTGGACTGAATTCAAATGTACAGCTGGACATTAAAAAAGTGCTTGGTGAGTTTACATTTATTAGAAGGTGTCAGTTTTGAGTTTCTAAAGCATATACGTTATATGGTAGGCTATAGAATTTTTCTGAGATTCTCCACCAAGTCAGATCCAACAGGAAAACATCTATAAATGTAAACTGTCACAGCTGCCAACAATTAGAAGCATTCTTACTCATGCCAACGAATGTTTTGACACTGTTGCTTAATAAAAGCTTTTATTAACCTTTAAAATAAGAATTTCAGCACTACATAGGACTGCATAGAGGTAATTTGACACAAAGCACTGCACTAGCTCAGCTACTCTCCCTTTTTCACAGATGTTGCACAGTTGTGTTGGGCTTAATAAATCACAGGATGCGTCATACAAAACGACAATAACTGAAGCAACAAAGGAAAACATCCGGAGTCAAGTATATCACACAGTGCTACATCTCTTGCTCAGAAATAAATTTTGCTTTGCAGTTGTTACTACTGTAGATGTACGTCTTTTAACACAGAATCTTCTGCTTTTTGTCTGTACTGTATGTCTCTCGTCCCCTCTGAATTTAAGTTCTGCAGTCCCTCCCACTCACACCCTTTTAATTCTACCACCATGTCCCCTAGCTCTCCCTCTGTCCGTCACAGGCTGCTGTAGTCAAGAGGATGAAATCACTCGATCATAGTGAGAGGCGCCTCCGCTGTCACTGGTATCAGACAGCTCCAGAGAAGACCGTAATTAAACAACCCAAGCTCTGGTAATTACCCTACAGTGGCCCTAATTACCCCATTCTCGGAGTGATTACAGTCTACAGGGAAAGGGGACAAATGATGCCAGGAGGGAAATCTTAGACGTTTGATCCAGTGTCACTGTCAGTGGGGAGAAATGTAGGACTAACTTCTTTTTGAAGGTTGAGGTGACAGTAGATGTCCACAGGATAAGTCATATTAAAACAAGCCACAGAATCCTTGAGCGAATAAAGAGAGTAGCAGGATGCACCACTTTGTGCTGCCAGAATACAGGCTTTGTGTCCTCCATACAAAGAACAAGAACCACAACAAGCTGGATTGCTGTTCACGCCACTGTACTGTACCTGACACCTCCACACTTTGCCAAAAGGTTACAGTCTATCGTGTCTATCATCATGCAGTGTTCAGGAGTGTATCTTACATAGTTCAGCACATCTCGTCTCTGTCTCAGCATTTTTAGAACAAGAGGGGCTATGCTGCTCTAAGCATATCTCTCTCTTTCCTCTCTCCTTACCCCCCTGAGGACATGCTGACTGGGGGAGGGATCGATGCTCCGCTCCAACAGACACTGGTGTGTCGATTCAGCACCTGGCCAGAGGGACATGGTAGAAGGGAAAGAATAAAGTGACATCTCAACTAACTCTGAAGAACTTGTGGCATACTTTGTGAAGGTGAATCCTTTTATTGCTTCTGGGGACCCTTGAGACCACTGCAGACTGGCTCTGTCCTTTTGGTAGAACAATGCAGTAAGGTGAGCCACAGCATACATGGTGTACGTGCTGCACAAATGCATCCAACTGTCTCATTGTGGATGATTAAGCATAAATAAGCCTTTTAAGATGAGGTCTGCTAATTCCTTATGGTCTGCTGTTTGAAATAAATGGAAATACATCTGTACAGTATGCTCATATTTTTGTTTTTGTAATCCTGACCACCTTACCCACTAATTCCTATCAACAATCAAATAAGATGATTTGCACATTCGTCATAAAAGCTGTTATAAAGCATGATGTTGTTAAAAAATACCCTGTGGAGATTCTTACCAGTATGACCAATGTTGTTCCAAGTGGGGGCTCTGTTGTGTTTGTGTCACACTGACACACTCCTGCCAGTGGTTTCAGGCTATTCCACTGATCTACGGGTGGCACCAACATGCCAAGAAACACGGCAATGTGCCAGAAAAACCAGTGAGGGGGAAAAACTAGCAAACATAAATGTAAACAAAGCAGGTTTCAAGCAAGAAAGATCAGCGATATTTGGGGCAGCTTATGAGGAAGGAAATACAATAAGTCACACTGCTATTGCTTCTTATATCTATAAGGCAGTGGAGACATAACAGAAAATAAGGTATGAGAAAGATGGGGAATAACATGCAACAAAGGTCATTGCTCAATATGTCCAGGTGCAGACAGCCCTACCCCACACATTTCATTCCAAAACAAATGCACACCCACTCAACACTCACCAACAATCATGTTCTGTTTCTGATCTAATGAAACACTCAACCTGCCAACAACATGACACGGCTGCTATGGCTCACTAATAACAGAAATTGACTGTTACCTTTAGTTCAGCGGTGAGTTTTACTCCAACCAGACATGTATCAAAAATCTTAGCAGAAATGCTGATTTCTCATTAAACTGTACTGAACAGGATTCAGGAGTTCACCCAACACCTTGCAGCCATTTGTAGCCATTAATGGGAATTTGTTTTGCCAAAGCAACAGAACAACGTCATTAGCATGCATTTGGCATCATTTCCACATGTGCTGGAGGATCAGAGTAGGACATCTGCTAGGTGCTGAGTGAGTGAGGAGGGCCATTTGAGTGAGCGTGCTGAGGACCCTGATTGATGCCTCACACAGAGGAAAGTCCCGGCGGTCCCATTAGCAGCTACAGTCTGCATTACTGTCACATGTGTCAACCGTGATGGAGGGCTGCTTTGCTGCCACAGCCATCAGTAACCTGCCCTGTCTATGAAACGACGTGCAGGGACAAATGAATCGAATGCAGCACTTCCCAAATGAACACTGGCTGAAACAAGAGACATGCTGTGCATTAATACAGCCCTCAGCTCTTGTGTAATAGCTCCCATTTCCAGAGGCGTGCATTTGGCATTCATCAAAATCGATATCGTCTTTCAGGTTCATTGTTGCCTCTGTGACTGTTCTCAGTCATAACTATTCACGTGGGATTAATAAAGGAGGAATTCTGTTGGATTACTTGAAAATATTTACAACACAATATGATATTATGTACTGAATGTGCTGCAGGCTCCATGCTTTGTATTGTTAGAATGGCCCAGATGCAAGATTTCATTACTTGCTTTTTCTCTTGGGGGAGTAATGTTATTGGCCTTATTTACAGGTGCAACTTGGATAAGCTATGAATCATCACATAACTGGTGCTTCAAAAGGTCACTATGCACAAGAGTATGCTACCTCAACTAGTAAAAAGTTCTATAGCAAAAAGATATGTGAGTGTTGAAATTCTCAAATGGCAATTCCCATAGTCCCTAGCATGTCTGAATTACCCACAAAACCCTAAGGGCCATGCCATATATCAACTAGTGTTCTTAACATCAAATCAAATGTCTCTGGTTGTTCAAACAACTCTATTCTTGTTTGAATACACAAGACAACACTATTAAACACTGTAAAACACTAGGCTTCTTGTAGCCAAGTAGAGAAACTATAGCTCCCAAAGCAATTAGCTTCATACATAAAAACAGCACTTGGATGTGTTTGTAGAAAAATAACTTACCCTTTCAATCTAATTATCCTGATCCCTCCTGCCCCCCAGAGGCTTCAAACTCACAATGGACTTGTTTGTAGAAAGCTGAGTGGGGATTTTAGTTGACTAAACTGAGAGGAATATGTAACTCAATGAAGACAAACAAGCGTGGGTATTTAAAATTCCATAACTGGTTTAAGACATGACAATATGTGTAACTGGCATGTTCCCTCACAGAAAGACCAGTTAGTGAAAATCAACAGACTGGGCTATGGATGTGTGAATGCATGTGCACATGTGGGCAAACGCTTATGTTTTGTCCGCGTCCAAACATCTGCAGCCTATAGAAACAAGTACATGTAGGTTCTTTGTTCTAGTTCTACGTGTGGTTGTTTGTGTATATACACTAATTCATATATGTATGTGAAAATGCACGAATACATGTGTACATCATAAGCAAATATACTCACTATGTGAGACAGATAATGAAACAGAATGTAATCAGTGGGAACTTCAAAGAAAAATAAGGAAGGTTTGTTAGAGAAAGGCTGATAATAATCTGAACTTCACTGGTGAAGCAGAAAAGGCCACTGAAGTCATGTGATTCATGCTCTTTTTATGTTTTATGTCTTACATGTTCACAGCACTCCTTTTCATATAAACAGTGTCGCAGACAATGTGCAACAATAACACAAAGAGTTTCCTTCAGGTTAGGGTTATATACAAAACTGAGGGTCAGTACTTCATGTAAAGTATATCACAAATTTTGAAATGTACATATTATATTGTGTTTAATTTTAGAGCAGGAAAATTATGACAATCCTGCAAACACAAATTCCCAGGTTCATCAGCACCTGCATCTTGAGTTCAGCCAAATGTGGAACAATAAAAACACAAATTCTATTTCAAAGAACATGGCAACTTTGAACCGGCTTTCAACACTACTGCAAATCTACTAAGACAATGCCACTTACAGCTGTCTGACTCGCAGAGTCTCAGCTTCTGGTCCGACAACAAGGAGGAAGCAGCAACAGCAGTGCTGTCATTAATGAGAATGGATAGCAGCTTGGCTACGCTGTCTCAGCCCCATTGATCGCACAGCTGTGAAGAGTGATGAAACTCAGAGCAGAGAGAGAGCTGTGTGCATGTTCTTATTCATCTCCAATCCATTCTAATTTAGCTCTATATTGATAAGTTCTCCCCTAGAATCCTGTCTAACACTGTGCAGTGCATGTTAGAGTGCAGAATAGAGTAAACATGTTTTTTACAGCCACTGAGCAGTATTCATCATTCTGCTACAGTTGGATGTAATTGGAGACATTTATAAATGAATTCTTGACTACTGTGTGCGTACGTTCAAGTGCAGTGATCACTTGTAACTAAAGTCGATATGTGTATTAATGGTTACTCTGGGCAAACAGCTGAGAAATGAATTATTTGATTAAGTTACTTTAACTCTCATTCAGCTTGGAGTTTGTTGCTATTAATCAAAATGACCACTAACGTTACAAAATGATGCAGAGGCAGCAAATGCAAAGATGGTTCATTGTGATGGTGACTTTTACACACATGTGGCCTCTTTTTCCATCCATCCGTCCGTCCCACAAACACAATATAGTCCTCATTCTGTCTCTCAGAATGTTTCCTTCTGAGCGGGTAGTTGGTGTCGCCAAACTGTTACATTTGATCCAACACTATTACTCTGTACTATTTCCTTTTCTTCTATCCTTTACTTCAGTCCATGCCTCATAAATGTCATCTCAGTCTGTCTGAGCATTAATCTCTATAAGGCTGGGGCCCAGTGATTCTCTGAAACAAACCAGTCTTGTTGAACTGCTTCCCTGATGAATAGTAGAAGCTTGGCAGAATTACAGGAAATTCAGAAGTATGGATTGGAGGGAGGGAGGAAGGGGCCTTCTTTTTTTTTTTTTTATTTGGATGCAGGGGTGTGTAGCACCAGCAGCAACAGTTGGGTCTCCAGTGGGAAAAATATCAGCAGCATTATGGAGTGGGGTTGAGGCTGCCATCACTATGAATGAGAGGAAGAGGCCTGTCAGAGCACATAAAGGAGGAAAATACAATCCCAGAGAGAACAATGGAAGGGATAGAGGGAAGACGAGGAAAAGAGGGAGAAAGAAAAAACATAAGATGAAGTGAGAAACAGACAGAGAGGAATTAAAAAGAATTCCAATTAGAAAATCAGGAGACAGTGCACAAAAGAGCTTAAAGGAGCAGTGATGAAAGACTTAGATAAACCACCACAAACACTGTGGCAAATTGAAAGAGAGAAAAGATAGCAAGCTGGAAAAAGAAAGACAAAGCGAGAAAAGACAAAAAAACAAGCAACAGTGAGCAAAAAAGGCACAGGCCAAATAGAAATTAATTAATGACTTTGAGAAGAATGAGTGGACAAGGAACAATAGGGGAAAAAATAGATAATAGCTCACAAAATTAGATGAACGAGAGAAAAATGTCCTGTCTCACAATGGCACATCAGAGCCCGCATGTGGCGCCACTTGATAAGACGCGTCTTTGCCACCTTCTATGTTGGCACCCAAGTCCCCCCTCCTCTCCCTTCTCCAACCATCTGTGCCATACAAACACACCAAGCTGTCTGTCAGCGGTTCTACCTCACAACAATGCCAGTTTTCTGACATCAGCACCAGAGTCCGGCTCCTGATGACAATGAGGGACCCCAGATCAGTGACATCACCCACCCACAAGGAGAATGTGCCAAACGGTCAGCTCCCACACAGGGGGATTTGAGTCAAGTGATCTTGGATTCCATCCACAGCGACTTAATGGTTATTCTGGACAGAGTAAAGAGAAAAACAGAAAATTCACTGGAATTATATTTGACAAGATGATCGGCATGACTCTCAAATTGAGCCCCCCCCGCGTTAGCATACCCCACCCCTTCACTCCACTCTCTTTCCATCTAAAATGACTGTGAACAGCTGTGAGTATTTGAGTTCAGCTTACACGCCACCCAGCAGGATAGCACCCGCTGGCCAGGAATGACTGACATCTGACAAATAGGAGATAGACGTGGAACACAGCATGACAAAGATCGACACGAGAATAAATGACAAGTAGGAATCCGCTCACCAAGAATAGAAACTTGAGTCCTCAGTGTTACATATTCACAGCTCACACGAAATGGGAAATGAGTTAGATCCATTTGTTTTAGTAACAGTATCTGGCAGGCCTCGGTTAAATCAAATCAGCTTCCTTAAGCTGTTCAGAAAAACACATATTAAAAAGAGTAAGAGGTGACCTGCCACACATCATATCAATGATAACAAATTCATTATCACAGACAATGAGCAAAAAGGGGGTGTTAAGTAACAGACAAAAAAAGATATCTTCAATTAGTCAGAATAAAAAATGGCTGCACTTTCTCTCTCACACACACACACACGCACACACACGCGCGCGCACACACACACACACACACACACACACACACACACACACACACACACGACCTATCACAAACTCAGTATCTGGTGAAGTGGAAAGAGTTCCTGTGCTGCCTGGGTGTATATAGAAGTTATAACAGTTCTGCCTTAGCCCGGGCAGGTATCCAAACAGCCTCCACAAGGCTTTGATGAAGTGTCCTGTCATGATGTCAGCCTCCATTGGTCTCTTGTTCACCTGGGACCTCCGTCACTCTTAGCAACTTCTGGCTGAGAGGAACGAATAAAATAAGGAAACAAGGGAGGGGGGGGGGGGTCTGCCTTTACTTCTTCTTGCCCAACTCAACTTTATAACCAAAAAATGACAGTAAACACTGAGACATGCATTCTTTCTTATCTCATATTTCTTCTCTGTTTGCTCCCTCAGTTCCCTATCCTTCCTCCTCTTCTCCTCCTTCCTGCTGGCAGGTTAAAAAATGGCTCGGCACTAGTGAGGGAGACACAATTACTCATGGTGTAGGTTGTATAGACTTTAGAAGCTCTGTACACTTCTGTGATCTTAGGGCCATGTGTTTCTAATTAAATGGTGCACTGGAGGAATTATCAAAGCTCAGGATTGCATAATGAGCACTGGCAGAAATCCGCAGCAGGCTGTGGCACTCCTTGTCTCAAGAGGCACACAGTGGTTATATTCAATTAAAATGGAAGCGTGTCAATAAGTGTCTGGGTTATTGTGAGAGGATTCCCTGATTACAGCTCAGAAATGTTTGTAACAGCATCATTACTTCCTGTAAGTGTGTAATATGACTTAAGAATGTACAGTGATGGTGGAAAGATTAAAGAATTCATTCAAGGAAGCATTTACAAGGCTGTTTCTATTCATAAAGACAAACCTGCCTTCAGATCCCATTTCTATGCTTGTGATTACTAACACCTACCCTTTTTTCTCCTCACCAGTGTTGTTCTATCATCACACAACACCAGTTGGCCAAAGACAGACATGGCCGTTTTAGCTTGCCAAATGGAGGCATGTTCATCTTTACCCAGAGAGACACTTCTGTAATAGACGTCAGACCGGCTTTTGTGAAACATCACATATGAACATGCACAGGCATGTGCTTACCACACAAAGGACACATACACACACACAAACACACTTAAATCCTGGTCTCCATGGTGATTGGTTAGTGCCTATGTGAACTTGCCCTCTGCATCTGTTTCTGTTTGTTCTTTGTGCAAAAAACAATAATTATTCATATCCACATAATCATTTCTACACAGCATTCTATGAGTACCAGAAAGAAAAACAATAAATACTCTGCCCAGAATACAACATTACGAAATAAGTACAAGAAGACATACAAGAACAAACTGTTTCAAATTTCTTTAGAGGCACATAATGTTTCATTAAACCCTGTTCTTGTTTTACTGCGGATTACAATGTATGATTCACATGTTCGCCATTGATTCAGCCCACCATCACAGCTCCCAGTACACGGCCCCAGTTGATGGTTTACACTTTTAACAAGAAGTGAGGCTAGAAAGGGATGACTCCATGCTCAGTGCCAAAAAGGCCATTTAGAGCACCGAGTCCATCTGGTGGATAAACTGAGAATCACATGTAGACTACCTCTAAACTCTTCATTGTCCTCTTTTCTCTTTCATGCAAACATATGTAAATAAATTAGCCTGAATAAACACACTCAAGCACATGACAAGCACGGAAGACGCCAGGAGTAATGTGAGGCATGTGTGTCAGTCTGTGGAACCTACTCTGACAGAGGAATAGTGTGTGTGTGTGTGTGTTTGTGTGTTTGAGTGTCTGTGTGACATTATGACACAGTCATCCAGAGTTCCCCTCATAACAGAGGGACAGAGACTCACAGAGACTCACACACACTCACACACTTGCAGTCATAATATTGGTGAGATGTTTCTTTCCCCACAGAACAAACAGCTTACCAATGTCTATCCAACTGTCTGAACACCAAAACACACTCAGAGTTCAAACCGTCACCAAGAAATCTTACGTTTATTTAGTCTAGAATTCAAATCACCTGAGAAAGGAAACTAAAATGAAAAGTTGACTTTCAACAATGTTTGCTGTGAAGCCACTTTTTTAGCTGCGCTATATCTTTATATGACAAACATAAAAGCTAGTGAGCTATTTCATCTTATTTACAGTCATTTCAAAATCAAAACTTTTGCAATATCAGTGTAAGACAAAATATTAAAGAAAGAATGTGGTTTTAAATGAACAAACCATATTTAAGGCAATTTCTCAACAAACACGCTGCACTGTTTAGAAATAACTGGCAGAGACAAATATTAATTTAGGATCAGTGGAAGACTGCTGGCAGGTCAGAATTCATCTACATTTACTAGATTTATGCATGCTACTGATGGAAAGCTTACTTGTTTTTTTTCTGGACAGATTGTCAAGTGGGTAAAATCACAGGGTATGAGGATATAGGAGTGCTTCTTCATGTCTGCATACTGGATAGTATCTTCCTCCCAATAGTAGAGCTGCTTTATATGAAAAGTCCTGAAAATGATGCTGTCTTTGTTTGTAAGTCACATCAGCTTGAACTCATTTTATTTGCAGATATGTTCCGCAGCTGCGAAACAGCAGGTCCCGAGGGCCAACAACTACAACATCTAAAATTATGTTCACAAGACAAATCGTGATTAATTGAGACACATTTCATGCTAGCCCGTGTTGAAAAGGATATCCAGATGTAAGAACGGTAAAGCACCCACAGCTGCGTACCTTAAAGCCAGACACATACTGCACCTTTCTATCTGCAAAGAGCTAAACACATCAACAGTATTATGCTACAGTTTGTTTCCAAACCTGAATTCCAGCTTCACAAATGTCATTATGTTCATGTCATAATTATGCTCATATCAAGGCTAAGTTATAGGCAAACACTTCAAATGCTGTAGTTAAACTGTCAATTAGAATATCGGTTTTTATAAACACATCATTTCCTAGTGAGTCACGGCACGAGCAAATCCATATGCTGCGTTGGAGGTGTTTCAGGCTTAGGGAATGGAGGGTAACACAGATGTTGGAGAAGTTACAGAAGATCAATTGTTTGGTAGGATATACAGTATCATTCTGAGATTGATATACTGTATATTGACAATGAAATAATGTATGAGTTGTTTAGAAACAGCAATCGAATGATTAAATTTCTGATTTTCAGACAACTTTGAGACCAGACCAAAAAAAGTACCGCCTCAGTAAAAAAGTAAAGTTTGAAAGTGCTGCATAGTACACAATAAAATCAATACACAGAGCAGGAACTTTGGGTTGACCATTTCACAATTTGCCTACGGTTATCCAAAAACACCATACGGCAAATGAATGTGCATCACAGTGTGAGGCCTGTGCTCATTTAGTCTACACTTACTATTTAATTCTGTACATGTTCAAAGTCCAAACATTTTTATCCTCTCTTTCAACCAATTTGCCATCTGTCTCTAATGCCTCTATCTTAACTCTGAAAGCCAAGCACTGTAACGATGCAGCGCCTCATGTTTAAGAGTTTACTTCCTAAAGGGCTTTTGGGAGCCTATTCATTGATTACAAATTCTCCCTCTTTGTTTCTTTCTGAGCTCAAGCCACTTTCATGACCAAGTCAAGGTCGCGCTCATGATCTGCCATGCCATCAATCTCAGAGGGAAAAACAGAACTTCCTCTCATGCTATTTTGTTTCCCAGCTCCTCTTTTTTTGTGTGTGTGTATGATAAATACATTCCCTCCAGGTATCATATTTGCTTCTTGCGCTTCCATTCATCTTTGGGTCATAAACAAACACAAGTTGACAGACTAATCTGTTGTTATACAAATGTCTTATTCTTTCCAGCTCACAGCTCTGCATCTAAACCAACACTGCTGCTATACATTCCTGAAAGACTGTCACAGTCATGTTTTTTCTTGGCCGGAAAGGTAGACTGATGTCATATGAAAAACTACATATGTGCATCACTTGTGCACATATATAACCAAAAGAAAACCCACACGTTACACATATACTGTATAAATATGCACAAACTACTGTAAATGAAGATTTTTTTTCACAAACTATTGAGGTTTATTCAGTATAGTTGCACCTTAAGTGGTATTTTACACTCAAAACACTACAAGCTTTGTTTGTGTACGTTAATCAATTGGTTATGATAATCCAAAGGATAGAGAGACTACAGCCAATTTAAAAAAAGTTTACAGACTCCAACCCTCACTTTAAACAAAAACACGACTCAGCCCATATAAATTACAGTAGATAGGCACCATGCATACTTGAAGCATAAAGGTCCACAGCCTTGTTGGCCAACTTTACCAAATATAAGCAACACAACATCCATCACTGTGAAGCCCATTCTTCGGACCTAGAAGCTACTTCTCTTAGACTCATGCTGGGAAACAAGCCTGTCAAATAGGACTGTAGTGTAAGCAACTCTGATCACATGCCACAAATCACAACAGCCTATTCAAGACAAAGAGTGGGTGTCACGCAAACACACCGATACACAAACCTCCATTATGTAAGCATGTTAATTTAACTGTCAGTGTTTATCAAGATCGATGTTAGTGAAGTACACAATTGGAGATCTGTCTGACTGTATGGTATTTCACAGGAACTTTGAGTCATCTTCCATTTCTATACAAATTCCTACTTTATCATTGTTTCACCACATACCGCTGTGGTACCTGTGATGAAAGCACAATATATCACAGTGTAGTTGTGTAACCTTGTGGCGGACCACCATATCATCTGTTTGGTATCAATCAACACCCTCATCAACATGGCACTCATCAAAAAAGCGGCGTCTTGAAACACTTTCTGAAGTTTGTTTCCATGTAAACTCATTCTCCCATGGACATAGACCCTCCCACACACACTGTGAAACAGACGCACATATCTCAGAAACCACGGTTCTCTCAACTCTGGAAAGCAAGTGAGAAACATTTAGAGGTTGGGCGTGCATGTACGCACTCACAGCCCCAGCCCCTCCATTTCAAGTGGTTATTTGTCATCCTTTAGTTGTATTTAAACAGTGGAACAACAGGTCTGGGATTCCATCATCATCCTTAAACCTTTCAGGGAAATGCACCCTAAAGCACCCCAACAAATACCACACATGCATTACAGGAAGTGGCAGACAATACTTCACTGTATATTGCCTGCCCATGTTAGGACCTACACTTATTTCTCAGTGCCAAATTAGGCATTAGGTTTTGATTCATGTTGCTGTGCTGGTCTGTGGGTTTCTAAGCCTTAACAGCCAATGCTCCAAGTTACCTAAACACACCATCTCCATCCCTTTGCCTTTGATCCCTGTAGAACCCTGTCAAACACATTTATGGCCAGAGCTAATGTGTTGCAGGCCTGACACAAACTCATTGTGAGGCCAGTCAAAGTATGGACGTCATTGTAGATTTAGAAATCAAACTGACCAGAACTGGACCAAAGTTAGCTCATACTTGATATGATAAATTTCATATTAGCAATTGAGAAATAATTGCAAATGTATCTACTCTTTTGAAGCTAAGACAGACCGAGAGGTTAAACACTGGCAACAATGAACAGGTGCTCTCTGTGAAAGTATTTGTATGAATGTAAATTCTTATTGAACTTTGACATAATTCTGCAGTTTATTTTTTAGTGAACACACCTGCAGTTTGTGTACAGATGATTTAGCAGCGTTGTGCCATGTTACAAAGATTGCAATGTTGCTTTGAAGTTCAAATGCTAACTAAGACTCAACCTAATATGACCCACCTGTGTAGCAGTGTCTGGAATTGCAATGGACTTAACTTCAAAGTATTTTTCAATGAACAGTTGATGCTGTTTTGTCTATGTTCACGTGGCTTCAGGCAGGTCTACTAAACTACAATGGTCAACTCCTACAGAACCAACACACTGGGACACTAGTATAGACCTAGTTTCAGTTCTGGACAAAGCATCTATTGTTTCTAATCATAATGCAGACATGCAGCAAAAGGTAGTTTCTCACAACCATGCACACAAAATGAATATGCACCTTCAGGAGCTACATTCAGCACAAAATGTGTTATGTAAGTTCTTTCTCACATATCTATTACACAAAAGGCCCATATGCAATCAATTACCACGACTGAGTTTTTCTGCACATATTGAACCCAGGTGCACTTACTGAGACAATAGCTGTGCTGTCCCAGAATACATTTTAGAAGAGTTCATCAGTGCCTTATAGACGCATACATTCATAACTAAAATGGGTGACGTGATATGCGAGGGGACATTTAAAAGCTACACAGAATTCAATACATACATTTATAATTTAGAAATGGCCTCAGTACATTTTTTGCTTGTTTGTGAAATTCTTTACTCTATTTAATCTGCGGGTTTTCATGTGTGCTCCACTATCTGTTGGCATGCAAACACATGCTCACAGTTGGTAGATTAACACTATTGCAACATGTGTTCTTCAGTAACTTCTTGAGCTGTTCCATTAAAATATCATCCCCACGGCTACGATGTGATGGGGATGGAGGATGTAAGTAGTGAGTCTACTACTGATGCAAAGAGGCCACAACACATGGGAGTGGTGAATCTCCAGCTGCTCCCAATTCTCCCTCATGGGTTTCTTCTGGCAAACGGTGTAAACCACATGCTAACGTGTACAGCCTAGAAGTGTGTTTCTCTACTGTCAGTATCAGTGTGCCTTTCCTTCACAGAGTGGTGTGTGTGACATCTGCAGGAAATGAAATCCTTCCTCCTATAGCTGATGAAGACAAAGGGAGCTACAGAGCCCAAATTTTGGAGAAGATCCAAACTCCTAAAACTTTGTGCCCTTTGTCCTAAAAGTGTGACATTGATGCATCACTCTGGACTTAGAAGTAACACAGAGCTGTGGGGGAAAAAAACAGCAAAGAGGGAAAGTTGTGCTTCAAAGACAAATAGGTCATGCAGCAAAAAATATAGGACAAAAAAAAAAACAAAAAAAACAAACACAATCGATGTGCATGTCAGTCTTTAACATATGGAGACTTGACAAAACCACAGAAACCTGCACTGGATCCTGAATAAATGTGGTTTAAACTGGAAAAAGCAAAGAGGGAGGGTGTGGACTTTGATATTTGATGTGTGACTACACACACTGGAGACCAATTTAAATCTACAAAAATGCTTCATGCAAAATGGATTTTGCATAAAAGAAGGACTTTAAAGAATTTTCCAGCATGGAGTTGTGGGAAACCCCACACGTAAGTGTTTTCACATTGTTCTCTTAGTGAAGGGAGCACGATAATGTGATCAGTCTTAACCTGAGCTCACATTAACTGGCAGGAGATTGACAATACAAAAGAATTATGTAAGAGTATCCTCTGCTATTAAAAATGCCTGTGTCAAAGAAACAGGACTATTTGACCATTAACTATATTACAAGCCTTTACCAGTGCAATGGAAAGATCTTTGTCTCCCTCTAGTGGTTTCCTACTTCATGTCATACAAACTGTAAAGCCCTCTAAGACAAATTTGCCCTTCTGATCTGCATAACTCAATTCAGTTAATACCATATAATTTCCTGATCGCATTGCAGCCGCATCTCCAGACGAAAATGTAGATATGTCTTTGAATTTATTAATGTAAGTTTTAAAACACTGATTGATAATGCTCAGATCAATATTTTTTTACTAGCAGTCAGTACTTGCAACATGTCACTGTTAAACCATTATCTTGTACCCTTCATCAACTCAATCAGGAAAAATATGTAAACACAGTTCCTTGGAGAGTTTGTTACAAATTAGTCATGGAAACTGTGAAATAGATATTTCACCAGTTAACATCTACAAATAATGTTTAACTGTTTTGTAATTCACAAATCACAGACCCTCATTACCCCCAAAGTATAATGGCAAAAAAAAAAAAGTTTTTTATACATATAATACTAAATGGAAAATGAATGGCTAGTAAGAACAACATACTCCTTGATTTCTCTGGCTCAAGGAAAGGTTAGCTATTTCACTGTAGCACCTCAGTGTGTATAGGGGTGAAATGGGTTAAAGTAATAGCTCAAGTCTATGTTTATTATTATCACACATCAAGATAAAAAGCTGTTTTTAATGAATTATGAACTTTTGAGTTTCACTCTATGGTCTCAGAAATAAAAGGCAGCATATGCTGTGATACAAATAGCACAAGCTGTGTGTGGCCAGTGTTGACCACTAGAGGGCGTTACAGATTCAAATATGGCAACTACTTAAGAAAATGACTCACTTTACCCTTTATTTTTTCATTTGGAAACGCCTTAATGTTTGTAGTCATACACTTTAGTGTACTACACATTTAGTGCTACTGTCAGTAATATAAGTAAAACTACAAATATAAAGATAGTAAATATATGCCATTTATCACAGTGCACTGACAGCACTGTTTAGAGATGCGGATAGTACATAATCACTACCCAGAGTAATTGTGGAAGAGGCACATTGTGTTTACAAAAGATACAACCATAAGTTACCCTTCTTCATTAGCAGTGCTCTTAGATTTCACAAGTACTGGAATGGACAAAAATACCTATTATATAATTCTGCACAGTGAAAACATAAATTAGCTTGCATCACAATAAGTTGAGATTAACACAGTATGTCAAGATTTCCCTTTCTTTAGTCCTCCTCAAACTAAAGCAGACATCTAAGCCAAGGTATAGAACTTCAATATTTCTATGGCCAAAAGTACCTATATTGTACAAGACACTCAAAAATACTACCCTGTTTGGTCAAAATAACTGTTT
This sequence comes from Mastacembelus armatus, assembly GCF_900324485.2. Lineage (NCBI taxonomy): Eukaryota > Metazoa > Chordata > Actinopteri > Synbranchiformes > Mastacembelidae > Mastacembelus > Mastacembelus armatus. Next base: position 10,624,634 of record NC_046655.1, on the reverse strand, counting down.
GGCCCCTGTTTGGAAAATTTGGTTTCTGACTGCAATGTGAGTGGCCAGGAACACATCTGTACTCTTGGCTTAGATCATCAGGTCAGTGTTTAAAATTTAGAGGTTGAAGTCAGGCGTCATCAGGTCATTGTTCCATCTGCCTGTTGAAGGTGGTGTGCTGCGGGCCTGTTGTGCTCAGTATGGGTCCATCTTGATCCTTCTGTACAGGCAGCAAGTGAACACCATTCCACAGATCTAAAAACAGGAAGTGTTGGGTCAGAGTGCTGTCAGGAGTCAGGACACTCTTGAAAGAATGCCACAACACACGAGGTTGGACAAAGGCATTTGCAATAACTGTTCTGCTACTTTTTGTTAACCTTGCAGGGCTACATGATGTTTGATGATCCTTAACCTGACCCCCAAATTTATTTTAACCCTAAACCTAACCAAAGTTAATTTAGCCTTCTGCCAAGCTGAGGTTGTAGCAGTCCTTTCAGAGGCAACAGCTCAGTCACCATGGACGACTGCAGGAAGCTTGAATGCTACTAACTGTGGGGGCAGAGAGGAGTTAAAGTCAAGGGGTTACAAACTACTAGAAAGTATGTTGCCAGTAACTACAGAGATGTCAAAGGTCAAGCAGCCATTATTGCAGCATTATGTGTGTGCACAGGTTTGCACAAGCAGAAACAAAAAGTGCTGTGAGTGGGGCTGAAAAGCAGATTCATGCACAAATATTTGTCTGAGCGTCACAGAAAAAGGCTCCAAAACGTCCTCCACAAAATCTGGTGAACAAAATCAAAACTAATGTATATAAATAGCACAGACATCAGAGATTTGACTGTAGATAATGCCAAAAGTAAAATAATGGCAAAAAAACACTTCAGCAAACCAGATACTCTAATCTATCATCTTACCAGTTACCTAACTACCAACCACATTTATAAAACTCAGCTTTTCAAGAAAAGCTTTAAAACTTTTGTAATGTCACGACAGCCTGATTCAGCAGGTGTAAAAGTAATAAGGGAAATAATAAAGGTTTTGAACACCTAAATGAAATTCTCATAGCAGGTCCTATTGAAGAAACATCTTAAAAAAAGCCCAAACCCTGCAAAATGACTCCACTGCTTTGAAACTGGGCAGCACAGTGGCTTCCCGAAAAAGGAAGATTAGGAGATAGATAATGGATGGATGGATGTTTTCAAATTATGAAAGACACATGATCTGATTCTGTGTTGGCAATAGGGTGTGCATGTACAGAACACATAGAAGAAAAAAAAAAAAAAGCATAAAACATGTTTCACAGCAGCACTAACATAAAACTACTATAGATAAGGCCCATAATTAAAGAACAACAAGAACAAATATTGACCTAAGTCTGCTGGCCTGATGGATTAACAGGCAAGTATCCCAATTCAATTTGAGTCTCTAAAACCCGTCTGAGAAAGCCTTATCGAGCGGGTGAGCATTGTGTATTGACTCTCTTCAGGCAAGTTTTGGATTTTTTTTCCCTTCAGCCCCAGTGACAAGTATGTAGAAGCAATGAAGGCTCAGAATGATGATGATGTCAGAGGGATATATGAGAAACACAAGCCTAATTTGAGTAGATGTGGATAATTATTACTAATGAGTAAATACTATAAGCATAACAGCCAAAGAAAAATACTTCTTTATGGAGTCTTAAGTTGTATAAATGGGCTTATGCAACAGAGCTCTACTCATTTACAAGAAAGTCTTATGATAGTTCAATCTATTTTAGATCGCAAGTAACTATAGCAACAACACCAACGGCTTTACCTACATAATTAGCTATGTACTAGGAGATGTCCAAATACAAGTGTATAATTATATGCATTTTTTAAAAAATGTGTAATAATGTGGTGTATTATCTGTTCAATTTCAGTAAATTATCCATCATACATAACACAAAATATAGTAGAAGCTCATCAGAGTTTGAAACTGAACTAAATCTGCCATTAGGACAATGAGGCAAAACTTTGATGAATAAACAGTATGTACATATCACTGGAGGCAAAGGTACTTACCACAGAATACACATAAATTAAGATCCTACTTTATAAAGATACAGAACATTACTGTGCAGAAGCAGTAGAGCTTTGATTAAATCAAGTAATTCTCATGTGTTTGACCTTGTTCAGGTTATCACATCCTTAGCATCTATAACAGCCCATTATCACAACATGCAGAGCAACAGTCTACAATTTCCAGGCAAAGCCAGGCAGCTGCATGCTTCACACAAGAACAGGAAAATTTTCCATTTAGTATGTATGTAACCCACAGATTTCATATTTAACACAGCGCACACAGTCACAGAAAGACAAACAAGACATATCAAAGTACCACAATTCCCTCCAACCTTTTCTTGCCAGCTGATTAAAGCACAAAGATGCTCTACAGCTAAATCACAATGTACCGAAGTCCTCTTCCTCTTCTTTATAAAGCAGATAGATAAAGCAGGCTGTCAAGACTGCCCCGGCCAGCTACAGTGACACCACACACGGACATAATTATATACAGTATAACACACCATAGACAGGTTAGTGTGATACACAAAGACATGTTATTTAACATGTAACAAATCTACATTATTTCAGTCAGTCAGAAAGACACAGGAAAGTAAACCAACATCAAGACAGACTGGAAAAGTTAAAGACAAGACAAACAATATGCCTACATTAAAAAAGGAAGACAAGGATATGCTTGGATTAAGAAGTTTTAAATCATAGTGATAAGCTCATGCTGCATTTTGGTTTTTACAAATATTCAGCACCTCTTAGATTCTGCATAATACCTGGATGAAAAACTCTTCACATTACAGCTACAGCTAATAAAAACCTGTTTGTTTTTTAAAATCCATTGTCAAAGGCCTTAAGCTTCACAGAGATCACATGATTGAGACCTTTTGCTGCTGGATGCCTCGACTATTATAACAAGGAACATCTGGCACTATGCCAAAAGGATGTCTGATTTTTCTCAGTTCCCTTGTGTGTGTTTACAACTGTTATGCATAAACAGATTGAAAAGCTGTGGAGAACATCAAATACCTCCATAGAGCTCTGGACAGAATCAGTTCAGGTTAGTTTACCAGGTTTCCCACAAGTTTATTTCCAAAGAGCTTGTGAACAGCTATAAGAGGGCTGTCAGCTCGAGCTAAAGCATGAGTCCATCTCAATCTGGGACAAATCAAATTAACAAAATCAGATAATGATTTCTCAAAGGCTATGGCAAGATGGGAAAAGTGTCATTTTAAAGGTTATTGATTAAATTAAGATTAAAACCGATTGGTTTGGGTTTTGAAATGTTTTCTTCAAAAACAGCAGCATTTCAGTTCAAAGTAATGGCAGTGTCTAATTATTGATGACATTATAACAGGGCTTATATAAAACCACTGCTTACTTAGGATGAAGAGCACATAGTAGTAATTCTGCTTCTTCAACAACTGTCTGAACTACGCCTTATATTAAACTTACCTGCAGACAGGCCACTCCTATTCCTACAGCACCAATGACCAACAGGTGGTCTGCCAGAAACTGCTCCAGCTTAGTGATGCAACCACCCTGCAGGGATAAAAGCTGAACGTTAAAAATGTTATAAAACACAAGGTATACCATTCATTTTTGATGATGATTATTTAAAACTGTCAGAAAATTACTTCACAGATATATCCATTATCTTTGACATGTCATATTATGCTTTTGTTTAATTCTGAGGATAAATGATGTAAGTTGGTCCACAGTAAATGATAAAAAGAGGGAAGTGAAGAGTTTGACATAAAGTTAGGAAATGTCACCTATGCAGCATGGATAAACCTTCAAAACCTCATCTTTTATTCATTTCCAGAGAGCTCTCTGTATCAGAGAAATGTTTCTGACTACCATATTTTCACTGTTTGTTACTGTTTTATTTCAGCAGGTGCCTTAAGGTGAAATATCACGACATGCTTCTCATTTAGCCTTGCTTCTACTCCTGGAGCACTGACCTCCACCTTGTAGATGTTGGAAGGATGGTCTCTCTTTCCACAGTTAGGAGTGATGGTCTTACAGCAGCTGTCGGGCACCACCCTGCCTTCTGCCTGCTTTGATGAGATGTACACACTGAACATCCAGTCATGGGAGTTGTTGCTGCCACAGCACTTGAACTAGAGAGGCAGAAAGAGGAAAGTGAAGGGTTTCAGCTTATAAATCATCAAATCCATCTTCTTTATTGTAATTATAGACATTTTAACCTGCAAATCAGTAAATACACAGAGCCTTGAGAAATTATTTTAACCTAATCTCAAAATATTCTAAAACTCCTTCACATTTGGTTACTAAAATTAGAGATTAAAAATTATTTTTATAACAAGGTGACTACATAAAAATAAATATAGTCCATACATCCTGTTGCAGTTTGTCCACGGCTACAGTGATGGCTGTCTTCTCTGGCTGGGCATAGTTCTCTGTCATTGTCTGGCTGAGATGCTGCTTCAGCTCCTCACTCAGCTGGAAATCAATGAACACAGAAATAAATACAAGTGAGTGAAAGTGTAAAACACTGTACATCAGAGGATATTTACAAGAGACTGCAATAATTATTTTGTAACCAGTTTCATTTACACATGAAAAACATACAAAATACAGAAAGAATAGGAAGGTCAAAATGTGTAGTAAACGTGTATGAGTTGTGAGATTATTCAAGTGAAAAGCCTGACAAAAATGACAGATGTCAAGGTGGATGGACAGGTAATAACTCCTGTGTATCTGTGAGTGCTGTGATTGAAAATAAACATCATATTGGAAGAACAGGCTTTAAATATAGCCTTCTGCACCGTGTATGTATATACTACACACGCACACACAAAGAGAGCCAACAAGAAACAGAGAGAGGATAAGAGCCCTTATCTTTAAAGTGATTCTATCCTGTGCTGAACCCTCTTCCATTATAATAAATCTCTGAGCTTGCCTGGAGATAGCGAGGTGCTCTCTTCCGCCTAGCTGACTGACAGGCAGATGTTTGTGAGATAGCAAGATCCTAAGACCTGTGAGTTAGATAAACTCCAGCTCAGTGCAGGTGGCAGTGACATCCCACATACATATAAAAAGAAGCAGCCAAAAAAAAAAAAAAAAATCTAAGCTAAAGGATCTACTGCACAATCTGTGACTCCTCACCAGCCATGTTCTATGAGTCAGAACAAAAACCACTGGGAAACCTTTTTACATGGGTGAACATAAAAAGATAATGCCAGGCCAGATAATAACTGCTCTACAGGTCAGGACGACAAACAATACAACAACACATCCAAATTCATTTGACGGAATATGGTATTATCAGATTAACAACCTATAAACTTGTATTTTTAGTTTTATTTTTTCAAGGACATAATGTTTTAGTTTAGCACAGGCAACAGCTGTGAAACTGAAAGTGAAACGCTCATGTCCAAGCTCAATGCAGTTAGATATAGCTAGTCATCAGCAATGGCCTCATTCTACAGTACATCATGCAAACGCAGCAAAATCTTAAGGTGAGCCTGAAAGATGTTACAGTGCCAACTGTACTGTGTACAGTGTACTGCAGAGGAAAAAAAAAAAAAACTGCTTAGTCTTAGCCTCTGCCTTCTTTCCTTTTGAAGTAGACACAGCTCTTCTCCACACTACTGAACTTTCTAAGGCAGTCGAGATATTCATTGTAGAGAAACACTTAACTAGCAAGTAGTGCATAATAAACAGTGATCACTTACCCTTTGGTAGTACACATAAGCCAGTACTCCAGCTACCAGTTCAATCAAGAAAATGAACAGCAGACAGAAGAAATACTGTGGAGGAAAAAAAGGGCAGAGAGGGAGAAAGGAATGGAGCAATTCAGTAAATCAGACAAAAAACATCCAAACAGTTCAGATTCAGCCCAATCTGTCATTTTAAAAAGTTCATCAAAGGCTTAATAAAAATTTCCATCCAATGCTGCATCTGTCACTTCTAACATAGATGGCAATGCTGCACAGACAGAGACAAGCCGAAAGCAATTTGACAGGCTGTAGGATCAGATTTCTCTCGGGCATCTTATAAGGAGCTCTCTACGCTGACCGAAATCAGTCCCATGATGTATCATAATTAACCTAAAAACAAGCTTTGGCAAACTCTAAATGAAAATGATTTAAACAATCATCACTAAAGCAAAAGCAAAGAAAATAAAAACAATAATCAAAAATAAACCCTGACGTGTAATTTTAAGCTTCCACCTTAATGATAAGCATCGCTATGTAGCAAACAGATCGCCCACACATTGAGTGCTGACAGACTGTTGTAGAATGACTGAGGTCAACACTTCAGCTTGCCTTAGACTGAAATTACACAAGCACAAATTTTCATTGTTCAGAAAATGGTCCCTTGCACACCACACAAACATGGACAATGCCACATAATGCAAACACACACGACTAATTAGGCCCACTTGTCACAGAGTAGGACACAACTGTCTGACAGCAGCATCAGCGCCGCTTCACTGAAGACTATTACGGAGAGACAGATGGTACTGCCCACCCTGTGCAACACAGCAAACAAAGGGATGGCAAACTATTGGTCAAAAATCAGCTGCAGGGGAGCAGTGATCTCAATAATTTAGATTTAAAACACTTCAGCAAAAGTCTTCTTCTGCTTTGCAGTTATCATAGTAATTATGTCATGCAGGAACAAAGCCTGCACTGTATCTCTTGGTTACAAGATTTCAAAAAACAATCCAGTCTCTGTGCGCCTGCTGCCCACACAAAATTCCAGCTTCAAACCTTCTTTAAACACGGACTTAGTTACATGCTGGCTTGACTCAAACTCCCAAAACTAATCTATAAATAGCACATTAATACAACCAAAGTGCACCACAGACTTGAAATTATCAACATATCATTCTCTTCACTTCCACAAGCTCTTTTCTCTCTCCTGCTGCTCCATCCATCAACCATAGGTAGACAGACCTATAAATAGCTCTGCGGCAGGGAATGTTCACCTCCTGCCTGCTTCTCTCCCACTGGGTCCTGTCTCTACAAAATAATGAGGACAGTGAGGGTCCTGTCAGAGCCATTTGTCAACATCCAGTGCTAGACCTTAGACCACAGGCAGCATGGATGAGTTCCATTTTATGCTGTTGCATAGTTGCTATATACAGTAGCTGTGCAGAAAAAGGCAAACCTTAGCAAACATGTGAGCTAGCATATCTCAATGTAGACATTTCTTCTATACTAACAACATCAAAGCATACTCCATCAAATATAAATTAAAATATAGAGAGAGTGAAAAGAAGCAAATAAGATCATTAGTGGTAAAAAGTGACCATTTGTTAATATATCAAGTAAGGCTACTGATGCCTCCATTTATCTTTATTTATAAATTGTTACCTGTGTAGTCTGCAAATTTGTATACAGACAAATGTATTAAGTACAATATACAACTAGAAACCCTGTCTGTGGGTCTCCTGTCTCACCACGGACAGACAGCTCCTCTGCTCTCGGATCACAGCACAGCAGCCCAGGAAGCCTGTAACCACCACCAGGCTGCCAGCCAGGATGAGAATATAAGCTGAGGCAGCAAAAGTGCTGGATGCCAACAGACTCAAGTAGTCGCTCTTCTCCACCAGTGTCCAAACTCCTACACCCAAAACAGCAGCTCCACCCACCTGAAAGACAGGGGAGAGAGGAGGTGGTGGGGTAAGAAAAATGTTATTTAAGTATAAATGCAATGAAAGAGATACTATAAAACAGTTTCAATTTTAAAAAGATATGAAATCCATCTTAAAATAGAAATGTTAAATAAAAGCATTGTGAAAATGTGTGTCAGAGGAAAGAGGACATGATGCTGTGACCAGAAACAGGAAATGTTGTGAAAACATTGTGTGTGTTGTGTCAATTCAGTCTTAAAGAAAGACAAAAGTATTACACTTTACAGAGCAGGAAGTGAGCCTAATGCTATTAGATGACTAAAAAGCAACAATCAGAGAAAACAATGGAAGAGAGTGGAATTTAAAATGGATAAAAAGAAAAGAAATTAGGAAACAATGAAACACAGAAGTGGCTAGTCATGGACAGTAACAACGATAGGAGCAAAGGGACATTGGAGGTCAAGTCAGGGTATAATGACCACTCCCTTACAAACTATCCTGAATAACAAACCCAGGGCAGCGTCCAGATCTGTTCCTCTCATCAGTTTCAGAAGCAGCCAGAAAGGAAATGCCTCAGAGTCTCTTCCCTTTATCCTCCAATCTATTTCCATCAAACGCTACATCCAATCTCTCTACTTCATAACAACATGTCTAAACTAGGGGGCACCGCTTTAATACATACAAGGCCCAGTGGGCCAACTCTTCCTATGCTATGGTATATTTAGGACTTTATGTTGTGTGTGATTCCCCACATCTCTCCACAATAGGTTATGAGTATTTCTGTGTAATAATTTCTCTAGTAAAGCATACTTTACCTTTATATACAAATAACTAAGTTTCTCCTTCTATTATCTAAAACAACTGACTCACATCCTTTAATAAGGTTCAACAGTCTTAAGTAAAAAAAAAAAACAAAGAAGTGCTCCTAAATGTTTTGTATATTGCTCCTAATAAAAAGTTTTTAAAAAAAAACAAAGCCATTATGTCCTGACAAAAGCAGTAGCAGTAATGTTTTTAGCAGTGAACTGCAGTATTGTAAAGTGTGGTGCCAGAGAGAAAGTTTGACACACTCTTTCCTATTGAACACTGACAGGCCCTAATCGATGGCTCACTCTGGGCCATGTCTACAGCTCAGCCTTTTCAGACCACGATGTCTAATTAAACTCTAGTGAAATTCCCCTTCTTCTTCTTCTTCCTCTTACCATTTTTACAACCTTACTGTACTGGTCTGGTTCAAACACACAACTTTCTGATACTTACAGTCACTGTGAGGTCTGCCAATGATATTGAAAAGCATAAGCTAAACTAGTTTCTGGATCTACAACCCAAAACAGAAAACCCCTGGCCTTATCCTTAATGCTGTTTGTAAATACAAGCCAGCAGATTCCCAAGGGAAACCACTGGAAGGGATTTTGCTGTAAGATTTTGGTGATGCAGATTATTCCCTGTTGTTGTCACTTACCCAGAAGAGAAAGTTGAAAACGAAGAGCAAGTACTTCAGACACACTGTCAGCCAGTCCTCCTGGTCATCTTTATAAATCGCTGACATCTTCCTTCTTCCAGTTCAGATCTGAAAATACACATTTTTTTCTCAATACAAAAGATTTGTAGAACTCAGTGTTTGGTACTGCTAGTCTTTAAATGAATAAGGAGTCTGACACTTTCATGAATTAACTTAATATTACAACTTCATGACACTATCAGCATAAAACAATAAATTCATGACAATTAATTGCAGCTGAAGCAATCCAAATTAGCCAGGCTAAAATATCTCCTCATGTCAAAGCTTGGTTTAGTATGAAATTTGACAGCTTAGTATAAAATGTGTTTCACGGCAAATCAAAGTCATCAAGTGATTTTGTTTACCAGACCGATCCAGCCGCCTTTCAAATGTCTTAACAGCAACATCCAAGCAGCAAGTGTAAGTTAGTTTCTGGCTTCTCAGTTTGCATTATTTACCAAGTCAAATATGTTAAAAAGAAAACGACAAGCTTCGTTTTCATGTTTTTCTTACATGTAAACTGGAATCATACTAACAAGCTAAATATCTAAATTCCTGACACCATAATGCACCTTCACACTTTTCATTTTGAGTACTTTTCATTGAAATCCCTTGCTGTCCTTTTATTAGCAAGACCTCCCTCAGGCTACATCTCAGTAACCCATAAGTAATGCTGCATGCAAGTTCACACAATATCATCTTTCTTTATTTCCTCAAACAATATCTTTAAATTATTCATAGAAATGAACGGACCATAAACCCCTGAATCATTAATTGGGTGCAGTCTCGTTTCTGTAAATAAAAGCCATAGGGTGGGAAGCACTTAGAGCAGACCCATAAAATTGATCTACACAGTATCCTTCTGTGGACAGCAGGCAAATAGTGCAGGTGTTGGATTAATCATTTGCCTAGAAGGAAAAGATCTGGATTACCTAACCAGCAAGCTTGGTTAAAAAAAAAAAAAAAAAAACACTAACTTCTAGTTGCTTCTTTGCATGCAAGGTATTTGGGTTTTACTGGCCCAGGTGGTGAGATACTGTATCTACCTTCAGCCAGTTTCATCTGTGGTGTTTCACAGCATTAAGCTAATTTTTCCATAAAGTATCCCCACTGCTGTGGAAATTTCACATATGTAACAGAAAAACTAGCTCTGGTTACTGTTCCCTTTTGGTATTTTGAGATGCTGTTGTTTCTTTAAATTCAATTTTCAGTGCTGGGAGCACCACAAAGGAGGCTCAACTCATTTCATAACACTTGGCTAAAATGAGAAACCTCTGGGATGCAGAACTCGGCACATAAAGCCAGTCTAACTTCATGGCTTATCAAACCTATCACACTATATTAAAGCAGATTAAAAACTATTCCATTTAAAGTATCTCGAGTAAACCTCCTTTTTTCTATGACATTTGATTGAGACCATTTTATAATTAATGTTTTCAAAGCCTTCACATGTGAAGTCCCCGCCCTGGCCTTGTGATTAAATCACCTGTGACAATATTCTGTTTGAAATATTAAGGTAGACTAGTTATTTTAGCAGGCACGTGGTTGGTCATTTTACAGTATATAAGTTATATATATATCTAAATATATATAAAACTAATAAGGCCTCCCATTGTTGCTAGAAATGACACGTCCAGACACGAACATTTAAAGTTAACAGCGTTTCTGCCTCACAGGTTTTGTACTTTGACCACTGCAGTCGCCCTTCAGCGTCACAAGCGACGCATAAATCAAGACAATACACGTCCTTTGTGTTTTAAAACAAAACTTTCTTGCTCCCTGCTTTTACAGGATGGGCCGTAGCTAATGTTAAACGCAAGCATCTCGAAGAAACGCCCCCCCCCCCCACCTGCGTGGTTGATGCGCAGGACAAAGTTTAACTGAATTATCGTGTTGTTTTATCATGAAACTGTCTGTTTTAGCCTCGTAGCAGAAAATATACTCACCAGACCGACGTTTTGTTAGAAAAACAACCTCGTTTTGTTGCTGTTTTCCGGTCGAATCAGCCCGCACGGTTCTGCAGCACTGGGCTCTCTGGTCCAGACGAGCTTGTTGCTTTCACTGTCCGGGAGCAGGTTTGTCTGCATGCTGCCTTTAGGTGCAGCTCGTATTTTTTTTTTTTTTTTGGAATCTCTCGCCGTTATTGTCCTGCCCTCTGAAATTATAACAGAAATTAGGCCTAATCTAAAAGAGGCTGAACTGCATCTTGTGCTTTTCTTTAACTCTGTGTTCGTCAGGAAGTATGTACCTTGATCTCATGTTTTGTACAAGAGCTGCGACCTATTTTCCAGCTTCCAGTTCCTGTGTATTTAGTTTAAAAAACTTCAAAATAGAAGTCACATAAATACCGGTTCAAATAAATCTAAAATGTGCTGCATAATGAACCCCATTTAACAACAAATGCACAATAAAAATGTGAATTGACACAGAGCTACAGACGTTTCTGGTTTATCGTGTGGATATAAGAAACATAAATGCACATTTTTATAAGTGTAAATTGCTGTTAAAGGGGCCGTTTCTTTAATTAAAGATTATATAAGATTATCATTCTGTGTTAAAAGTTGAAGTTTAGTTTATTCCCTTTTATTTCACCACATGTTTAGATTCCTGATAGTCACTGAAGGCAGCGCCAGTGTGAACTTGTGGAAAGAGTCACAATAGGGAGTGACAGAGAAGGAAATGGAGCTGCCATCCTGCTCCACCACCCTGCAGGCTGAATACCACTGTGCTATTGACAGCGCAGCCTCGGTTACAGTGTAACAACATACGCTGTTCAGAATATCATGCAGAGTTGTACATGAACAAACAGAGAAAAGGCCCTGCAGTGAACACAGCATCAAACTGTGTGTGGTTTGTTTGTTTGTTTGTTTTGCAAGGTCAGTTTTAATGTACACTTGAAGCTCTTACTATTGACGTGGATACATTCATTATGAATTCCTGTCAAGGCAATAAAAGCAACAATTCACTTTCCAGTTTTTTTTCATTACAAAATGACAGAACTAAGAGGCTCTGTGACCCCAGGTGGAGAAATGGTAATTTGGTATTTCAGCACTGAGCTGATCAGCATTAATTTGTCTCAATTTGTCTGGCTATCATTTCTTTCAGGAGTGATTCAATCACCAAAGAAATGTGCAACAAAACTGCAAGGCTGAAATGTGTATTATAAGATGGTTTATGAAAGCAAAGGAAAAGCAAGAGAAATAAGGGTGCTAAATGTTTTTGAAATAATAAAGAAACTGACAGTCCAGGTCCCTTAACCACCATGCCCATATCTGTGCAATGATTTTTTATTTTTACGCTTAATATTCCCCACCACAGCAAGACTTCCACTTTGTCCAAAACAAAGTCTTTGCTGTCTATTTGCTACTTTTTTCCACCTCAGTAATTCAATGAGCTATTAGGAGCAGAGGATGGCTGCAGGGGGAGGAACTCTGCAATGGTCACCTGCTCTGGAGACAATCCGTCTACCAAAACAACATTACTTAGGAGAGGATGTCATCCATCTGGGCAAATTTTCCCAGTAAACATCATCCAGCGTCATTCTATAACTAGGAATTTGGAGCATGTCTGTCCATTTTCTCATATTTGGGTACTTGACACATGGGAGAATGTGGTTTCCTGTGGAGCCAACTCATTTCTATGCCTAGCCAGTGCCTCTCTGTCCACTTTCATTCAGCTGTAGTTAGTTTATCACCTCTCATGCTTTGTTGCCCACTAAGCCCTCTAATGCTTTCTCCCACTCAGGGGAGGGAGTAAGCAATGACTCAGTTTGCATGTCAAATACAAACTGGTTAAAAGGAAAGTCAATACGGTGTGCATTGGCGTGTGCATGTGTGATTGCATGAGTGATGAGTGATGAGACACTAAAATAATAGAAAGCTAAAAACAAGAACTGAATGCATTCGGTTGTTTAAATTTCACACTGTATTCGCCAAGTATTGACATCTGTTTGGATGTGACCCATCTAATTAGGTAGAAAGCTGTGTGTTTATCTCATGGTGACAATGTACACAGACAAGATAAATGATTCGAGTCTATAAAAGTAATGCATAAATGGTGAATGACTTTTTGAAAATTAAAATGTTTAATGGTACTATTGCACATTAAAATGAGACTGTATCATATATGTTTTATTTATATAATGAAATCAGTAGTTTTGCATGAACCAAAGCTTCAAATCTCAGTAAAAGTGCAATGGAACAAGGTCTGTGCCTGACCTCTTGTGGTCAGTCACACCAGGAAGCCACATGGCAGATCTCTCTAAAGACAGCTCTCTAAAGTCAGTTTGTCCAAGTTATGAAGAAATGAGAACAGCAGCAATATCTGCAGCACAGTTCATGTGAAGGGCAGGTCCAAAATCTAAAAGGAGATAACAAACTACAAAAAGCATTTCTTGTTACAGTGAAAGTGCAGAGCAGGTTATTCTGTGTCATACAACATCCAGACACGTGTGGTGAATGCAATCTGTGGATGGGAATTTTTTAAAGAGTCCAATCTCAAATGAAAGAGAAAAAGTCAAAAGATGAAAAGCAGAAGTTGTGTCCACATGGAGTTGATGCTGCCTTAGTAAAGATATCTAGACAGAACACAGGAACTTCTCCTCTGGCAGTAGACTGCTGGCTGTTGCCATATCTGAAGTAGAAGGACTTCCTGCCTTCTGTAAAAAACTTTAACTATTAGAAATACAGTTCTGACATTTGCAACAACCCAAATCTGGTTGTAAAATCCACGTGTTATGATAATTTTAAATGGAAATAGACTTCCTGCCTTGATACACTTACCTGCTTCAACTTACCTAGGATTAGTAGGCACAGTGTTGCATGTCCAACAGGCTGCAGTAACATATGGCAGTAATGGGCAGCAGCAGCTTGTAAATGTATGTATCAGTAGTTTCAACATGTTGATGCTGCTCCTCCTCTACTCTGCTGTCTATACATTTCATTGAACTCTTTTAACTCTATTCATGAGAATGTTGGTATTTGCGAAATTAAAGCTACACTCTCACTGTATTGCTACAGCCAAATATCACCCCCAGCGTTTCTCTTAATAGCAGCAATTCCTACAAACAGTCTTGATACTCCAGTATATTATAAACTGCACATCACTTCCTCACATCAGAACTGATAATCTATAAGAGGGTCCTCACATTCACTGCTGGAGGGATTACAACATAAGATCAGTCCTGATCATCCCTCTTAGCAGATTCAGTGTCTTGTCCAAAGACAGTAAGATGCTGAGGGCATTAAACTTTTAGGTCACCTTAACTATATCTAAGTGCAAGATCACCACTCGTAATAAGTCTGGCCCTGGCTCTTTGCAGCTTTTCGCAATTTAGGCTGATAATGGAACTCATCAGAACAGTTTATCACGTCTTTGTCATGTTATCAGCTGTGTGGGGCTTGTAAGTCAATCAATAGTAGTCTTCCCACTGCTTTCACTTCTGACTCCTGTCTATGTGCTCCTTCCCCCACACTGATTTGTGTGTGCTCGATAGAGTGGATGCACATATTATCCTCAAGTGTGATGCGTGGGCTGATGTTCTTAAGCACCACTGATGAAGCCCATCTATAACTGTGACTAAAACCTGGTGTGTTTTATTGTGTTTTTGAATTTCGTTAATGGCAGAAAATATCTTAAAATATCAGAAGGCTACTACCACATTCCTTTGATAGAGTATGAAATGAGTAAATAATCAAAGAGGTACAGATGCACAGATCAGCTATGGAAAAAACATTATGAAGTAGGAAATAATCTATGACATATTTCCCAGCATGAAGGTAATATTCTCTGCGCATAAAAACGTGTGTTGAATTTAAATTGCATTAATATAACAATTTGGAAAATAGTCTGAAAATATACTCCTCAGAAAGTAATTTCCTCCAAAAATCCTTCAGTTTGAGACTCCACGTTTTTTCTTTCAGTGATATCTCTTACTACCAGACAATCTTTCTGCAATCAGAGAGAGGATGTTGTCAGGGTTGAAGCAAACATGAGCAAATGTGCTCTACAATGGAAGCAAAAGGGAGAATTTGTGACCTGAAAGACTCACAGGAAAAGGGCAGTGAACAGTGGGGATAAATGTTAAAATGGCCAATCATGCTATACTCTATCTGGATTCAAAGTTCAAGCATGTTGTACTCACAGTCACAGCACAATCAGTGATGACACAGTAGGTGTTTTGCCTTGATCAGCCAATGAGAAGCGCCTGCTGTGTCTTCACTGATTGAAATGAAGAAAGAGGGCAATGTTCATTTCAACAGCAGAACATGTGTTAAATATAACAGTATTAGTACATTATTTTATATAGTTACTATTTTGTTGCAAGAAACGTAGTGACCCCACATGCTTTGTTTTTTTATTTTTCATATAACCATGTCATCAATTTTCCTTTTTATAAGAATGGACACAATGTTGATTTAGATCTTTATATTTCCATACTTTGCCTGTTACTCATTTTGATTAAAAAACAGCCTGTCAGTTTCCTGTAGCTACACTACCCTGAACAGCATGGATAACATTTCAACACCTATGTTGCGTAAGAGAGCTGCAGATACGCTCACTGGTTGCCGGAGGGTGTTTCTGCCTCTGGTGTGAGGAGGCATCTGTCCTTGGAAAGCAGAAATGTAATCCTCTTTGTTACTATTATAATAATCTCATCTCGTGTCGATGGGGGGTTTGTTTGGAACAGCAGGGCAGCTCACAGTTTCACCACCCTGCAACTTTCTCTCCGGGAGACCCCCATCGGGATTACGCAAATAACTTTCCATGGCGCACGAGAAAATAGAAATTGTGCGACTTTCGGGTGCGGGGAGATACAGGTGTTTCCAAGCGGTGAACTCGAAGGCAAGACGCATTTTCTGAAGTGGACTTCTTGTTAAAGTGAGGAAGCTGGGAGCTTTTTTTTTTTTGGTCCTGGGTGATACTTTCTTCTTCCACTGATGCTTTTATCTAAAAGATTTGACATGAGCGAGCAGGTAGGCAGGAGGACATCTAAACGGGACGCGCGGGTGAGTCCTGCTGGGATCAAACCTGCAACCTTTCAGTCGCAACACGGTCTCTCCAGCCAATAGACTTCTCTGCCAGCCTGAGTCCTCCCACTAAAACAACCTGTGTCATATCTACATTATGGATTACTGGATGTTTCACCTCGCGCAAATCCATTTAACAACTTTTCTGAGGGGCTGGATTTAATTTGCTGGAAACTGCATATTTCCTCCAGATGATTCCTAATATGACCTTCATCTTTACATGTGTTCAAGCCATGTATTCTGTGGCTTAGTTTTATTTTTAACATCTTTCTTTTGAGAATCCAAACCCTCCGTACACTTAAAAGAGTTGTATCCTAAATCTCGCCGGCTCTCATGGGACTGAGGCATTCGTCGCGTTGTTTGCTGCTACGGCGGAAGATGGCGGAGGCGGACAGCTCGGAGGTAGGGACCTTGTGGTGTCCTGCACCCGATAATAGCAGGACCAGAGCACTCTCCATCTGGTTATTTTTCCGTTTACAACACGTTTGACTTGAATATGTTCTGTGTTTGTGTAATTATGGTGCCAACTACAATTAGGAGCAATGCTGAAGCGACGGCGTGCAGGCAAAGAAAAGTCTTTTTCCCAGTGTCCTGCAGATGTTACTGGTGCTCTAAGTAGATACACGCAATTGCAATGATAATGTGATAATGCATGCAGAAGATTAGCAGATGGGATGATTGATCAGCTTTGGATGCAAGCATGGACGTACTGAACGTGGATTTGTCCGCTGTCCTTGGTGCTGAAACTGATCCTGCATCTCTTGCCGGCTCTTCATTGAGTGCATCACCCCTTTAGCAAGACTCCTATCCGTTAGAATTACAAGCGCTCTATGCTATTTTTAATTCATTATTATTATACGCTCAGTATTTTAATGTAAAGGGATATCCAGTCACTCAAAACGAGCCTTTCAGTTCTGTAAATTGTCTCCCAAGAAACACAATCCTCGCTAAACTCACTACTTTTGAATTCTTTGTTCTCTGTATAATTTATTTCTGATATAAGCTCTACCAGTTACTTTCTGTTTCCTCCCTGACAGCGGCAACAGCCTGTCACACCCCCCCTCTCTCAGGCTGCCCAGCCCTCCCCACTGCCTAAACCAGTGCCTACTACCCACCATGTGCCCTGCGCCCCCCATACCCCTCACGTAGCAGCCCTGACGACCTGTCCTGGTAGAGGCAAGATTGCAAAGTTCATCAGTCCAGAGGAAATGACATCTCGGGACTACTACTTTGACTCTTATGCCCACTTTGGCATCCACGAGGTAGGCAGACCAGGCTGTAAGCAGCAGCCTGTTATGGTTAGAGTAAAAGAATGACACCAGATGCTCCCTGTTCTGTCTACCCTGATGCTCCTCGACTTGCCAAGGAATTTCAACCCTGTTAGTCTGACTTTCTGTCAGCAGGATGTCAGAAACTTCAACTGACTTCACACCAACAGATTCCCATGAACAGATACGCTTTGATTTTGGTAGTGATCCAAATCTTCTGTTCAGCACGGATGATATTTTTACTGATAACTGAGAGCCTATTGCACAAAGACATTTCATTCCAAGTTTTCAGTCCATTGGATCTAAAAACAAATTGTAAGCTGACACTGTAAAACCCACATATAAGTGTTAAAAATAAGTGCTAAAAACAACAAACTAATGATCCAAGGGAAAAACACAGAAGCGTGCTCAGTCCTTCAGTATTTTCAGATATTTTTCTCACAAGAAAAACCCAAACACCATCAAATACACAATAACCCAGACTTCACTCAGAAGAGTAAAGTTGCTGTTTATTGCACATATAAAGATATCTGAATACAAATGTTAGAAACATCTGTCTGCCTATAAGTACCAAACTTTAAGTTTTAAAAATGATTCTTTATCCCTGGGGAAATAGAAAGTTGCTGACTTATCTGAGTGTCTTCTAGCTGACAAAAGAGGAGACTTTCCATTACCAGCTGGCACTATAGAAATCTGATGCACTGTAATAGTCTCCACAGCACTCTATAAATGAATACGAGCTGTCTCTGTCTTTTACAGTCATCTGTAGAGATATACCCTAACTAATGACCTTGATCTGTGAAAGGGTGGTGGTGGAAAAGTTTGGGGACGTATAGACCTTTTTAAATAGTGTCCATATTTAGCATGTGGGTCAGGTTTTTGTCTGCTTGCAGACAAAGAGAATGTCCTGATTAGAGGAGTGCAAGGCAAGAAAAAAGGAAAGTGGGATGTGTGAATGGGCTCTGGGAGATGGATATCAGGCGCTCTCCAAAGGCTTTATGTTGTACTCCTGTCTATTTCAAGCAGCTCTGACACTGTCACAGAAGCTTTTGGCCTAAATAATGCCTCATCTGCCTTTATTATACATGAAACGATGCATTCACATACTCATGTGTACACATTATGTCTGATATGTATTCTTTTGATTAGTATAAAATCCATGGGGGCTTGTATGGGACTCAAGACCACAAACCTCATTATGTATCATAGCTATGAAATTTCAGCTTTGTCTCCGATTTCAACAGGAGATGCTAAAAGATGAGGTGCGAACGCTGACCTACCGGAACGCCATGTACCACAACAAGCACGTGTTCAAGGATAAAATTGTGCTGGATGTCGGTAGCGGCACTGGGATTCTCTCTATGTTCGCTGCCAATGCAGGCGCCAAACATGTGTATGGGGTGAGGCAGATAGATCCTTTTACCACTAACAAATACTCCACTATCTAACACCCTGTGTTTCTGTTGAATTCTTTGAGAGAGAAAAATCACACATCCATTCAGTGTCCAAATGAAATTATCATACCTGGCTCTGTCTTTTATCTCAATTCCCACTCCAGATCAGGCATATACATACACACACACAAATACGCTGCCTTTTTAAAATTCCTTATAAGGGCCAGTCACTAGTCTCATCCAGAAATTGCTTCTTTCTTTCTGACAGTCTTACAAACAGAAGCAATAAGACACATCTGACTCTCCTTAGAGCAGGGCTGCAAGTCACAGGTTGTGCATTAAAAGCAGTGTCTTCCACAGTTATTTATGATTCATATACTCTATTACTCTTATGGATGGGAGAGGAAAATGATGTATTAGGTTTCATGGGACACATGGATATTAGTGTTTAGATGGATTAGGAGGGTTTGATTAAATTTGTCCTTCCGATATTATCCCAAAGGTCAAACTTCTATTCTATATGGTAAGGGAATATGGTAGATAACACACTGCTGGTCATGTTCACCGGCACAGAAATGATTAATATTATTATTATTTTTTTTTTATGAGTAAGGAATTTAAAATGTTTTTTTTTTTTAATTTCTAAATTATTGAAAAGTATAATCCCATGGACAATGCAGATATTGCAACAACCATTCAGCAGTTTCAGGCCTTTCAGGAGACACTTTAACCAGATCTTTGGTTTGGTCCTTGTGCCTACAGATAGAGTGTTCAAGTATATCTGAATATTCAGAGAAGATTATCAAGTCAAATCACCTACACAATGGTAAGTTGAAGCAGTTTTCTATTAATATATATTTTGCTATCCATTTGTCTGGATGCACAACAGTGTGATGACATCTGGATTAGAAGTAGCATGAAAAAGCCTCACATTTTCATCATTACCGTCACACCCGACAATATTAGTCACAGTTCTGATGGTTAACGGGCAGCCCATCTCTAATGTCAAATAGCCATAATCTCTGCCATCAATCAGAATTCCCTCAGTGGGGTTGATTACTATTGTAAAACGCCACCCTGAATTTCACAGATGGAGGACTGGCAACAGATGGTGGGTTTCATAACGTGCACATTTGACATTAGTCTGGTTTTATTTTAACTTTCATATTTACATTTGAGGCGTTTAGATGATGATCTCATTAAGGCAGTCAGGCATTAAAAACCCCATGATTTAAAGAACATTATTTATCCAGGAATGACCTCCAACAGTAGTCATCCAATAAGTATCCATGCAGATTAGATGCCGTGCTGGGTATAGTATGTTAGGTAATAGAGCTGGTCTGACCTGGCTGGGTTTTGTGTCTCATATATGCTTCCAGTACTTTTCTAAATTCTCAAAACTATGTAGTAGTCCCACTAGTTCTCCTTATTATACACAACTACAGCCATTCATGTTACTGTATTATTTATGGTGTAATCCCTAAATGTGATAATACTGTATTATACATATCTTATTTACAGTATCTTTCCTTTTTAAATGTTACCTCATTGTATGTCTCTTTTTATGGGTCAAATAGGCCAGGAAAAAAAAAAAGACAAATAAAAACTATACATAAAACTTCAAGGCACGAGTTGAAGGCAGCAATTAACCTGTACTAATTTACTGCAATCCCGAGATATAAAAACCAATGTCATCTGAGAATAGAGTCATTGTCTGATTTATATTAATGTGATGAAGATGCCAAAAAGTAATTTGGTGCCTGCTGTTTTGTGGCTGCCCACATGGCAGTCATTACCATTTTCAAGGGCAAGGTGGAGGAGGTGGAGCTGCCTGTGGAGAAGGTGGACATTATCATCTCAGAGTGGATGGGATACTGTCTCTTCTATGAGTCCATGCTCAACACCGTCATCTTCGCCAGGGACAAGTGGCTGGTATGATGATGCTACGGGGGCCTCGGGGACGGAGTTAAACTTACTGTGTGTGTAACTGGCTGGCTGGACAAATAAGGGATCTGACACATAAACACACCAGACAGTGATGAAGTAAAGGATTTACTGTACACTTGCTTGCATGCCCAGATGCTGAGGTCACTCATGGACGATCTGGTTTCTAAGCTCAGTAGCTGCCTGCAGGCTCTAACCTCAGCACATATGATCTAACATTACATACCAGGTGTGTGAACAATAAAGATGCCGGGTAGTCTTTGTAGTGTGTGCACTGATATTTGACGCTTTTCTGTGTTCAGAAACCTGGAGGCATGATGTTCCCTGACAGAGCTGCTCTCTATGTGGTAGCCATTGAAGACAGGCAATACAAGGATTTCAAGATTCATTGTGAGTAGCAGACTTGTTGCTTATTTTCATGTTTCTGCCAAGTTGCCTTCGTTTTTGTCTCTGTCTTTCTCCTTCTTAGTTGTACATAATTAATGATAAGTTGATATTGTAATCAATTTCTAAAGACTGATGGCTCCATTTTCTATAAACTCATACTTAATAAAAGGTTTTTAAGTTAATAGCTTAATTAAGGCTACAGCAGATGTTTTATTAAAGTTGGATCAGTGGATACTTTAGTGAGTTGAGGGCAGTGGCATATTATATCCTTATAAAGCTGAGATCGCAAATTTGCTAGCGAGACACATCAAGCACGCAAACCAACATTAGCATTTATTTGAAGGCACATTTCTGCCCATCTGATCAATGTTAGTCCGATACTCACTTTTCTCTTAGGTCTAATTTGCTTTCCAACACCTGCTTAGAGAAATGGCTCTTTAGCTGCTAAATGCTCCACTATGTTTACCAGCATGGGGTTGCCAGGTTTGGAAAATCAGCACAAAGTATTTATTAACGATTAATAAAACCATTACATTCAGTACAGAAACAAAGTGCAAAATATGCCTTTTAGAAAGTAGCACCAAACGTACGCTAGGGAGGGAGTTTATCCTAGAGTGCATTGTCTGCTCAAAGCTCACTCCATGTGTTCAAATAGCTATCACAGCAGGAACACTGAGCTTAACCTTGTGATCCAGAACAAAGCACCAAAATTAAAGGTGCTGTTCGCACTTGTACATGTGCAAAATCTGGGTCAATAACTTCTACTGAGTTTCCTTTTATTACACAGGTGGCCTTTTATATTCTATTATGTCTATATCTGCACATAAAAGTTTCACACAATTCCCCAAAGAATTAAGTCTACCCAAACCCTTATGCTCTTATTTTTAGTTTCTATCTATGTTGGTGGCACATTCCACCTTCTCATCATCCAGACTTAGTGTTTGGCCCCCTGACAAGTCAAGGTGGAGCAGAAGCACAGAGGGAATGGGGGAGGGACAGCTTACTTGTTGTGTTTTCAGCCCAAATTATAATAAAAAAAAAAGCATGCCAGACATGGTGGAGGAGGCCAGAATCTATTTTCAGGAGGGCTTGTCTTTCTTCACATAGGGCCTGGATAGACAGAAAGACAGTGTGACTGCTTGCCTGTTCTTCTTTCTGGCATGGTTAAACACTCTGTTTTTTTTCTTTGCTACCTTTTCTTTTGTGCTGACAGCTTGGCAGGAACAGGGTTTTGAAAGTGCATGAAAATTCCAAGAGTAAAAACCCTGGAAAACACATACTCTGTGCGTGTGTTGGTGTATTCATAGGGTGGGAAAACGTATACGGGTTCGACATGAGCTGCATTCGCAACGTGGCCATCAAGGAACCTCTGGTGGATGTGGTGGATCCCAAACAGGTGGTCACTAACACCTGCCTCCTGAAGGTTAGCCTGTGTGCCTATGTGCATAAATGCATATGTCTTTTAATTCTGTATGGAAACCTGCGTGTTTGAGGAAGACATCCAAGAAAGCAGGTTTTTCATCTTTCGTGTTCTGCCTCACGCACATGAATTCCTTTAAAAGAAAAAAATCTAAACATTCTCCATCTGCTGAGTCTATTTCCTAGTACATAATGGAGGTTTCTGGAGAGCTGTAATAGTCTGGGGCTCTGTTTCCATGGTTAAAGGACAACATTGGCTTGTCTTTCATCTCAAATGAACAGTGGACAGGGCATTCAACGAGATGATAGGTTTTTTTGTTTGTCCCTTCTACCTTTACCTCTCTTTTCATTGCATTTCCTCTTATACTGTTTCTTTTTTCTGTTTCGTATTATGCTTTTTTCGGAGTATCCAATATCTTTTTTCCTCGTACGTCTTATCTCTTTCTCATATCATTTTCTAGTTTCTCTCTCTTGCCTTCCAAGTCACTCACTTTTTCTTAGCCCCCATCTTCTGTCGTACAGCGAACAATGTCAGACCTCTCTAGTTTGAGCGAATAGGGAGGCCTCACCCTGTCTTTCCCTCTGTTCAATGGTGAAATGTCACATAAGAGGAGGCATTGAGTCCCCAGAGGGAATGAAATTGGCTTTCCATGGTTTGGATAAGGCCAGACCCTCCTTTTGTGTTCAGAAAGGGGAGTTATTTATCTTAGGGGGTGGCTAGTAGTTAGTTAGTGACATGCTGGTCAAAAAATTGTCATTGTAAATGTTTCTTTCGCATGGATGCATTCCAGGCTTATTCAGCTCTTCCTCCCCCTGCTTCCAGCCCCCTCACCCCGTCTTAATTCAAACTGCCATGCATTCCTCACACGTTAAAATTACGAAGTTGCTCCCAGAGACATTTCTCCCCTCCTACAAATTGCTGTATTTGATACTGGCCTGGTATCATTGGAAAGGACAGAGGTGTTAAATCACAATCTGTCATGCTGACACCACATGGCTGAGTGATCCACAGCCCAATAGGCCGGGCAATATGAACAGGTTGCAGTGTAAAATCTCTCCGTGTCCTTTTTTATTACAACATCATCTACATGCAAAGCAGAGATGCAGCTGCTCACATTCTACTTTGATGCCTGGCAGGTAATAAAATAGGATATTTGAATTTGTGGCCATATTCATAACGAAGTGCTCGATGTACACATGAACAAACTCACAGACCTTGTGTTCACTCATTCACACACACGCATGCACATACACACACACGAACCTCCCTCCCTTTTGTAGACTTGAGGGAGGACACCCACACAGCATGTGTACTGTGAGGAGGATTCATTTGCCAGCCGTGATTCAACCTGTGGGCTTTCACACACACATGCACACACACACACACACACACACACACTCACACATGCACAATAATCATGGTGAATAATCAAGAATATACATGTACTGCATGTGTGTGAGAGCAGTGAGGGTGACAAGTTGTGTGTGTGTGTTTCCGGGCAGTGATCTCCTAAAAGACATTTTTACAACTTAAAACAAATCCCTTTTGCATTTTTTTCCAGGAAGTAGACATTTACACTGTGAAGCCAGAGGACCTGTCCTTTACCTCAGCCTTCTGTCTGCAGATTCAACGCAACGACTACGTCCATGCCCTGGTCACCTATTTCAACATCGAGTTCACCAAGTGTCACAAGAAGACTGGATTTTCCACTGGTGAGACTAATCATATCTCTGTCCACGTTTAAAGGGTCTGTTCACCAAAATTATATTAAAACATTTTCTCACTATCCCCTACTATACTGTTTTTTAGCCAACTATTTTCTCACACTCCGGAATCTGTCGGTCTCGGTCATTTCTACCACCACCCTCATACAATTGTGCCTCCTACAAGAAATATTATTGGCTCTTTAGAAAATTTGGGGAAAAATGAAATGCAAAACTGCAAGTGTTAGCATGTATGTTTCAAAACAAGAGTATTCTTTAAATTTTTACTGGTAGATATAATGCATTGTTCATAATTTAGCACAATAACAAACACGCACACACTCACACCATTTGAATATTAAATGAAGAAGAAACATTTTCTGGCTTATCTGTTAATTGACAGTACTTGTGATTGATTTTAATTGGAGCTACTTTCTAAAAGAAGAAACATGTGTGAAGTCTTATGTAAATTCAAGTGAGAAAATAGTTTTCACACCCTTAGAACCAGAAAATTCAAAAGACTACATAAAAGTACAGAAGATAGACAACTTGTAAATTTAGTTTTAAAATTCTGGCCCAACCTGCAACAAGCTTCCAAATTTACTGAGCACAAGTATTTTAAGCAGTAAGTCAGAGTCTATTGGAGGCTCTTCAGCATCTTAGCTCTTGGCTACACTCTGCTGGTGTTACATGAGCCAATCCAGTGTTTGCACTAACAGAATCACAGAGTCCGCCTGGTAACATGGCGTTGAGGACACTTATAACAGCTAGAGTAGCTAAGCTGTTACATAAGATTATGTTAATACATTTATGCATCTAGTGCTTACATAATATTGTGTAGAGGAGGTTCTATGTTTAGCTGACTCTGTTGGGTCTGAGGCAGAGCATTACTGTAGGAGTTCTCTCCTATCAGCTTTTGCATTTCTCCCACTGGGTGAGTGAATTTCAGCTGCTTTGTCCGTAAATGTCCTCCACGCTAACAGATCAGTGCCCATCTGAACCGCGCTCTAAATCTTTTCATTTCTCATGCTCCTCTAAACTCCTCTTTCCTACCTTACTCCTCTCCTTTCTGCCTTACCGCTTTAAATTCCCTTTACCTTCACCCTTTCCCTTCTAAACCATCTTATTTTATTCATTTTCCTGTTTTTCTCTTGCTGTGTACACTTATTATCCTGTTTTTCCTCCCCCATCCTATCCTCAGCTCCAGATGCTCCCAGCACACACTGGAAGCAGACAGTTTTTTACTTAGAGGACTATCTAACTGTCAAGAAGGGAGAAGAGATCTTTGGCAGTATTGCTGTGAGGCCCAATGAGAAGAATGTGGTAAGGCTTAAGTACAAGTAACAATACATCAGAGCCAGACTAGCTGTTAGCCCTCAGTGTCCAATTTTTATGCGAAGATAAGTTAACCTGCTGCTGCCTGTTGCCTTAAATTTAACAAAGCATACATTTTCTCCTCTAACTAGTAAATTAGTATTTGCAAAGACTATTTTTATTTCATTAAAAGAATATATACTCATAATGTAGAAAATGGTCTGTATGTATATTACTATATTATTATTAGTTTATTACTACTATAGCATTATCTGTAAATAGCATTTACAGATGAACATTTTTACATAGTCTATACAGTTGAACTTATTAAAAAGCAAATTGTGTGATTCATATTTAAAATCCTAATCTGTAAAGAAATTAGTCAAATGTAGTGGAGTAAACAAGTCTTTGTCTCTAAAATGAGTAAAAAAGTCAAATGAAAGAGAAATAACTCACGCTAAGTCTATCACAGTACATCTCTCTGTCACTGATTCTTGATTATGAATTTATCTTTGGTAGCGTGACCTGGAGTTCACTCTCGAACTAGACTTTAAAGGACAACTATGTGAGGCCGCAATCTCCCATGACTACAAAATGCGCTAGGAGCAACAAGCAGGCCCTGCAGCAGACCACCCCTCAGCGCCTCTGGACACGCGTGGAGAGGGGGAGGGCACAGGCGCTCTCCATCAAGCATTCCAGTTGGTCGAAAGGGCAAACAGATGTATCTGATTGGATGCCAACATGCCAGCACCTAAGTGATGTCATCAGAATAGGCAAATATCTCTCAGCAATAGTGCATTCAGTTGTACCAACTTGATCGACTCGGGCACATCATTGAATGTAAGATCTTTAGAGAAGTTCATTTTTTCACTCACTTATTTCTGGGAAGTTTCTTATTTTGAATATCAAAACAAAAGCATTTAAGATTTACAGTCTTTATATTATTAGTGCAGCTAAATGAAAAGTATTGATCTGTGGGATGCTGAGATGGTGACAGCATAGTTATCACCAGTTTTTTCTTTTGTTGTTTAAGATTTAGTGTGTGCAGTATAATTGTATAAAAGGTACAGTAAGTAAGTAAGTAAGTAATAAGTGTGTTTTATTTTAATATTTATTTGCATGTGAACATTTTTTTTGATTCACTGATTTCAGAAAGATTAGGTGCAATTAGGTGCTGTACAATTTGGTGCCAGACTGAAAAAGCATTGAACCTTTAGCTTTGTTTTGAAGACTGAATGAAAAATGAACATGGAAAAAAAAAGTTGAATCTGATGATGAATAAAATTTATCTAGATATCAAGTCTGATTTCTTTTTTTAAATTCCAAATCATTTATTTTAACTTTTGCATTAATGTCAAACATGACTACATTACATTCTACAAAAGCCTAAAAAGAGAAATTAAGCATGAACATAATGTTAAGTTATGAAAAAGCTACAGTAGGTTTTTTATTTTAAATAGATATTACTACTGTGATTAACATTATTTACAGGAAAGAGCAGCAACTTATTTTTACTTCTTAACTCTTTCTCTGAGCATCAGCATTAAAGCTCAATCCTCTGTGTCCACTTGAATGTGCATTTCTGGGCCAAAATGCAGACTGCTTGTAAAAGTTATGATTTCAATCTATGCTAAGGAAATTCTGACACTGAAAAAAGTCTGACACTGATTTCACCGTTGTCTTCAAAGACTCCAAATGAATGTCCAAACATGATTTAGATCACAGTATATCAAGTGTACAGTTATATCTCTTACAATGTTTTAGCTTGTTTTCTCCGTCAGTGTGTCTTCACTTGCAGCAGGCTTTCCTCTTTATGGGCTGAGCGTTGAGGATGACTGTTGTGCCTCTCACCGTGTCCTCCTGCTCCATTAACACTCTGCATAAAGAGAAAGAGAGAGAAAGCACAAGGTTAACACAAAAGGCTGTCTACTCCTCATTAGGTTTGGCATGTGCCTGATGACTGGTGTGCAGTTTGGTCACTTTAGAGCTGACTGGATTCACAGTTTCCTCTTACCTGGCCAGGTAAGTCAGGGACTCAGTCACATTTTTCCCTGTGTAGGCACTGACTTCAAAGAACATCAGCTTGTTTTCCTACACAGCACATGCATACAGAGACTGGTCAGGTGAATTTGAACGAGTGCTCATAACATATGCATTTCATTTTCAATATTTAATAACATTAGCAATGATATTATTTAAAGCAGAGAGTGATAAAAGCAAATAGAAAGCATCATAGATCAATTATCTCTTAACCTTGATTTAAACTTACAGAAGCCAGCTGCTCAGCTTCTTTGATTGACACCTCCCTGTCTCCATCCATGTCCATTTTGTTGCCCAGTAGGAGGATGGGTATCTCTTCTCCTGCAGCTTCCTGAAAGTACCCAGGAATTTAAACATGTCTGTCTATTGATTTGGAGGTTTGTAGGAAACAGTTTTTAAAAAATGGTCAAACTTGATGCAGCAGAGGACCTTATGGGTTATAGTTCAGACCTGGACATTGATCAGCCAGGGTTGTACGGCTTTGAAGCTGTCCTCCATTGTGACGTCATACATCACCACCACACCATCTGCCTTACGAAAGAACTGCTTGGTTATGCTGCGGTACCTGCATCAAATGACAAGGCTGGAATATCAGAACAGTGACCTACTGCCCTGGTTCCCACCTGGTCCTCAAGGAACACTGCCCTGGCTGTTCTGATTGGCTGAACACCTGATCCAGGTAATCAGCAGTGGATACTGGAATACAAGCAGGCCAGTGTTCCTTGAGGCCCAGGGATGGGAAAGACTGACCCACAATATATATATATTTTATATATATCTATATAAAAATAAATAGAAACACACCTCTCCTGACCTGCTGTGTCCCACAGCTGCATGGCTACCTGCACATTGTCCAGGGTTAGTGTCTTCACACTGTAGTCAATGCCTGATTATGACACAACAAAATTTAATATATGTTTTTTTCTGCTTTTTTGACACAAGAACAATGACGTAAAAAGTGGCCACTAGGGGGTCTAGTGAGACGCGATGGTGAATGGGCCTCAATTCAGAAGAGAAAAGGGGAACCAAAGTGGAGGTAACAAGACTTTAAGTGAGGATTGGGAAAGATGAAAGAGAGGAGGGAAATTCATCAGAAGTGACATAATCTACGGTGCAATGTGTGCCAGGGCTCTTAGACAGAAATGTGACTTCACAAGTCTTTTCATGTGATGCTAAGTCGCCCTGCAATCTCCTGTGTTAGCATCCACAAACACACACATCCACACACACACCATTCACATTTGTGCGAAGCAGCCTCTGAACTTCGACTGTACATTATTTACAATTATTACAATGCATTTCTTCTCACCCACAGTAGCAGTTGTGAAAGGGTGGAAATGGCCTTCACAGAAGGAGCGGAGCAGGGATGTTTTGCCTACGCTGGAGTTGCCGACCAGAACCACCTTAAAAAGACGGTCTGGAGCAAACAGCGCTCCTTCTTTCATCTTCTGATGAGGATAAAAACCAGGCAAAGCAGGAAGACAGAGACAGAGCAGTGTTTTTGTTCAGTTGACATGTCACACAGTAATTGAACTGCCTTTTGACACCTAGGATTTTTGGGCCTATTTAAAGGGCCAAAGATGAGGACATACTTGCTGCGTCTCCTTCCCCACTGGCTGTCCCCTCAGGGACATGGGTGTCTTCTTTGTGCGGGTAAATCGGGGTTTCCTTGCTGGAGGAGCTTTTGCCAACACTGGGAGCTGACTTAGGGGTTGAGTAGAAGAGAGTTCTACCTGTGTGACAATTCTAGATCCAGTGTCACTCTGGCCATCATCCTCCCCCTCCTCCTCATCTTCTTCCTCACTGAGTTGGTGCATTAAAGGCTGGGGCCCACCTTGGAGCAAGTGTGGCAAGTGGTCCTCCTCGATGGAGATGACCCTTCGGAGGGGCCAACCATCTGGAGGAGAATCCAGCACCTCCTCTTCTACCCTGGTCTTATTCTCAATTTCCACTTCTGTCACTCTTTCTCTTTCCTTCTCCATCACCCTCTTAGCTGCAGCCACTTTGCCAGGTGATTTTTTGGCCTTTGCCTTCCCATTGTGCACTTTGGGTGGAGTAGAACCAGTGTAGCCGTTGGCTAAGCCAAAGTTGTTCTTTGCTGCTAGGTGCTGTTGACATGTGGGGGCAGTGATGGTGGCGGTGGAGGAGTAAGCAGTGGTGGTCGTGTCGTCCTCACTACAGGAGGAGGAAGCAAAAAACACGATTTGAAGGTGCTCTATAGGCAAGGCCTCCAGAGACTGGTAGGACCCATCCACCAACAATGGGGCTCTTTGGAAACAGAGGAGAAACAGAGGATATATTGGATCAGTTCACTTGACTGAGATGAAAATCTGGAGGCCAAAACATTCAAATCTCCCTGGTTTTAATGATAGTTAAACTAAATGCTGATTTTCTTGATTTTTGGAAGTGTGCAGAATCAGATATCCTCTGTTTTTCCTCCTTTGATACATGATTTTTACATCACACTGAAAAAGAAATTCTTCTTTGTGACACAGGAAACGATGTGACAGGGATGAATTGTGTTAAAAGAGTACAGAGATGATGAATGAATCACCTTTTTGCCGGCTGGCTGGTGTCATCATATATGTTGGCAAGGCCTGCTCTCTGCTTCTGCTTCTTTCTCAGTGATGTTCGAGGCTGGTTTAAATAAAGAAGATGTGTTACACAGTTGTTTTTTTTTTATTAGTCCAACAGACACTGGTGCAATACAGTTAGAAAAAATATATACTCACCACACCACAGAATATGTCTCGCTCGTCCTTTAAATGTTTGTTCATCTCTCTGGGAAGATCAAAAACTGAAGAAAGTTAGAATCTTTCCAGTGAAATGCACTGCAATGTGCTACGTATCTGCCCCCATGTGCATCTCTGCAAATCCTTTTACTTACTTTAGAGTCAGATTTCTGAGGTTTGTACATTAATACTGAATCAGGGGGCAAAAATATTAAAATCAAATGGTTCCAAGGTCTGAAACTGCTCAGCAGATGTTCTTCTCATACCTGAGGAGGTCAAGCTGTTTCATGAGACTTTGCTTCTCTCTCTGTAATCCCTCAGTTATTCTGTACATTTCCCTGAAACACAACAGCATGACAGGCTCTGACTGATTTAAAGATTGATTTAATGATTGGTTTGGGGTTACGGTAAACACTCCGACAAATCTAACCATCAATAGTGATTAAATGTGTGCAGACAGTGTGTAAACCCACATGTCTTTCTCCTGGTGCAGCTGGGCGGCCTGCTCCTGCAGTAGGGCCAGCTGTTCTTGGGCCAGCGCCAGCTCCTGGCTGGTGCTGTCCAGCGCTCGCAACAGCTCGTCGTTGGTCATCTTCAGCTTGACGTTCTCCACATGGCTCTCCTGCTTCTCACTGCTCAGCTCTCGGCACTGGAGCTCTAACTGATTGGGGAAACATTATCGCTGGGTGAGTAAGCTCTGACTATATCGGTAGACGAGGAACAACACATGTTACGGAGGTAAGGATTATTACTACATACACACTTTTGCACATGCACACATCTTGAGTTTATCGAATTGATGTGGACTCTTTCTTTCTATAATGGATCTAACTAATATTTTAACATCTTATTGTACAGTTTTAGTGTAAATATATCATCTAAATGTTGGGTGAATAGATTGATTGTTGTTGGGATGCAATATATCCACTCACCCTTTTCTGCTTCTGGAAAAGCTGGTCTAGCTCTCTCTCCTTTGAAAACAGTTGGTGCTCCAGGTCTTGGCTGCGCAACTGAAGCCGTTCAGAGTCCTGCATGGACAGAAAACAAGGGTAAAGGCCACAAGGTCAAAGCCACGATTGAAGACAGAAAATAATGTCTCAACATTAATTACTTTCCCCTCACTGAAAAATATGTAAATATTATTGTTTCAGAAGTTAGACTGCTGGACACTGGATGTCTCAGACATGTTTTGCTGCTAGAGTTGCTGCTTGTGTTGTACCTTTAGCAGCAGCCTGTCTTTCTCGTTTTTGATCTGTGCCTCCATCTCTTCATATAAATGACGGATCTCGCTGTCATGTGTTGCAGCCTTCCTGTGATAAATGACAGTGCTAGAGATTAGAGATATTACAACTATTATAGTCAATGTTGAATTGATGAGAGACATGCAGTATGACATTATATAACATTTAGGAAGGGAATGGCATTGTCGTTGAGGTTATCTTCAAACATGTTGAGCTGCATATCATGGGAGTAAAGCTATTAATACACTGGCCATAATAAATTACTGCTTTTCATCTCCTATCAGACATAGTATTAAAGGGTTTTAACACCAGCAGAATGTGCTCAGACTTCAGAGTTTTCCGACAGATTAGTGGTCATTTGACATGGATAAGGGGGTTGTTCTATAGAGAATTACAGGTAAAGCCATGAAAACACTCTCAGCCTGCGGGTCGAGCATGGTGCGGTAATATAAACACATTAAATATAAAACCCACCATTGTGGCACAGATTATTTCAGTGGCCAGTTTGCTTTATGGAACATAAAACAGAAACCAATTGAGAAATGTGACTTTTTAAACACAAGATCCACACTGCATCTTGCCATAGTAAATAAACACTATATCTCTTCTGCAATGTCTGCTTATTTATTCCCTTCCACATGTCCTCTGTTAATTGTAATTTTTTGCATGTCCCTTCCACAAGTGCAACATGCCACAGTTGAGAGGAAATATAGTCTATTTCTTTTTTTCACAAATTGATGTGTATTCTGGGCTTCTACCTCTGGAGAGCACTCTCCATCTCCTTCTTCTCCTGGCAAGCTTCTTTGATTTGGTGGGTGACCCTAGCCAGGAACTCCTCAAAATTTGACAGGAGGTGAGGCTCATCGCGCCGGAGCTGGGCCCAGAGACTGCGCACCTCGCCTGGACTGGAAAAGAATGTGTGTTTTCACATTCACATCTAAGTCACATAAAACCAAATTGTATGTAAGGCTACGCAGTGATTACACTCACTCCTCAAACACATTACTGGCCCCCAAGCTCTCCAGCAGCATACAGAAGTGCCTCTCCTCCTCATCTTCCACGCCTGACAGCTTGGCTTCCCATTGGCTCTGATAAAGAGCTTCCTTGGCTCTATAGACAGGCCCAGGTGCCAGATTTTGGTCATCAGTGACAGAGATTCTCCGGCCGTGCAGGAACTGACCTGAGATGCATCCACATGATGTGGAAGCAGGGATGTATAAAAGGACGGCAACAGCATTTTTAGACTGATGCTTCTCTAGCATACTGTCAGCTCTATTATGTTCCACTTATACATTTAATGGAAAAAGCTACTAAATAATGCAGAAGAGTGAAGCTGCTTTGTAGATAAAACATAACATAATACAATATTCTGAAAGCCAGAATGTCTCCTCTATGTTGACATGACCTGACCTCAAAAAATTAAATACAAATAAAATTTAAATAAAGACTATGCAACATTCGAAAGAATACATAACACATTCTTGTTCCTACAAATAAAAAAAATACATTGATTAATAATAAATAATATGCAATAATAATGCTAAGACATTGTGCCAGTTAAGCAATCAGGATAGTTATTCTACATGATGAAAGGCCTCTGACAGATGGAAACCTACTGAATCCAGAGGAGAATGCCTCCAGTGTGAGGAAACCAGACTGGTCTGAATCCAGAGAGTCAAACACGTCCTCCAGCTCCTCTGCAGACAGTGGCAGCTCTCGGTGGAGCCTCTGCCAGGAACACAGAAACACACAGGGCATTTAAATGCTGTTATAATAAGCTGTACTGCTCTAATGAGAAACAACATAAAATATGAAACATAATTAGACTCAACATAATTAAAAAAATAACTTTCTGGAAGTGTAAGTAGAACCTAAACAAATATATAAATAAATGTCAGTATACAGAGCTATTCTTGGAAAACCTAAACACAAGCAGCAGCACTGTCCTAATTATCAGACAACACAACCTGGACTTTATTAGGGCTTTAAAGAGGCTTGTGTGTTTTATGCTTCAGCCAGCAAAAGTGTGTGTTTGTGAAGGCTGACCCTATACTCAAACACCGTCAATGGTGCTACACCACCATTTCTCCAGCTGAATGTGCTCAGTAAGTGAAGTGCTTCTTTCACAATGGTGATATAACATTAAAATAAAAAAAAGGAATCCAGCAAAAACAGAAACTGTGACACTAAGTGTTTCCCACTTGCTATTCACTGCCATTATAGCACCACAAAAGAGTAAATTATGCCACAGGTAAAAAGGTGTCCTCTTGACCTACTGTTCTTAGTGGAGGCTTAATGCATTTGCTGAACATTCATGCATTTTAAGAGAAGCAATGAAAGATAGTGAAGAATGCATATCTCTAAAGTATTTTTCTTATAATTTAGATTATCACTGGAAATGTCAAAAAAAAAAACAACAATAACCTGACAAAAGTGATGCATTTCCACAGTTTTATTTTCCACTCTTATATAATAGTAAACCTACTTTGTCTTTTGTTTGGATAGGAACACAGTAAAAACATTAGCTCAAGCTACCATAATACACCACAATTTTTAACTTAAGTACTGGGGGTCAAGTTGCTTTGTGTGTAACGTAGGCAGAAGCCCTTATTTGCTGCTTCATTTTAGATTTTTTTCCATCTCAAACTAAAAACACTGTCCGTTCCTAACCCTCATGTCGGTGCGGGTAATGAATCCTTTGCCCTCTACATCACAGGTTTGGAAGAACTCTTTGGTCTTGTCGAGAAGAGCATTGTAACCCCAGTCCTTTGTCTCTGGATTCACTCTGGCCTCCACCTCCTCCTCCATGTCTGGGACTTGTTTTAAGGACACGTGATTGGCTCTATGTGTAAAGCAGCATGAATCTCTGTGAAATCCTCAGTGGCCCTGTATCCAGTGGTCTGGTGCTCTCATGGTTGCCATGATGACAGAGACAGGATGATGAGATCAACTTATAAATGTGTTCACCATCAATTGCAGGCTCCTAGGAGACAGAAACAGTACAAACACATGGTCAACCTAAATACATCTTACTACAGCTCTGGGAAAAAGTCATATAAGTAATTAAAACATGCAGCAGTACTGCATTTGTTACAACTATACAGTACTTCCTTTTTCTAATAAGCCAGGAACAAGCAACTCAGAGGTATGTAAAGGCAGAGCAAAGGATTATTTTAATACCCTGCTATACAGAACACATGACAGCATAATGCCCAGGACTGCAAGAGCTGTTACCAAAAGGCAGAGTCACAGATGAATTCAAAACTGTATTATGTAGCCCCTCTGTGCTCTCACAGAGGCATCTTGTTTTCATCACAAATTCCTGACAAGACTTAAGAAGTTTTGTTTGAGTGCACGTTGTCCTGTCAGAGACTGTAAAGACATAGTAAACACTATGTTAGGTAGACACTTGATTTTAAGGTCAACTTGAAATAGAAAGGTTATAGTGATGGGTAGGAGAGTGGATTTCAGAATTCAAACAAAACAATTAGGAAATAAGGATCATTAAAACACTGATCCTTGTTTCATCAAAATGTTTTATTTTCTAAGCCCAAATAAATACTCTTAATCACTACTACTCCATGTATCTTACTCCATAAAAGTATGAAAAGAAATGTTTTGGGCCTTTAATTCTAACGCATACAAAACTCATGGCAAGTTGTTTGTTTTACCAGATGAAGTTTCTTTCATGTTTAACACAGAAATTGCTTCTTAACATCCACCACAAACAGAAGGGAAAGTTCTTACCTTTTACAAATGATTCAGACTGGAAACTGAAGGCCTTCTCCGCTCTCAGTATCAACAGAGCAGTGAGCGCGCTCTGTTTAGGAAGTCTTGCCTCACAGACAAGTCATTCTGCAACCATGTGATGTCATGAGGAAGCGGCCTGAGGCTTTTCACCCTGCATACACACTCTACTGCCTCACTGAGAGATAGAGCAGCCGACTTAACTCTTTACACAGGCAATATTCATGCAAAATGTTTCCAATCACATGCAACTGTCCATTTCAAAATAAAAGCACTTTACAGGAAACTTTTATTCATAAAAAGTGCATCTACAGGTGCATCTTTTCATATCTTATGATGCCATCTGGTGATGCCATCTGGTGGTCTAAGACTAAAATAGGTCACAACATATAGTAGTCCATATAAAGCACCACTGAACATCTTAATGAAAACACAATCCCAATGTTCCTCTGGTATATCATAATCAGGTTTTAGTCAAATATACGCAAGATCCACTCTTTTTCTATATGTCCCTCAGGGTCAGCTGTGACTCTGCTGTTGTTTATCAGTTCCTTGGATCTTCTGAAGCAGATACTCCATTTGAAGGTTGAGATTTGGCTGTCCTTTCTTCGTCTTTTTGCTCAGCATCTGGAATGTCTCCATCTTTTTCTGTTTGTACCTCTGAATGGCTTCTTCTCTGTGCTGTTTGTTCTTCAGGTATTCCTGGGATTAAAACAAAACAATTAACACAGAAGGTCAAGACACCCTGACAGCAAAGGGTGAGATTGCAATTCAAACAAAGTATGCGACAAATGCAGAGGATAGGTAACATGTAACAGGGGAATAACTCACCTCTTTCTTTTTTCTCCGTTTCTCTTTGATCGTCTCATATTCCTCATTTGTCTTCTGATAGGAGGTCTTCTTCAGCATTTTTTTCTTCATGCGGTTGCTTATTGGAAGACTGGAAGAGGACATTACAAAGGTAATGTTAATCTTTGTTTCATGTTCAAAGTGTGTTTTCTCTACACACTTACTGAAGCCAGTCTTAATAATTCTTACCTTCCCTTCTCTGAGGTTGCTGTTGGGTCAGGGATCCCAGTCCCAGAATCTGTCATCTCAGATGCACCAGTAACTTCTGGATCTTGATCAGCACTTTCAGTCCTCTGTGCAGCATCAGCACCACATTCTGCTGTCCCTTCTCCCTTCTCCTGCCTTTTCATTCTTAGCTTAGTCCTGTTCAGCCGATTCGCCCAGGCCTCTTGTTTTAGTTTCTCTGCTTCTGCCACGTAAAGATGTCTGAGGTGTTCTGGATACTCCTCCATGTACACCAGTTTGGACTCGGTGCTCTTCTTCTTCTTCTCCTTCCGCAGCAGTTTGTTGTACTCATGTTTGACTCTTTGCTTCCTCTTGAAGGCAAACCCTTGACCTGAAGAGCAAAAAAAAAAAAAAAAAGTTGTTGTATAAATGTTGATGCTGGATTTTAGCAAGGGGTGGACTGTTATTGAGACAGCCTAGATGTTTAGAATAATTTAACATTGTTTTAGCTATTACCAAATTTTTCCACAGAAATACCTGATTAAATTATGAGATTTCTTAGTTCAGTTTGGCAACCTGTGTATTTTGAAAGAAAAAGTACAAATAGTGAGATTTTGCTAATTGTTGGTGTCAGAATTTTTAAAAAATCCATTAATAATGTAACTAAAAAAAATTCCGATTTAACAGAGTACTCATGAGTTGTTTAGTAATCCCCACCTTCCTTAAGGCTGCCTTCGAACATTTTCTGCTCCGGGATCCATTTCCTCTTCTTTTTGACACCCTGTGCGTTATGTTTTGATTTCTTCCAGTTGCCATCTCTCCCTGCAAACGTCTTATTCTTCGTTTTCTGATCTATTGGGGCCATTTGAGCTAAATCGCTAAATGTTTACAGCTTTCATGCGTTGATCAACCCGCATGCAGCTTCTTCCTAGACGCAGGCTGATGACATGGGCAGACCTGAGAAATCGATTTCAGATGATCTAATCAGTTAAAAAGATATTTCAATCCCCAAATCGGACATTTTTATATCAATACAACGTGTGACAGTATAATATATTTTGAGCACACTAACTCCTTGATCTGGTATGTACGCTAACGTACATTTTATAGAAAAAGTGGAGTCTAGCTTAGACTTAAAAAGAATAATCGAGCAGTAGTTTCGATTACTACTGCCTGGGAAGGCATAAGCAGTGGAAACCGACGTGTTTGACTAGGGCTATGAACTCAGAGCGTTTGAACATGTTCGCTTCCTCAAACAGTCTCACGGAAATCCAGCGATACATAGATGAAGTTAGGCGCTTTCTGTCCGTGGCTCTGAGCATCGCTAACGCTCACACTGTGGAGTTTTACACCCACGACGTGTGGCAGCGGTTCATGGCGGTTGGGCCGGGGGAGGTGCTGTCAGCCGTCAGCGCCTGCAGTGACCGGCAGGGGGCGGCAGAGCACAACGGTCCCGGTAAACACATCCAGCCTCAGGCTATAAAAGAGAACTATGAAAGTCTGTGGTGTGACATTGTGGATAAGACTTTCCACAAACAGATCATTTATAAAGGAGTTATTTTGAAAGGGCTTTATGAATTATTTACTGCTGTGTGACATTAATTAGAACAACTCTATGGAAGACAGGATGTGAGCTGCAACAAATGGAGTAATTGATCAGTAATTAGTGATTAGTAATTCATTTTCCTATCAAGCATTTGCAGGTTCTCTTTGTTATTTGTGATAGTAAATTAAATGATTTTGAAAATGATGAAGAAATTTAAATTAGTCACTTTGGACTTTAGGAAATCCTGATGATTTTTTACTTTTTGACATTTCATACAACAATTAATTGATTATTCAACAAACAGATTGATTGATACTGAAAGTAATAGTTACAGCCCTACTACACCTTTCAATAACTTTTTAATACTGTACCCTTTTACTATACTTAGCTTTATGAATCATATGACCACAGCTCTGTACCAAAGTCTATTTATAAATAATATTAATATTTTGATTACTTGTACTATTCATCTCAAACTGAAAGGTGTTTAACCAACCCAAATGTTGCTTTTTTTTTGCTTTTCTTATTTTCAAAGGCAACTTTCTAATGCCTTGCTTTAAAATTGCCTAATGTTAAGGGTTGTCCAAATTACAAAAGAAATATTCTCTCTCGGTTGTGGTATCAAGCCAAGGAATACTTTTTGGCCATTGTTACCATTTGACTAACTTTAACAACATTTTTTCCGTCTGTTCCCCTTATACAGCACAAACCGAAACCATGTTTGGGTTTTGCAGGGAGACAAATCGACTGGTTGATACCCATGAACTTTTGCAGATGGCCAAGGTTCACTCTCTTCCTGGCCTTGAAGTCTGTTTGAGCAGAGATGAGCTAATGCAGGCCTTCAGACAGAGCAGGCCTGAGCATGGGGCTCTGCCAGCAGATATAGGTAGGGAAGAATGGACTGTCTGACCACATGTTTCATGCTGAGAGAGCACAAAACAAGTCAAGTATTCTCCAAAATGTCCAGCTCAAATGTTACCATGACTGAGTTGCTGTCATACAGTGGGATTGATTTGGGATTTTTTAAAAGAACAGTGCAGGTAAATGTGTCTTCTTTTTTTTATAAAGCTCTTTTTCTGTTCTGTCAAACCCAGCAGCTGAACTGGAGCCAGATGCTTTTATGAAAGCTAAAAAATCTCATGAAGTCCAGTCTATGTCTGAGGTGGTGGCCTGTTTAGCTGAACACTGTCGAGTCAAACAGGTAAACATTGAAGTTGCTATAAATGCCTCTAAAGTTCTTGCTTGGAAAGACTTGATAGAACTCAAAACAGAAGGATCAGTTTCTTATTTCGGGTTTGGTTTTTCCTTCCAACTTTTTGCTTCCATCCAGGTGATAGATGTGGGCTCAGGAAAGGGTTACCTGAGCTCCTTCCTGTCCCTGCAGTACGGCCTCAGAGTTTATGGCATCGACTCCTCCAGCACCAACACCCACGGTGCCCAGGAAAGAAACAGGAAGCTCAAGAAGTTCTCCAGGGTGTACCAGAAACGCAGCAAGGTGATAAAGGCACAGGCAGAGGCTGTACATTCACCTCAGGAAGAGCTGGCACAAATAAAGTCTGGAATTAATGGAGGTGGTGATGTTTTATATGGTGATGGGGATAAAATGCCACAGGAGGAGGTGTTAACTGACTTATCAGAAGTGGACCAGCATTCAGAGTCAACCCCAGAAACAGAGGAGCTC
Organism: Mastacembelus armatus; assembly: GCF_900324485.2. NCBI lineage: Eukaryota > Metazoa > Chordata > Actinopteri > Synbranchiformes > Mastacembelidae > Mastacembelus > Mastacembelus armatus. The sequence continues at coordinate 10,585,054 of NC_046655.1, read as the reverse complement.
TTCCTAAGCACTCTTTCACTGGATGTCATACAGACTGCCAGAACTTCCCCGAGTCACCTGAGTGCTGAGGAGAGAGAGAGGAGGAAGAGGGAGAACCTAGAGAGGAAACAGAGGAACAGAAGTGAGAGTTCCAATGTCGTCTTTTCACCTCTCACATCTTACATTACTGCAGAAACTGAGCTCCGAGAGCTTATCAGTGAGCTGGAGGTGAGCAGATCCAAAGTCAAAAAAAAAAAAAAGGTAAATACTAACAATAGATTTAAGTCAGGTTGTGGGGTAGAGCGGGGGCCATCCACGTAGTAGCAAAGCACGATTCCCACAGTGGCTTCTAAAATTACAAGTCTGTCACAGTGGCTGGAGTTTGCATTACTGGGGCGAGTGTGGGATGTTACTGTGTTGCCAAATGCGCAGTACGTCATCATCAATAAATTTTACCATCGATCTCCACCCGTGCCCCCACCTTCCTCCTATTCTACTCTCTGCTTTCCCTGCATGCTTTCTCCAAACTCCAGGATGCGGTCATGGTTGGCCTGCACACATGTGGTGACTTGGCTCCCAGCACCCTGAGGATGTTTGTGGCTAAACGAGAGCTGGCCGCAGTCTGCAGTGTGGGCTGCTGCTATCACCTGCTGTCTGAGGAGTTTGACAGTGCCGGACAGGGTAACCACACACTCACACCATCAATGACACACTCTGAGATACACACCCCAGTCAGGGACAGGTTGGTGTGTTTGGGTCTGTCTCTGTGTCCTGTAAAGCTGTGACAAGTACAGTCTTCACACTTCACTCATTTTTTAAGAACATATGGTTTCTGTTCTGCAGAGAGTTCAGTCTTTATTTCGATTTCTGTTAGTCTTCTTGTTTTTCACTTGCACACTTCCATTTTCTCACCTCAGACACCTGCAGCGTCCACTTCAGCACTCTGATCTAAAATAAAATATCTTCCCAATTAAAGCCACATAAACACTTTCCTTCAGATTTTATAGTAAACAAGTCAAATGATCCACTGAGAATGTGGCAGACTCGGCCAAGTTACCCTTTTGATGGCTCAGTCGAGCTCAGAAACCCACTGTTAGAGTCGTTAGAGTGGATTTATGGATTTAGGATGGCTGTTTAAGGCCACTGAAAATGAGATTTTTTTTCATTTTAATTTAGACAGGAATCAATTGGAAGTGATTGATTCTGTAACTAGTGGGTAGTATTTCATCTCCACTGTTATTTAGTTAGGGTTAACTTCCACATTGCGGAGACTGTCTGTCATTCTCTACTGCTGCCTCAGTTTCACAGTTAGATCAGGAGCCAAAAATGGAGGATAACAGACTGATGTCAGTCCAGTTTCTTGCTTCTTTACTTCACAGTTTATGAGGTATGAAATCGTCTGCATGTGTCGTCATGCTGTGACTGTAGCCTCTGTGTATCTGAATGAGCCATTGCTACAATCAATACAGTATCACGTCATCTGTATGTATGACCTTCGACCCTTATGTCATCAAGAGCCCGTCATAGCTTCAGCCAAGTGCAGAAAATGATATCATGACAGCTGATTGAAAACACTCCATTCCATGGTTGTTTCCTGAACTCTGGTTTGATCATTTAAAGGACTGAACAAAGCTATTTACACACACGCCCACACATGCATGCACACACACACTTTCTCTTCCCTGTTGGTCCTACAGTGGAGTCTGGGATGCTGGCCAGCTCCTGTGGTGGCCAGCCTCACCCTAAAAAGAAGCTAAATTGCTGAAAGGCTTCTTTATAGAAAGCAGTTATAGATTTATGTGATCTACTCATTTAGACATGAAGCAATTCCTGCACTTCCTGCACATTATGTGGAAACAGTTTACTCACAGAAGTGAACTTCTTAGAGATGAGTACACAGGTCTGGAACCTATCTCTCTTCAAATGTCCAGTCACATGCAAGCTTATCAGAAATATTTGTCTTTCTGAATTGCAGTGCATGTACATGTCCACTTCAAATGTGAACTTCTTGGCCAACATGAGACTAACTATTATAAACAGTTTTGTGTATGTACTGTAATCAACCCGTCAGCCTGAGGAAATGCTTGTCCGGTTCAGTTGCCTTTGAGGGCCTGTGTCAGTGAGCAGTGTGCCTGGCAGAGGGAAAGCTAAGCTGACTGCTAACAAGTTAACTTGTCCAGCACAGTTTGTCAAAACCTGAATTGGCCTGGTCCCACATTATTGGTGCTTCTTTTGACTGTATCCCTTTGGATTCACTGCGCCTTGGCCTCACTGACCCTTTTAGAGATGACATGAAAAAGATGGCAGGCTGTCAAGTCACACTGAGTACTTTATCCATTGGGAATCTGTGTGTGTGTGTGTGTGTGTGTGTGTGTGTGTGTGTGGTGCTCTGGTAAGAAAAATGTGATTCATGTTGCTGTTTTTTCTCACCAGAGCAATTAAAGGTCAACAAGTCTGACTTCTGAGGGCAAAAAATAAAGAGGGTGTTTCATCTTAATTCTATCCAGCTGAGATTGATAACACTCATGTTTGTAAAGTAAATATAAGGGGTCTTCATATGAAGATGATGTAAGATTGTCAGAGTGGAAAAGAACATGGTCTTGTCTTTATATATAAAAATGAAAATGTTTCCTTCTCTTGTTAACTTGAACTTTCTCTGGCAAATATTAAAAACTTTATATCAGCATTATCGACCAGACTGTCAGTGTACTCCTGTTGTCTCTGTGTGTTTCCTCACAGAGTGTTTGCAAAGTGTGTGTGGTTTCCCTCTGAGTCAGTACCTCCGCAGCCAGTCCTGGTTCTGCGGCAGAAACGCCAGGATGTCAGCATGTTTGGTGAGTTTGGATGACGCCTCCAAAAATGTGCACGGCAGCATCTTTACTACATAAACATGTGTTGTTTAGACTGTACTGGCTGTTGTCAGTAACAGAAGGGCCTCTGCTAAATTGACCAACGCCTTTATTTAGTGTAGGACATGTGGATAAACTCGTTTTTTGGTGAGTTTCTATTAGTGTCAGGACTACTTTGTCTAAACACTTTACTATTTTCCTAAAAAACAGGCACTGGAGAGGGTTTCACATGGAAAAGGAGTAAGTATGCATACAAAGTGTACAATACACTAATCATCATCATCACACAGTAGTGGTTGTTACATTTTTTTTTTTCCTAAATTGTCATCGTTACACACATCAAAACCAATTAAATGACAAATATGTTATTTCACAATTGCTCAGAAGTGTGTTCTTTTTTTTTTTTTTTACCTTAGATCTCCTACACGCTTTTGAGCAATCAGCCCATTAATCCAGCTATTGTTTTAGGTCTGTGATTGACTGTAATGTATTTATTTGGAACGTAGAGCACAGAGCTCCAGGCCGAAGCTGATACATGATACCACTAGGCATTAATATGGAATGTTTATAAATATTAATGCAATCACGGCAGAATTGATTACTTGTTGGAACTAGAGTCTGAATCCAAAAACAGGCTTGATTGCTTGCATTAGGTTTAAAAAGTGTCAGAAATATTCAATCATTCATGCACTTGCTGGATAAATCACAAGGGAATAACAAACTTTTAATGTGAAATATACACTATAGTGCGTTATGGTGAATCACGTCATCTTTGATATTTTGTGTAGATTCAGATGGAGTCTCTGTTCTACCGAGCAGTCCTCCATGTTATTCTGAGAGACCACTACGACTCCTATAAAAGGTAATGTACAGGAATTAACATCTGTCATTACTTCAGTTTGAGAAATTATACCCCGAAGTGTCCAACACATTCAGTCTTGTCGAGACATTTTGTTCCATCATTATGTATCAAAAATATTAACGCTGCGTGGCATGCGTTAACAAATGTGTTGTGCAGGAATCAGTTAGAATAGAACAGGCACAGTGAGTTTCAGTCACAATACAAATTTGCTGTTTGTTTTCTTTGTTCTGAACCAGAAAGGAAAAGTTTTTGGTTCTGGTTTATTTGGACTATAAATGAACCAGGACTAGCAAACAGAAGCTAGTAAAAAGATAAAAAGTGATAAAGAGTTAAAACAAAGATTAGTCAATTGACAGAAAACCAGTTGACAAGAAATTTGGCAATCAGCCATTTAGGTCATTTATTTTACAGTAGTGATGCTTCGGGCTACTCTTACAGTAAATGCTTATGTTAACATACATGCAGTAACAATGCTAACATGTTTAGCAGGTGAAATGTTTACCATGTTTACCATCTCAGTTTGGCGTCTTAGCATGGCAACATTAAGGAGCACTAAACTCAATGTAAACTCAATGTAAATTTACATTTATCACCATTATTTGATATTTTGCCTCACCCCCAATGTGAGCTGGGATTGGCTTCAGACCCACATGACCCTGGATGTGGCAGGATAAGCAGTAGATGATGGATGGATGGATGGATGGATGAAAAATTATCAATACGAACATTTGTAATGAAAATAATTAACCCTAATGTACTTGGCCCTGTTCCTTTATATAAATAAGCTTTTCCTGCTCATGCAGTACAACTTAAGAACATGAAGAAAAGTCATTGAGACTGCAGCTTGGCCGCGGTTCACTTGTCTATACAATGCTTTCCAAACATGAGTAATCTCTGGCTCTCAAGAGTCTAAACCTGCTGGTTTACATCCACAGACCCTTCAGTTCTAGGGTCATTTGCTGTTGTTATTTTGGATTCCTGACGACTGACAATTTTCAAGCATTGCGGTCCAGATATTTGGTGGATGGTGGTCATTGCAAACGAACTAAATAAACAGAAGGGTCGAAGTAAACACTGCATATTTGAGTTCTTCAATTAGCCCCATTCACATGCCTGCTCCCCACCAATGCGTGACCTTCACTTTAATGACTAACATCACATCAGGATCGAATAACCATTGTTTTTCTCCCAACAGCACCTACTCATCACTGCTTGGTACTTTAGAAGTGTTTACCAGTTTGGTCCTGGATTAAAAAAACAATGTGAAACCAAAGGAGTTAAAGTTGTTTATTTCATAGAGTAGAAATGAGATGTTATGTACATGTGTTTGTTCCACAGTGAAAAGCGAGTTGGGAATGTTTACTCCAAGGCTAAATCATTCGTGGACTATGTTCGTCGAGCTCTTCGCAAACTGGAACTGGATGAATCAAAGGTCAGAATATTCCAGTCATCTTACAACACCTTTGAGAAACAAACTGTGGAAAGTACAGTGAAAGAGAAACAAGCGCTATAAAACAAATGATCGTTTTTATTTGGCATGATGAGAGGGAAAATGGTTTTTCTTTTGTCTGGATTTAGAAAATATTCAAATCACATCAGGTTAGTGAGAACGACACAGGTGCTTGAGGTGCTGTACTCTCTTGCTTTAGGATGGTTCCAGGCACCAGGGTTTTGAGGGGTTTGTCATCTGGGTAATCAGAAAAATAAGGATGACGTATTTCAAATTATTCTTACATCGCCAACACTTCCATCAAATCTTTTACTTTCACATCTTCCACTGTAGCTCTTCTTTACAATCTCCTTCATTTTTATTCCCCTGCATTCACAGGAACTGTCCTTGTTGACTGATAAAGTTGACAGCTTTCTCTTTGTCCTCAGCTTTCTGACAGTGAAATCCAGGATTACTATGACACATATAGACCACGAATAGACGAGATGCATGCTTTTAATATGGTGAGTGCCTGCACACACTAAAAATGACCAACACTCAGACTTTACAGCGTTTTTATCTATTATATCCTTATTGTGTACATTACACAGCTTCAGACCACAACAGCCTGTTCCAGCTCTGCTTTATGTTAAAGATTTTCATTCCTGTAAAATGAGATGTATAATGCCAATAAATTGTAGACCATTAAATGAGATCATTGCTGTATATGGGGAAGTAAAGCAGGAATGGGAGAACACCAGCCTTTTAGCCCTAATTGTAGTGTCACCCAAAATACCAGTTTTCCTTCATGACATAAAGCAGTGAAATGTTTTTTTGCAATTGCTAAATAAGCTACTGGGAAGTAGTTTCAGTATTAAGACTAGTCTGATAGAAAAGGGCTGTTGTGTACCAGATAGGTGGTCACTTGGAAAAAAACACTGACATGAAATAAATGAATATTTCTGTCAAAACATCTTCTTTTGTGTCAATGTCTTTGGATAGTTGAAGGTGACTCTGGCTCCCTGTATCGAAGGTCTGATTCTCCTGGATCGCCTCTGTTACCTGAAGGAACAGGTACATTCATTTCAGTTGTGAAATGCTGTTGGCTTGTTTGACCACGTTCACTGAAAATAACTATAAACAACAAGTGGATTTGTGTTAAATAACTGCATGATCTGTTGTGTATTATGAGAGCTTTTGTTTTTTTTGTAGTACTTTAAGGACATTTCATCCATGTTGGCTTAAAAATTGCCTTTGTATATCTTACTTACTTAACTCATAAAAATGTAGTTAAACTGTTTTTGTTCTTTTTGTTTATTTTTGTATTTCTCATCCTTATGATTTGCTTGTACATCTCCTTAATTGAGATTTAAAATTTGCTTCCCAGCTGAAATCTGGAAACCCTTCTTTTGATTCAGACCATTGACAATAATATAGGTGTTGGCTAAATTAAAGCCAGCCTGCAATTTAACGTCTTATGCTTCTGCAGCCAAACACAACATGCTAATCTTTAGTCTGACTCACGGTGAGATATATATGAGCAGATGGCTTTGAAGTTCTGATTACATCTGAGATTGTATGTCAGATGGACTTCCTTAATAGGGTCATGCAATCAAAGTATATAACATCAAGAGCGCTGGTCAGCTTTGAGAGCTCTCCCTGGAGGAGGAGCAGAGGAGGGAAAGAAAACGGTTGATGAATGTATGTGAATATGACCCATATGATGATGCCTTTGCAGAAGCATGCTCAGCATTAAAGAAGGATATAAGAACATCCACACTGCCATACTGTCAATCTTCTATGTTCATTTATTCTGTACACATGACATTATAAAATCTCCGTCTATCCTAGGAAAAGAGTCACACTTTTTTTGTTCGTTTATTTTTTGTTTGTTTGTTTTTTTGAGGGAGGGGGAATTCCATATCCGATTTACACATTGTTTTATTCTGCTTATGATGACATCTAAATGTGCTAAAATATGTACTGTAACAATCATGGCATAATGCCTGAACAGAGGGTTTCCTATTTTTCCCATTTGAGCTGTAGATCTGCAACTGAACGTGCTGCCATTAAGAAGGACATACTTGTTTTACACATGTACAGGAATCCACCTGACACAATATTTGTACAGATGTTTCTTCTCTGGGGATTCAATAGAGAAATCTTTAATAGTGAGAACATCATACGGCAGAGAATGCCAGGGGTCACGAAGCCGAACTGGGAGGAGAAGCAGAGTATTTATGTCCATGTGTTTTTTATTCAGTTGTATTTTCTTATTGTTTTATGGGTGTGTGTCTCTACTGCAGGAGGACGTATCATTCTCTGCACTGGTGCAGCTCTTTGATCCCCTGCTGTCACCAAGATGTTACGCTGTCGTGGGACTGAAGAGTTATGGAAACGGAGTTACAAGCTAATGAACTTATACATAAGCACATGATTATATTACAGTGATTGAGGGCTCATGATTATACGTGATCAACAGTGATTGTATCCTGTCCTGCTTGTTTTAATTACATGTGTAATTTCGCCAAAACCAATCTTGTTTTATATACTTTAATGTTTTAAATATTTGCACTGCTCAGCTCAGTCCTTGACCTTGTGAAAACACATGTTCAAAACACCTGGAAAAACTGTCCTCTTTGATTGAATTATACCAATCCAGACCTTTTTTCTTTATGTTTGAGTGACTCCTGAGAAAACACTTGTCTTTAAGAGCCATTCAGGGACCTAGGGGTATTGTGGGGTTTAGGGACACTTGGATCCCCTCAGTGGACTGGTCTGGAAAGCCCATTTCTAGGCTCCCACACCAGATGATGAAGAGTGGGGAAAAAAAAAACAGGACAAGCCAAAAGGAGCCCCTGACCCCTTTTTAAGCTTTGTTTCTGTTTTGCTATGTCCTTGGTTATTTAATAAATCATCCTTTTCTTACATGTTTGAAAACCAGTTTTATTGTTTTCAGTACAAACATGAATTATGGTTGTGGGAATTACACTAAAGCTGATAGAAGGCAGACAGAAGAGGAAAGGTGGTAATGGAGCATTTCGGGAACAAAAAAAATCATTCAACTACGTGTCAGAGGGATTGTTATCAACTGTCTTTACAAATGAAAATATACTACTTGAAATATGACAAATGGTGATTTTATAATTTATTAACACATTCTTGGGCATAGAGATAAAGGTCATTGCGAGGTGTAACATTGCGTAAGTGGAAATTAACTCCTTTGTGTAAGTGTTTCCCAACCAGGGGAACAATTATGTAGGAAAAGATCAGCTCATTTAAAAAGTAAAAATTATGACAATATATCCACAGATTCAGAGTCAGCTACAATGAGCAATATTGAGTTTGACATTTGCGACATGGCGGGTGGCGGCGATGAGTTTATTTGGCAGAGCTATGGGGGTATGTCAGACACAAGAGGTGGGGATACACAGGCTTGAGTATCAGTGTCAGAGTGAACATTCATTCTGTCACATTGGGAAGTATGTGAGTCACAGTACCCACCACTGAGTCAGTAATGGTCATTCCTGCTGTGCATGTGAAGCATTTTGATTAAAGCTCTGTAGGAACATCCATTTTAAAAAATTACATTATCTTGAACAAAATTAGCCTGAAACAAAGGAAATGTGATACTCTTTCCCAGTGTGCAGTCCTGGTACAACACCCTTCCTCATGCCACACCTTCCACTGCATCGACTATCTGTCACTATAGCTGCAGCAGCCTGCACATCTGTAGGCCATACATAGGACTGTCAGCACTGCTGTGAAGAAATGATATCCTAGAGATTTATTTTTATCTCTGTAAAGACAGATGGGTTGGCTCTGCTGCATCTGGAGCATGTTTGGATCCAGCACCGTGTTTCTCAGTGGCCCAACCTGGGACTGACACGAATGCAAGCAAATTCAAAAATGCGAACGGAGTTTGTTTTGGAAATGTTGTTGGGTTTTGTTGTGGCTGAGTGAGTCACATCCTGTCGCCCTGTGTCATTCATGATGTTTGCACGCATGTTTGCGTTCATACCCTGCCATGGTTTCTTTCATGTGCTCGCACAGAAGACAAGAATAATGACACAACACGATGACATTTATATGGTCCGCCTCCAACACACACAAACAAACATACAAGCTAGTAGGAAAGAAATCAGCAAAAACCATCCAGGCAACACAGTCCTGTAGGTAAACTGCAATTTCCTGACTTTGCACTTAACAGAAGACAGGAAAAAGGTTGCAGGATGTGATGAAGGCTAGGAGACAGAAATAATTCACATGGGGAATTGTGTTAGGCAAACCCACCTCAGATGACTTTTCATTGCAAGGTAGGAATGAGAGGAAGTGAGTGGAGTGCGTCAAACACTTCCACCCTCAGCTGTGATGTCTGTTTCTCACGGAGGTGTTTGGACATCACACAAGACCCTGCTACGTCCCTGAATGTGAAAAATCATCTCACGGTTCTTTCAACTTCACAAACAGGAAGGGAGCTACAAACTCCATCCAGTCTACATAATTAGTTCCCTGCTGGTGAATGTTTTGTTTGTGGGCTGAAAAATGCCTTTTCTCATGAATGGGTAAAACGACTCCTAATTGATGAACCCAAAATAATTAAAGGGTAAAATTTGCAAGTTAAGCGGTGGACTTTATCAGGCATCAACACAGCTTGTAAATAAGAAAAAAGAAGGGGGAGAAAAATGTGAGCAACTCTAAGTGATCGTTTGTTAAATGCCAGGAGGCCTGGCAGTGAAGAAGCCTTTTAAAAGGTCTGTCACAGCCTCACACACACAAGCACTCTATTAATCCACTTTTCTACATCTACTCTCATACACACCATCCTAATGTCTTCCTTCTGACCATAATCCTCATGTTGTCCAATTTTAATTCTCCGAAGTTGTTCTTTTTTTTTTGTCTGGGCAGAGAGCCACCAGAGGGAAGGATGCAGGATGGTCTGGCTGCCATCACCATGTCCCCCCGGGCACCAACGTATCTCTGCCAGATGCCGCGTTTGTGAGGAAGAGGGGAATTGGACGGACCTTGGGTTGGGCACACACTGATTATTTTAGGTTAAAATCGCTGTTATCACCTCACATTACTGACGATCTATTTTGGGATGAGGCACAGGGACGAAAATGCATTTCACACCTGTCAGAGAAATATCTGTGAGACGAATCTGTTGAAGTGTAAACAGGTACGTCAAACCATGTCAGCGGTCAACTTCAAGCATCACACAGTCTCACCGTGAAGAAAAACCTTACAGAGATGGGACTGTTTTCTGTAAGAAACACAGTCATCATGTATTTTGAGTAAGACTTGTCCCTCTGATTCATATTTTCCATTTATCTTGCCATTCTGCTGTAATGTTATCCAGATTAATATCAAATTAGATCAATCTGAAACATCTGTCAACTCACTAAAAACAGCCAGAGAGAAAACTGGAAACACTGGTATTTGTGGCTCATACAGGGTAATACGCCAGCCTCTAATGTATTTGGAAAACAAATGTAATGCGTTAGTTCCCCTTATGTCATTAAAGCATCAAACTGCTTTGTTTTGTCAAACCGACATATTTTGAAAGATACCTTGATTTAATAACCTGTAAATCCAGAATCTACAAATATTATAAATGAGCTGTGATTTAAGGGTCATTGAGATTCTTATAATGTTTAAAAAAGTAAAGTACAGCACTCAGACTGTTTTTTTTCTGTCATGCAGAATAAATCCTGAAAGTTTGTCTTATTTTTAATTTTTATATTTTAGCTGTTTTATTTTTAGGTTTTCCCCTCTTTTTCCAAAGTTATACTTCTGATCTTCCTGGGCAGAACTAGGTGGTGACAGTCCTACAGATGTTCAGCAAACCTGGATGGATTTGAGTTGACTGCTGATCTTTACTGTTGATATTAATACCATCAGTATGCTATTTCTGTGTGGGCAGAGTCCAAGCCTGGTGCTTCCAGCTGTGATTATCTGTTTCCTGTGTGATGTTTATCTGCTGGGGCGAAGACACACTGGTTCCGGAGTAAATGGCACAGGGAAATTGCCATTATTCACTTTACATGGCTCAAATGGGACAGGAAATCTCTTACTAACAGCATCAATGGAAATAGTTTGTCGTTATAAATTGTCAAGTTGGAAAGTATTGCCTTTTGTCTGTTGGATTGGTTATGTGTATTGACAAATCATTTACTTATTTATTAAATAAAATACATATTAAGTGATGAAAAATGATTTAAATGATATAATATTAACTCACACTCACTTTAGACATTTCTCCACAGTGTCTACAATGTCTCCATAAATCATGGGTCATGGTCCTACTGTTTAAACACTGATGAGATGAGATAAAGTTTATTCATCCCCAAAGGGAAATTCATGAAGTCTTGTAGTTAATAAGTACGACACTGGTGAATTAATTTACTCCAAAACCCACAACCCAGATTTCTTTTCATTTTCAAACTTATAGCCTTGAGCCTCAGCCAACACTGATTCCAGTGAGCTCCTTTATCAGATTTCACACACTCCCCTAGACCTGTAAACAGACTGACGTGTGAAATGGACAGATGTCAAACAAAATATGCAAGCATGTCAAAGAAGGGTTTAAATGACTGTCACTTCCTAGAACAGAAGAAACCAAGTAGGAAATAAAAGAAAGCGTCTTCATCAAATATGACAAATTTTCAACCTATAAAAAAAGAAAAACATCGTACGATTGCCTATGAATTCTCATCATCCATGTAGTCGAGCCACTTCCACTTTAAATGCCCCTTAAACTAGCATCTAAAACCAAAAAAGGATATTTTATTTAGGAACACTGCCTGTTTATTCTTAAAAAACAAGCAACAGATTCATTACACTCTAGGATGGTGGGGACATTGCAGGTAATCAGTCAGTGAGTGTAAACACTTGCTCTCCTGTAATGTGTTTGTTTTGCCCTGGGCCTGTTTATACTCTACAGGAATATTTCGTCCCGCTTTTCCTTAGCTAATCCCTTAATCACTCGTGCTGACTGCTGCCAGACAGAGCACCCCTTATCCCAATGGGGCAGAGCAAGGGCACGACATTCATCTAGTATGGCTATTGGTTTGTATGGGTATGTGTTGAGACAATTTTAGTGTACAACTGCCATAATATAACAAAAACCAATAAACAGAAGGCTTAATGTTGCAGATAAATTGCCAGAAGAACTGAGTCTCTTCTTACAAGCCAAACACAGATTTTCATTTGTAACCTCTAGACACAGATAAATGGTATAGAAGAGGAAGCTCATCAACATAAGTCTCAGGTGCAAACCCTTCTCACATAGTCCAACAGGTTCCATGAGTTCAAGGTTAAATCTTGTTCAGAATAAGGGTCACAGTTACAAATGACTCTCTAACCCGTGGCCTGTAATGCTCTGTCACTGTCTCACCCATGGCTGGCTGATGCCCTCATGCTCTATACATCCTTCTCCAACCATCTGTTTTTGTTTCTCTGTTGCGCTGCACTGGATTTATCCTGTTGGAGCCCTAACTGTGGGACAGGCATTGGTCCAGCTGGTAGTCAGCAGGATGAAGCTGCATGTTTCCAAACTGAAGCCCATGTGCACGCTCATCATCGGGCGGGGTACAGCATTTCATCAATCAGCCCTAACCCCCGCGGTTTAGCCTCCTCGTGGACACGGGAGGATGGTGATTGTTAAGCAAATAAATCAATAGTTTTTAATTTGGGGTTAGAATAAGATAATGTGATAGTGGGCCCTTGGGCATAGACATGTGCATACTGTAGGAGCTATCTCTACAGATCAGAACAGACCTTTGTAATTGTTTTGCATTTCTTTGTGGCCATTACTGTTTTTTTTTTTGTCAACAGTGTGTTTGGTTTGTCTTTGTACTTCATTTGTGTCCTGCCATACTCTCCTATATCTTTTGCATCTCCTTGTGCTCATTTTACAACAAATTGTGGATGTTTTGAATCTATTTGAAAGCATTTTGAGTCACTTTGTAGTAGTTAGCCTAGTCACTGGGCCCCTGACTGTGCCCAGTGGGTCCTAACCAATAGTCATTTCCCTAAATTACTATAGAGCATGTTATAAACTCTGCTTTATATATACATTTGTCTGTCTTTATGTTCTATCATAAAAAAATCCCGAGTCACTATACAATAATTACTGCAGACATGATTTTCTCTGATTTCTGTCTGCGATGGAGTCTCACTCTGGTTCGCCATTAAGCGTAAAATCCTTATTAGCTTCTCAAGTCTAACGCCACCTTTTTCTTCCAGTGCAGAGCCCAGTGCGCATGCGCAGGCTCCCTGAAAACCACATGCGTCTCCCAGCTCTGCTCTCTCCAGTGCCAAAGCAGAGAGATGCGCACACTGAAGGCACCGCAGCTCAGAAATGCTCCCACCTCCGAGTCAGACCCGGCGGTAGCTTCACATCCCAACACCCCTGACCCGTGTCTCGGTACAATGGGTTAGAGGGAATATGGCAAACTTTCACACACTTTGCATGTCACGGAAAATGCCCTGCGTTGTCTGGAGAGCTGTGCTGCCGAGCGGCTGAATTGAGAGCACAGCAACACAGAGACTTGGATGAGAGACCTGATTCCAGTTTTTTTCTATTCCAGTTCCTCTCCCACTTTGGCTTTAAGAGATGATCACGGAGCTGGTGTGCACCGCCGTGGCTGTGGGTCTCTATCTGAACACGCTGGACTCAGATTTCTGCTACGATGACAGGTAGGTTTCGCCCACAGAAGCGCCGCTGCCACCCGCTTCTCCACTTGTCATCTCCCCTTGTTACCTCCACTACGGAAGCGTAGGGGGACGGGTCGTTGCGCCTGTCCGCTTGTTTGCATGTGCTTTTGTCCGTAACCAGCAATAAATCACTGCTTGTTTGTAAGCTGCAGTCAGAGGCACAAAGACAGGGAGAGGGAATGGGAGTGCGCTGAAACCTGCACGTCAAAATGTAGACATTTTACCAAAATACGCCTGTAGGAGTCTAATAACTTATATAGCCCATTGAGGTCATTTGGTTTTATTGCACTTAATTTCATTCATTTTCCCTAATATAATGCATATATCCCTATTGGTTAAAGAACATTCACACCCAACACATGGTCCTTTTCCACAGGAACTAACAGATAAAGAGTAGAAGTTCAACACACTGAACTTTGAGCAGCCTCAGTCTCCTGCAGTGTGGCTGAAATGCCTCAGATGCTCTTTGTGTTGATGGAGCACTTCTGTCTGTTATAACAATGCCCTGCACCCAGGGGAACCAGGCTAATTTAAACCAGACTTTAATTCTGCAAGCAGCTGAAAGAAACATGTCAACACACAAACACATCATGCTACCGAGGGGTACCCAAAACCTCGGATGGTTTATTTTATGGTGAAAAATAAATGAGGACGTGATCAGTTTTATATTAAGTCCAATATTCATAACTATTTTAAAGTAATTTAGTCATATTTACTAGAGTAATATTTATATCAACGACCTGCTGATCACAGCTATTTTAGTTTACAATGATGTGAAACTGATAATAGTCAAATTATTACACAGGTGAAACTGTAAAAACAGCATATTCACATTATTGCATCAAAATGCTTAAATGATTCATCAGTTACCATAACAGCTGCTTTTCTTACATAAAATGAAATTTGTTTTGTGTGATTTCTTGTACATTCATGTTTTCTTCTCATAGAATGTTCCATTCTGCCTGGGCCTCTGAGCAGCCTTCAAGTGAAACAAAACACACAGCTCATACTGAGGCCTATACACTAATGAGTAAACCGCTTTGGACAAATATCCTGAATACAACATGATGACACTTTATTTTCAGATTCCTCTGCATTGAAGTATGAAGTATTAAATCACAAGGTGAAAACTTCTGATATGCAAGGCATGTGGTAGATTTCACTTTGTATTAAAACAACAAGCTGACAGTGAACAGCTCAGCCTGGTAACCATCTCCAGACACCTCTTAAAGGTCAAAAAATCCCCCCTCTTACTTTAGTTTTCAGCACCATCAGTGACCTCTCTGTGTTGTGTGTAAGATGTATAGCGTGTGTGGAAATGGGAGAGGAGACATAGTGGTGAAACATCTAGAGTTGCGGTAGAAATGAGCTCCGTATGCCATCTCCAGTTACATCACACCTCGCCAACTATCCCGGCAAAGCACCAAGGGGTTATTCATCCATCAGCCTCGTCTGTACATGTGACCGTGACACTACGAGGCTGTCAGAAAGCCCCAGGCTGACAGATTACCCGCGGCGCTGCCCTGCCCGCTCCAGCCTTCGTTCGCACTCCATCCCCTCAGCGAAAGTTCAGTATCGGCCAACGCTGAGTATCAATCAATGTCACTGTGGTAATTTGCACTCTGGGGGGACACGCAGTGGTGCTTTGGTTCAGGGCTCTCAGATGGAAGAGGTTGAATACCAATCACAGATCTGACCTTCCCCTGCTCCTGCATCAAATGGCATCCTCTCCTCGGGTCAGGAGTCGTGTGCTCCCGGCCTCTTCCCTCGGGGATTAGAAAAGAGTTATGGGTGGAAGGTAAAGGGAAGAGGGGGATTGAACTGAAAGAGCTTGTCTTGGCTGTAGAGGTAATATCCTATATTGTTTTCCTATGACTCAGGTGAGAAAAAACAATGAATAAATGTTCCAAACTAATTCATTAATGAAAAAAAAGGATGTTTTTGGGATTCTTTATGTTCGTCCAAATCACCACAGAGAAACGGAGGCGACTTTAACGTAACATTTGCAATACATCAGACCAGATACCCTCTCTGCAATACTACATTCTTAATCATACAATCTTATGTTACTTATTTTCATTTAAATTTTGTTTTGGCCTAAAATCAGTTTGATCAAATCTGAAAATAGTTTGCTGAAGTTTGACAGAAATGTTCATTCTTGGTTTTGACTAAGACTAAAATGTTTTCTTTGATCAAGACAAGACTAAATGTCCAGAGTCCAGAGTAGTCGACCTGAATTAACGTGGCCTTATGATCTCAAACCTAAGACTAAATACAATGAACACTGTTGTAAACAAGTTAGTTCTTTTTACATTTGTAGAAGTAATTATATAATCCTCTCTCTTTCCATGCACCCCAACTTGTGGGGATGTTCAGGCTGGTCTCTGCTTTTTCAATCATGTCAAGTGTTTTTCCTTGGCACTGCTCAAGGCCTGGCCAAGCACACTGATCCCAATGAAAAGCCGCTGCATGTGAAATGACTGCGTTTTACAGGAGCCGCGAGAGGGTCTGAGTTAGGCCATTTTTGATTTGGGGGGGAAAAGATCAAGATGTGATCTGTTGGTTTACAAGCAGGCTTGTCTTGGGTTTAGCCAACTCTAATGGCAGACCTTTTTATTAAAAAACTTACAGTGCTGATGTGTTAATGTTTGTGCAGGCTCTTCGATTGATTGCTCTGGTGCTCTGGTCATTGATTGGAAAACATATTTACCGTGACCTCTGAACTCTCCTTTGAATATCAATCATCAAGGCTCTTGACACGTTAACAAATGAGGCTCTGCACGATGCTGGCATTATAGTGACATTAGGTTTTTAAATGACATATCCTGACAAATCGACCCAGTAACAGATGTCTTTACTAGAAAGACTAGGGCACTATTCAGCAGACACCAAAACTGAAGCAAGGACATGAGATAAAAAAGCTGAAATTGCAAAATGAAATGCATTCTAAGTGGCTTTTGGCATTCAGAACCATGTATCGCGAAACATCTGTGACCCCACTCACGTCACAGTACCTCTGTGCAACTCAGAAATGCATCATGGTCCCTCTGGGGATTGAAATGAAAACATCGTCCCTCTTTGTTTCAGAAGAGCAAAACAATTTAACCCCCGGGTGTGGGGCCAGCTTGGTGGCGTTTGGTGAGGTTTGGATGACTGGCACATTCCCTTTATAAACACTGTAAAATCTGAATCATCCCCACTGTTAAAAGTGAAAATGTTAATTACAAACGAGGGTTTAAACAATTAAATACGCCAGACAAATAACACAGAGGTGACACAGAGTGGTGACTGGAGAGAAGGAGCACAATGAAGACAGAATATCACATCTGTTACTTCTCTAGCTTGGTTTCTGAGGTTAACCAGTAAATGCATCAATATGGGATTGTCTTTTAAGAAGTGTCCTTTCATCATTCTGTAGTGCTTTGAGTTGATGTGCTAATGAATTGCTATTATATACAGTATGTTAATGGTGCACACATTTTTTTTACCCCCCTGGGACAGTTGTAAAGATGAAAATATGTCTGTGTAATCCACAAAAGAACAATAACAAAATGTGATGAACTGAAATCCAAGGGGTTTTATTTTGTTAATAAGGAGCATTGTGCTCCTGTGCATGTATACCACCTAACCTGAGGATGTCAGTGCTGGACAGAATGTATTGAATGAAATTTAGCCACAGTGGGATTATAACATACATTTTTTTAATAATATTTGATACATATGTTCTATTCAAGGCCCATGTCATCTTTGAGTCATCTCTGATAACAGCTCATAACTGTTATCTGTTATGGGTTAGTGTTCCCAAGGCTTGCTGATACAGATTTCCACCCACTCTAGTCATTGTACAATGAATCCCTGAGCCTCTAGTGGAATAATTACCTAAAACATGCGGCCTACAGTAGTTGTTTTGAGGCTGTTTAAGTTACACTGTGTGCTTGAAGCAGATAAATATTGAGGGAAGAAGTAGGCTAATGAAACAAGTGAGCAAAATGTCTTTTGAGATGGATGCGCAGTAATGTGGTTGAGCGAAAAACAGCTTGTGTCTTGTCAGAAGGAATTTTCACTGTAAGTATTTTAGAAATGACTACCATTGCCTACAGACATGTAGAAATTTAAAGTGAACAATGTGGTAAGGATAACTGATGAGAAAAGTGTTTAAGAATAGCAATTTGGGATGGTTTGGAGGCAGGAGGCTTTTAACCAAATTTGCGTACATAAAGGATTATGTGTTTTCAAGGAGGAAAAGGCAAACCTTATTAAGTGTGGTTTGGTGGTGAAAAAGCTTTTCTGGGGTTTCTAATGCTCTTTCTTAGTGTATTTAAGCACAAACATATGTCTTTACTCATTGGCCATAAAAAGATATTTGCTATTGATGTCTTGTTTTTGTAGTCCATAGCCTCCTCAGATTTGGTAGTGAGGGTGTGGACTATCATTGAAAGAACAATAAAGAGTCTCATCTTGATTATCAGCAGATTTACTTAAGTCCATCTTTTTGCACCGGTATGTGCTCTAGCTTTTACAGTCCTTACAGGGGCAGGAAAAACAGCCTTCTGGCAAACAGAACCACTTGCTGTTAATAATGAAGGGCTACTGAGGCATGCACAAGTATGTTTTTATTATCAGAAAGATATTATGAAAGGTATTGTTAGAAAATCTCCTTTATGTAAAGTCCTTAAGGTCTGCCAACCTTAACTTCTCACATTAGAACATGCTGAAGAGTTGAGGTCTGCTACAACTGCAGGGTCAGGCCTATTATTTTGATTTGAAATACAAAAAAATAAATGTCCAGAATAGAACCATTGTTGTCAAATTGGTAGGTTTATACACTGCACTCTGTCATTGTCAGCTTAGTGTATGAAAGGCAGAATGTACCAAAAACAATGTTTTAAAAGGACATAGGACAACAGTTTTTAATGTTCGAGGCAAAGTTTAATCAAATGATCGACAGATTTCCTCAGTTCCCTGTTAGCAGCTTGCATGTTTGTCACATGGTTAACAAATGTATTGCCTCCCACTAATATGAAAGATAACTGGGTTCAGACCATCGTGAGACACGTTAGTTTTATCCTACAGATGATGTCTTCATACCACCCTTGTCTCTGGCTCCATCACACAGATGTGGAGAAGAGATGGGTTTGTTTATTTTTAGGTTGTCATGCTTTATTGCATTGGGGCCCAGTGATGCATGAGGCTGGTTAAGGCTGCTACTAACCCTTGGCTGGCACCTTTGCTTTGCAGGCCACAGTCTACCTACCAGTCTGCCAAGACATGGCCGCCAAACCTCAGTTCCACGACCCTCCCTATGTACACACCATATGTGGATCCCAAAACACTGGTATCCACTGACAACTGGGCTTACATGTTTACTAGCGCCCTGTAAGAGACACATGCTAAAGCTGTGTATCACAGTGTTTGTCATGTAACACCAAGGCTAGATTTAGGATGATGAAATCCTCAAAGAGCTGAAAACATATTTTCTTATCTGACCAGCTGCATTTTGTGTTCACTAACTCCGGCTCTTCATAACTCTTCAACAGAATGGGGTTGAATTTCTATCACAGTGCACTAAACTCACTTTGTAAGCGAAGCCCCTTCTTGTGGCGTTGGATTACACTTATAAGCGGGCATCCACTTTCCCTCTTTTAAAATATAAGGTGGACTTCGAAAACAGCTTACAGCAGTTGGGGTGTAATACAAAACCAAACCCAAGTTGGGGATCGCACATACCCCAAGCAGTTACTCTTTCTGCCTTTTGTAATCAATAGCCATTGATCATCATCTTTGTTTGACTGAGGAGTTTTTTTGTCTGATGTCCAGAACAGCTGTCAGAACAGAAAACCAAACATGTTTTTTTCTTTGCTGCAGACAAAGCGCTCCTATTTCACGCTCTGGCTGTGAAGACCAAGCTGAAGTAAATTCTGACTTTAATCTGCCACTTACCACTGACTCTAAAAGAATCTGTGTATGCATGCTGAGATGTTTGTGTTGTTTTTGTGCATTGACAGCCTCACTGTGGTGATGCTGAAGCTGTTGGTAGTTGATGGTGTAAAGGATCTGAGCTAAGCTAATCAACTCTGACACATATTTTCCTGCAAGCCTTGGGCATTTTATGGTTTGGAAGAAACTGCTTCTTAAAAAACATTAGAAATACATGTTGCCACAAATGGTTTAGTTTGAAATATACTTATAATGAGGTAAAAATTGTTGGGGCCATGCAAGCTGCAGTGAAACTCCCGGTCCATCTGATAATAAGGCCATTTGTGCCTCTCATCTTGCAAAAACCTGAGATATGAGAAGTGAGAGTTGGTGTGAGAGCTTGAAGGATTTAAGGTTCAGGAGAGATCAGATGGCAGCTCCGCTACCTTCCTCAGAGGGTACAGTTATGGTGTTTAGTATTGAGAGGAGGAGTGAAATGATTCTACTGAAAGCTTTGCTGCTCATTGTGTTACAGTTAGTATTTTTATTATTATTTTTTGCCTTCATTGTCTTTGTGCCAGGAATTTGCTGAAACAGAACCTGCTGGAGGTCATAATGAAAGTGTAATAAAGGATTTTACATTGGTCTGCACTAGTTTATCTCCGTTTTACTACATCTTTATTTGTATATGTCTTAAATCTCTGTACATAACATAAATGTGTTGTCATCTGTCAGTATTCTGTTCACACAGAAATGGATTTGTAAATGTTTAGTATTCATATAGCATGTTCATATTTCATTCCCTTCCATTTGATTTACTCTGCAGATGGAGATAGCCTTTCTCCTCTTCCTGTTTCCTCTTGATAAGCGCCTAAAAAGCAGAGAACCACACTAGATAAGACAGATAGAGGAAGTGTGGAAGTCTCAGTACAGCTGTGTTGTTTAGAGGTTTGCACATTGTGACACAATGGAAGGCTATTTAAAGGAGTGATGACAAAAGTTGTATTTGAAGGGCGAGGATGGTGATTATTATAGATAGCATGAAATAGGAGTACTTGCTGGGTGTATTTGGATAAGAATGGTGTGGGAATTTGTCTGGCTTGGTAATAATCTGTCTTGAGTTTGATAGTGGATTTTAATTTCCTATTTTGCTACATAGCCATAGTTTTTGGTTTTGCAATACATCATTTCCTGCCTAGTCGAAATTCATTGAGGTTTGGGTAGTCGGAAGGTCGTTATTCTGTGCTTATAACCATAAATCACATCATCCTTAACTTAACTATCGTCCTTCATTTTCTAGACAGAGTCTGGAAATGTTTCAGCCAGTTTTCCCATTTTGATGCATTTCCCTGCTCAGTATTCTACATGCAGTCTCCTCGAACTCCCTATTTCTCCTCAACTAGTCCCATGATGGGATCAGTGGCTGGTTTTGCTGGTACCTGGGGTTCGCTGGAGATAAGCTGAATCACTGTTTAAGTAAACATGGCAGTTCCGATTGCAAGCAACCCACACTGGAAGGCAGCCTTGATAAATGGGAGAAATCTGCATTCGAAAATGGCTGTTTTTCCTCTTCAGCCAGGCTGAGATAAACCAACCAACCTTATTTATCTTTCATCATTCTTACTGAGTGTAATTTGTTTCTCACCGTCATCTTGATATTCATGGGTCGATGGCTAGTGTGCTTTCATGATGAGCTATGACAACACTGTAATTCATTTTTAATGCATTTTTGGGTGAATCACACCAAACACTGTCTCCTTCACAGTTCACCCTTTCAATTTATTATGATATCTTTTAATCTGGTGGACTACTGAAGCTCGCTGAATTATGCATGTTTAGTTCTGATAAGAACACGGACAGTTTGTTTGAGCTCTGTGATGCATTTTCACTTTCATTCTGTGAAGAAACACGCAGCAGGGAGCTTGAGCTATGTCAATACTTTGATTTGATGCCCCCAGCATAAAAGAAATTCATTATCCAAGGCAATCAGTCTTTCGTTTTCATTTGAATTTGAGCTAAGGAAGCATCCAAAGGCGTTGTCCTGTTGTAGATTATCTCTGCTCTGTCAACAAGACGTGTTACTGTGGAGAAACGTACCATGTGTACCACAGATATGGAGCAGGGTGTCTTTTATTTCCTGGAGAGATGTTCTCATAGACAGCTCAATATTTAACAGCTTCTGTTTTGAAGGTGTACGTAAAGATTGACATTTTGGTAAATATGCTTATTTGCTTTCCTGCAGAGACTTAGATGAAAACCATTTCCATCTTCATGGTAAATGTGAAACTCTAACCCTGGGGGAAATGGGGAAACAGCTAAAGGCCAATAGCTCTTTCTGAAAGTAAAAGAATTTGCCTGAGAGAAACTGAAGCTCACTAATTAACCTTATATCTCATTTGTTTATACAAAAATGTTTTTTTTTCTTCTTCTTTATGCTATGCTAGGTTAACTGGATGTCAGACTTTAACGTTAATGCCCTCTGTACCCAGTCCTCCAACAAATAATGTGACGTGGTAGCATGACATCATGTCTGCTTGTCCATCTGTCCATCTGAAAAGAGAATATGGTACTTTTATGATGTTATATGATGCTTTTTACAGTTTCAAAATTGAGTTTCCTGCTGAATTTTAAACAGGGCTATATATTTTGGAACCCATGCTGATAGTCTGACAAACTTGGATTATGGTAAACCTCCTGTAAGGAAGCACATTTAATGTATTTTACCCTTCTCCTTGAATTCTGTTGTCTAATAATTCATAGACTAATTATTTGGACCATTGATACAATTTGTATTTCTGAAGTGTTTCAGAGTTGAATGAAAATGTGGCTTCAGTTAAAGTATCTTTAAACCACGACTGCTTTGTCTTAAGTTAGGGTCAAATGGATGGGGTTTCCACTTTTGGGATGACTTCATTGGCTCTAATGGAAAAGTTGAGTTCAGGCAAATGGTTTCATTGTACCAGCCGTGTTCAACAGATCACAGACCAGAATTTGAAAAGATCTTAGATAATTAGTACACATCCTTGAAAAGAAGACAGATTTGGTTTGGGCTGGCCCCTGTGGTACCCCTCTATAGCTGCCGTTTCTCTCTGGCTAATGCTGGAATGTGACAAGTGGTCACGGCAGAAGAAAGGAGGGCCTATTCCAGATTGGAGGCAGTGCTTTATGGTGTGTTAGTGCAGGACACTTGGCCATTATAAATTCTGCCTGTGAATCTGACCCCTGAAAGCTGTCAGAGCAGAAAGAAATCTTGTTGTTCCAGTGTCGCTGCAGGATGTTGTGTTTTTCTGTACATCTTGTAGCCTTCCTTTATTTACATTACAAAGGCACAAATCTACAGTGCATTCCCAATATAGCTGCATTTTTAAATTTGTGGTTGGATTACAAACCATCTCTTCTGGTGTATTAAAGTGATTGTTTTCTAATCAGAGACAGAAGGCTTTTGAGCAGAAACAGAATGCTTCTTTGTTTCTCCAGCTGCTCCCTTGGCAGCACTGCAACACTCAGATCCTCCACCGGCTCCATGATTTTTCATCAGCAATTAAAGTTGTCTTCATTATAATCTCTACCGCAGATCAAAAGTAATCCGGTTTCACGAAATTAACTGTGGAAGTTGTGCAGAAGTTGTGTCTCCATGGAACAGACCTGTACCATAAAATATGGACTACTCATATCCGCATTTGATTACCCTTCAGCAAAAGTTCTCCTTACTTTTTATTTCCGTGTGCTAGTTTATAGCAGCACAGGTGTTAGGGGCGCACCACAGTTCACCGCTTCACGTTCCAGTCGTTTGAAGGGTCTGATTTTTGCTTCAGACTTGAGAAAGGGAAACTTTGTCCTTGGCAAAAGACAGAAGACCCAGCTGCACACTGACAGGTCTGAAAAACTGGTGTTACCAGTAGATACAGTAGACCTGCAGCACTCTGGAGAATAAATTAAAGGCCATTGTTGATGTGTCCACAGTTGGTGTTTTGCATATGTGAGTTTACATTTCAACATGTATGTGTTCAGCTGGATGGAGGTGAAAAGTGAATTGAGAACATTAGAACCTCAATGCCAGACACTCTATTTGTACCCAGTCTTGAAAGGTGTGAAACTGGGGCTTCATTAATGATGAATCTAGACAGCTGGAGCATGACTTTGTAGGTCACCGTGCCAACACCTGAAGCAATTCTAGGCCAGTGGAAATGACTGTAGAAGCAGAAGGTAAAATGAATTGAGCCAAGGGAAAAAGGAGTTGTACCTGGCTCTAAAAATAGACATTATCACAGGCTGGATAGTAAAATAGTAATGTTACTAGAGCTCTAACATAGAATTGTTGAACAAAACCCACAAAGTCTAATCGAAAACTACAGCTGTGTACAAAATCAGTGCCTGTGTCTATTTTTGAATGGAAACATATAATTAAAGATTGAATATTTAGGTTTCTCCTATATTAATATGGTAATTCAAATTTTGAATCCAATTTAAGGACATAGTAAAACTGCACAATGCTGCACAAATTCTTGTAAAAGCAATAAATTGTTGTGTCTACAGCAGAAATGAGACACAGCAACATCTGTCTGGCATTTTAAACCATATCCCCAGCCTGTACATTGCTGTGATTTATCTATTGTTTGGCTAAGACAGAGAGCAGTCAGTCCCTTTTTAATCAAGCGTCAGATTTATCACTGTGAGTGCATGCGACTTGGAGGGGCCACCCTAATTACTCGTCCACAGTCAGACACTGTAATTAACTGCCAAGACCATACTAGATGTAGAATTTGGACAGGCTGATTGGCTGCTCATTTGTTTTCTGTTACCAGGCTGGAGGTGGTTTTTTGGCTGGATCCCACTGCTGGGTTGGCTGGATGGTGTTAAAGTTGGCCTCTCTTTCACTGATAAGAGCTGGATTTTAGGAAAATCCACATGGAGGATTTTAGAAACCCTATAAAACTCTAAGCATCCATTTATCCTGAACATTGGCTCTTTTCAGTGTGTTTCTCACTCTGAATTCAAGTGAGCACAGTAGCGTACTGTAGACATATGGTGAGTTTATTAGGTGAGATGTTTTAAAATATCTATAAATGTCACATTATTGGGTTTCTATCTTAATGTATAAGGGAGAAAGAACATAGGATATAAGAATCTTTTTCCTGGTGGTCTTTGGGCTGTTCCTGGAGATGTGAATCTGTGGTTGTACAGTAAGTTTTCATGTCCATCTTATAAAATCTCATTTAATTCCGCAGTTTTTTCTATGGTGCAAAATTTGACCCCCTGAAATCCCAACCCAGTCTTTTTCTTCACTGCGTCTGCTATACTTATGCCCTAGAGGAAAGTAGGGCATTAGTTTTATTAGCCATTGATTTCCCGTAGCCTTGCCCCTGGTGAGGCTGGGGATTCATCACAGACTTTTATTGACACCATCACTCAGGGAACGCTGCGGTCAGCCTGGTGTCCTTTTTGGCTGAGGTGGCAGTGGTGGCATTGTTGTCACATCACCTCTTTTTTGTTCGACCAGCTAATGGGAAGTGATCAATCAATCAGTTAGGTGGAGATAAAGACTCAGCAATCAATGTGCTGAAAAATAGATGAAGCAGTCACATTCTAAGTGATTGGGTTCATAATTTCTTAACCACCAGAAATATAGCATATTAAAAATGGCTTTGTAGGAAATATCCCAGACTAGGTTTTAGCTGACCAGCCAAAAATATTGATGGGGTCATTATTAAAGGAAAAGTTAAAGAAATAAATATTTTTCCTTATTAGTGTTAGATATTATCCTTGCACAGTAAGTTTACTTCAGCACTATGAACATGATGAATGTATATTTTGTTTTGAAATTTGTGCTTCAGATGTTTAAACCTGGAAAAACATTGTCAGTCTAGCATTTCAGTCATTCCTGAAGCTTCCACAGAAGTTGAGTCATGCCTTATTATAGATCTGCAGTATTTAGTTTAAGCACTCGTGATATTTAGAAGCCCAGAGATGTGAGTCACTGATCATTACAGATTCCTAATACGGCACTGCACATCTTTTAAGCTACTCCCCATTCACTGATTGTTCCGGCGTCCAGCTGCCAAACTCCTGGCTCTTATGCTTTTCAGTCTAATGAGCTTGCAAGACTTAGGTCAGCTTAGTGAGCATGTTTGATATTCACTAAAGGAACATAAAAATGGAAGGCCATGAGTATTATTTATTTAGCTGTGTGTTTGTATTTCAAGTCATGGTCCATTGCCCTTCACACATTCACCAAAGAGTTGACCAAGGCCTGTTTGGAGTTGATTGTTCTGCTAATCAGGAAACAGGGGACATGAAAGCAAGTCCAGCCTGACAAAGGAGAGACAGCCAACTTCCTGAACATGTCAGCCTCTTTGAAGCCGAGAGCCACCAAGAAATCAAAAAGGTTGTTCTGATTGGCTGTTCGGACAGAATGAGGAAGCAGAGGAGATTTAATCTTCATCAGCTAAGTGTTAACCCGTTGGATCTGTTGATGATGGAGTTAAAACAGCTGGAGTTCGTTATGAAAAATAATTATCCTCACTGTAATTAAAAGTACGAATATTTATATTACTTAGTTGGAGCCACAGATATTGATGCAAATAGCCAGATAGATCAGCAGATAAACTGATAATGAGAGTAATCTTTATTTGCAGCCACAGGCTGAGCTCAGACTTACTTTTTCTTATGCTTAACTGTTATTTTGTATTTTATGTGAGCAGCTCATAATAATAATAATAATAATTTTCAAATACTTCACAAATATCTGTGTAAAAACACATACAGTACTATACCTATAGTAGAGTTAGCCCTATAGTGTTTGCATGTCAGAAGACATAGACCTCTTGTGTGCGAATGTCCACATATGGTTTGTGTGCTTATATTTTGTATTGCAGGCCACTTGAATTGATGGAGTCACCTGAGGTCATTACAATAGTATTTTTATTATAAACATATTTTTTAGATACAGTCAGGCCTTTTCATGTTTGTGCAGGTTTTGTATATTTAGCACAATAGGAGAGTAAGCTGCTTTTATACAACAGTTATTGTCTTAATAAACAGTCAATAAATATTTTCTGCAGAGTAAACATATATCCATTGCATGGATCTAAGAGCATCAAATAAAGAATGTAAATATGGACCTGTGTTGTATTAGCTGCAGCTGTTTGGAAAAAATGCACTGTTTAGTGCAAACAGTGCCACTTGCTGTGGTTTCATGCTAATTTCTGCATGAGGAGGTTAAAATAAGTCATTTAACTGGCCTAAACCTCTAGCTGGTTATTTTAAGAGAAAACTGCTGGGAGCTGCAGGATGGGGTTTTGTAATCAATGAAAAGATAGATTCAGTGAGCATGGTAAATGTAGGTTAGTGAGCTGAATGCAAAGTAAGTTTCATCCTTTGTGCTATAGGTTTATTTTCAGTGATACATTAAAAAAAGATGAGACCCTTGCCTGCCTTTACATATCATCAGTGCACACACAGCCAGCAGCTTTTTATCACTGTTCACATGTTTCAAATGATGGAAAGAAACAAATAATTGCATGTGAGCTGCCCATAAAATCTGCCAAAATAATGTCAGATTTCGCCTTACACGCCAGGAAGGGAAGAACCACTGCACATTTCGCAATTAACCTACTTATTTGACATAGTTTTATACATGCTATCTGGACATATATGCATTTTCCTCTCCTCCCATATTACTGCCAGCTTGCTGTTGGACGGACTGTGGGAAAGTAGCGGTGCCACTTCTGGTCGGGGTATTGTTCTCCCATTGGTGCTATTGACGTATGATGTTTGAACCCACCCTTAATGCTTACTTCCTGACCTTTCAGCCACCACATATAAAAACTAAACAGATACAGTTTAGCTGATTAAAAAAAGGAAATATTTTATTAACATCTTTATGTATTGTCTGTAGCACAACCATTTAGTGAGGAAAGAATGCCATTTAAATAGGAACTGTATCTTTATTAAAGTAGAAGGAACAGTAATGAGGCTATAATAATCATAAAGCCAGTGTTCTAGTGTCTTTCGCACATCTCACTCTTTCATCACCATCTCCTCATCGCCTGCCATCATGCTGTGGCCACACACTGGCAGGATTATAGCAACTGATAATCAGCAAATGAATGGATCACTCAGGCCCAAGCAGCAAGCATAGCAGCTTCACTTATGATCTTTCCACCTAGCACTGTGATGGATGATTAGGTACCTCTGGGATTAGAAAAAGAGAACTCCATGTGTTCAGTTGCCTCATGTGGTGCAGTACAATACGCTCGCTACTATAGCTGCTATGGAGGTGAAATTTATGGAATTTTTATCCCCAACCAGCTGTGGCGTACACTGGGAACAAAGCCCTGAGCAGTGTTTCCCTTCCAACACGAATTTAGGACGCTGTGTTGTTTAGATTACATATTGTGTCAACTTTTTGTGTGCAGTGTGAATGTGGCTCCTTGAATGCACAAACACACAGCACGCCACCTTTAATCAGGTTATTCGTTGACCCCAATCTCCATGTTTGTTTCAGAAACTGTGCAGACTATGATCACTTTAACACAGAGGTGATCTGGACCCTGACAACAAACCCACACATACACTGTCTCTCTCTCTTTAATACACTTCCTCACATCCCACTGCCAGGGATTGTGAGACTGAATCTTAATGAAGATGAAATCAATAATTGGTAGCAGGCTTCCTTGTAATGCAAATCATTTTGAGAACTCAGAAAAACCTTATGTCTTAATCAGTCTGCTCTATTTTTAGTAAAAAAAAAAAAATCATGTGTTTGTTCTTGACTAGCAGAAACAGTCACTGAGAGCATAAGTGGTGATTTCTTACAGATTAGCAGAAAAAAAAGAACAGAGAAAAATGCACCTTATATAACATCTTTAAACACAGTCGTCATTACCGTATTTGTGTTGTCCTTCCTAGTCCTGTGACAATAGAGCTGCAGCTAATGTCTACTTTGATTATCGATTGTTTGGCAAACTCTTTGCTCAATTTCCTCATTAAATGTTTGGACTAGAAAATGTCAAGAAAAAAAAAATTGGCCATAAGTTTCCTAAATTCTCATACTGCTGGAGCCAAAGAATGTGTGATTGAAAAATGACCTAAATGATAATTTCACTTTAATAAGATGCAACATATTGATTAATTGATACTTATTGCCATGATTTATTGTGGCCCTATTGTTTTGGAAATGGCCCCTGCTGTTTTGCGTTTTCCCAGACCAAAGTTAAAATATGACCAAACCCTTGTTCGGCAGTCCTAAACAGCAATCCTACTATTGGTAACATTTAGCACATGTGTGCCACCACTGATTTAGGGCTTTGGTGTTTTTAAAAACCCTTCAGAACAAATCAGTGTGCCAACATGATAATTGATGCAGATTTTACTTGTGGCAGGTCTGTAATCACTTTGCTAACTTTGGTGGCACATTTTCCACTGTGCTGCTGTGATACTGATTTATTTTGTCCCTTCCGGATGGAGGTCTTTTCTTCTTATGGAGTCTTAATCATCAGCATCCGTGTTACTCCTAGACCAAGCCAGCAGCGTCAGTGATCTGTTTACTTCAGTGGTGCGCCAGCCCAAGATTATCATTGTGTGAATAGGCCTGTCTGCTGCAGCTCTCTGCCTGTGCACTTAATTAGCACTAAGACTGCTCAGTAAGGAGATGGAAATTTAATTGGCCAGACAAGGGGTACGGTAAAGGGCTTGATACTGCAGCAGTTGCAGTTGCTAATGGAGATAGTAAATATAAAAAGGCTATAAGGAGCAGAAAGTGAAGGGAGTGAGATGATTGGATGGAAATTATGTTAACATAAAATCTAGAAATTAAGATAAAAGAATAATTGGTGGTGGGTGACTAGCATTCAAGACATAATAGGAGCAAGCAGAAGAGAAATGAAGGGAAAATGAACAAAGAAGTGATGATATCCATGAAATAATGTCCAGGTCAGTGTCCATTAACAGCAGCATTTTTATGGTGATTGGCTAATCCATCTCATTATGGCCGTCAGGGAGCAGGAGGATGCACTCTGCTACAAAATGCTGTAATTCAGCCAGTGCTGATTATGTTAAGTGATGGTAGTTTAAACTGCAGATGTTTATTAGAGTGGGCCAAAAGGGGCCAGTGCACAGGCAGACATAAAGACTGGACCAAAGCCCAAATATGTAAAGTAAACTCAGAATTTTTGCACCTGAGTTTGTCGTTATAATTCTTTAATATATCACATAAATCATTGAATCTGAAGGCAGGCTTATTCAGTCGGGTCACAGAGAGTGTAGTGCGGTGTAGTGCATTATGTCATCAGCTATTAAGAAAACAACAGTTTTAAAAGGATGCATTTTCTGATTCTGGTGATTCCATCTTCTAGCTGAGGGAGAGTTAGATATCTGCACAGCCTCTTTGCCTCATGAGAGTTGATTAGGAAAATAATCACAGACGAGAGTGATTGAAACTGCAGCTGCAGTATTGGGCAAAAAGTTTCATGCATTTGGTTAGAGGCCAGAGTGTGCTGTCCATAGAAAGACATTAATTATGCAGACACACATAGATACACCTGAGTGGGTTATAATTCCATGCAGTAATGGACTTACATTTATTAGAATAATTCATTTATTTTATATCCTACAGTGATTTCCAGTACTCCCATACAAAATCATGGAGTCAAACAAACAAACCTTTCTGTAATGTCCTCTCTTTGAGCTTTGAAAAAGGTCTTTGTGCACATCTATAGGTAGCCACAGCACGCGCAAAAGCAAATCATTGGTGGTGAGATCACTGTTGGTGAGGCGTTCGAGTGCTGCATTTGCATATTGAAAAGACACATACCCAAACATTGAAAGGAGGCCAATTTTCCCCTCAGCGAACGCAGAGGACAGGTGAAAAAAGACCCCATCCCATTACAAATGGACCTCAGAAAATAATTCTACCTTGTAATGTCTGCTTTCAGCCTCTGAGGGAAATCTCTTCGGTTTTACCTCCCCCCCACAAAAAAAAAAGAAAAAAAAAAAGAAAAGACCAAGCTCGTCCTGTACTTTGAGGATTGTGAATAGAGCCCCACAGCCCGCCTGCCTGCCCCACATACGGTGTCTGAATACAAAAGACCCCCTTCTGTAAGAGCAATTACTCTGGGAGACCACTCTATCTGCACCGCTGCAGAGACAGGCCTCAATGAAGCCATCAGCACAGGCTCTGTTGTCACACACTCACACACATGTGCAAACACAAAAACCGACACCTTGCATGTAGCTGTTTATTTCTTTAGCCTTTATAGACACATGCATGGACACACACCCACATACCCCAGACCAAAGCCCCGTGGCTAATGCATTCTTTTCATCCTCCAGTGCCAGGGAGGGAGATGAGTGGTTGGCACTGATTTGAATATTTTAATTATTTATCAGCACAGACTATAAAAGCTGTGTAAGGGTTGAGATTTGATTATGTGCTCACCTGACGGGACAGGGAAATGGAAAAACATTTCCACAGTTTTAAACGTTGATGGGTGCAGTATTTATTCTGCTTCAGAAAAAAATCCAAATTTTTTATGTAAATTCTGGCGATAATCATAGAGCTTGTGTAGTAATGTGAGCCTGTCATTGTATACTCTCATTAATAAATCTTTCAGTGTTAATAGTCATTGCCTTTCAATTTACTGCTCTTGTATCCTGAGCTTCCCTGGCCTCATATCATACTCTGCACTCTAGTACTGTAAACCATTATATAAATAATAGCTCACTGTGGAATTAAAGCAAATAAGGAAGAGATTTGTAAACTGAATGATATAATGCTCTGGGCCCTTAGAAGTATCAGACAAGGGAAAGTTCCACTTTGGCTTCGGAGCCTGAGAAACATGCACTTGCCTTTCTCTGATGGAGAACAATCCTGGGAAATTGAGGAATTTGCTCTAGCCCACGTGATGACTGGGCCGTAGGCTTGAAAGGAAAAACATTTAAATTAGGAATTTTATATTGAGGTATTATCTCCTGGACACAGGATCTATAGTTTTATCACCTTTTTCATTGTAAATTTACACTGGTTTTGCTTTACCATCATTCTTTTGCTTTTACCTTGTCTGCTCTCACTGGGTGGCAGCTCAGTCTCTCCCTCCCTCCCTTTATGCTGTCAGCACTAAGTTACAGTCTCCAGACAAAGGAAGCCCTCGGCTGGCTCCCTGTCGCTGTCCCTTTCCCTCTCTTGTGCACCATGCACAAACACAGAAACAGAGTTAATGATATTCAAACCTTTATAGAAAAGGTTGCCACTGGGTTAGTGCGATCAAATCCTGGAAACACAAAGTTGATTCTCACCTAAACATGAGTGTGCATGAAGCAGAATGCAGATGAAGTGTTCAGAGGACATGCTTTATTATTTTGCAGCATTTAGAATGAACTGCAGGTGAATCCATAAGAACATATAGATGGGAAACACTGGTTTCACTGCAGGCTGGGTTTCCTTTTGTATGCCTGTGAACATTTTCCCTTTAGTTTGTTGTTTGTTTTCTCCTAGGCCTCGGCTTCTGACAGGCTGCCTAAAGTCCGGAAAATAAAATTTGAAATGATTGTTATTATTGACAGCCAGTGTGTAATATCTGTGCAAGCTCTATATTGGCTTGAATTTCAGACAATTTTTTTAACATGCTGTCTGGTGGTGGTTCACCCACTTGGCTCTGAGCTGTTGCTGCCCTCCCATTCATCACCTTTAATTCCTGCTGTGAACCTCATTTGTTGCAGTCTGTAAGTGTAAACCAGTGCAGCTCATATCCTCAGTAATGATCCACTAATTATGAGACTCCACAGCAGCAGCCTCGGGGGTGTGAGACCACCTGTCCACATGTGTGTGTATGTAGGTACCTATGACATATGTACATGCTGTGTCTGTGAGAGCAATAGCAAGTGCTTCTCTGTGTATTTAATCACACACCCACCCTGTGGCCTGGTTATTTCACACAAAAAAATACAAGCAAAATGATCAAGAATAATAAAGTTTGTAACTCTAATAGCTAATCCATTTGTTATGTATATGTATCATAGTATATGTATCATTTCTTCTGCACTTCCAGCCGAGCCATCAAGACCAACCAGGACCTTCTTCCTGAAACTCCGTGGACCAACATCCTGTACGATGACTTCTGGGGCACCCTGCTCACTCACAGCGGCAGCCACAAGTCCTTCCGTCCACTCTGCACGCTCTCCTTCCGTCTTAACTACACCCTGCATGGCCTGCGCCCCTGGGGCTACCACCTAGTGAACGTGGTGCTGCACGGGCTGGTAACCGCCCTATTCACGGCCTTTAGTCGCCCGCTCCTGGGTGGAGGGTTGTGGAGCCTGCTTGCTGGCCTTCTTTTTGCTTCTCATCCAGTGCACACTGAAGCGGTCTCTGGTGTGGTGGGTAGGGCGGATGTCGGCGCTGCTCTGTTTTTCTTGCTGTCTCTTCACTGCTACGTGAGACACTGTGGACATCGAAGGGACGCACACGGCGCCAGGCGATGTCATGGGAGTTCAGTCACCAGGTGCTGGGCCTGGATGCTGGGGAGCCTGTGGTGTGCGGCAGCCAGCATGCTGTGGAAGGAGCAGGGGGTGACAGTGCTGGCCGTGTCAGCTGTGTACGACCTCTTCGTGTTCCAGAGACTCCGGTTTCGCCAAGCACTTCTCCTCTTGTTAGGAAAGGTAAATGAATGCATGCTGCTGAGCCTGAAGTGTGTGTGTATTTAATGACTCTTGTCTTGGCATCTCTGCATATCCAGTTTCCTTTTCCTTCCCTCAGAGGCAAACCACAGCCAACCAGCTGTTCATGGTTCCTGTATTGTGGATTAAGTTTTGCGTATGTATCGTTTTGTTTTTTGTGGACAATGTGTGTATTTGCTTTTCATTAGGAGTGTAATTAGGAAAGCTGTTTGCCCATGCAAACGGCACATGTGGATGTGAATAGTAAGCTATTCTCATTTGTCATCTACAAACAGGAAGAAACTAAATGCAGCGAAGGAAGTTTTCCCCTTCCTTGCAACACTCCCACCTACTTCACCTTGTTGCAGTAAACAGATACACATTAATGCAGGAAAAACAAATTAGGATCTCAGCTTTATTATTTGTCTGCATTTGTGAAAACTGCGGTTGAGCAGGAAAAGCTATTTTCAGCATGAGCTGTTTTCCATTTTAAGGTGGCAAAAGGTATGTGAACACAAACACGCTGGTAAAGTGATGTGATCTCACTCATACACTCACTCACAGTATGCTTCCTGTGCAGCATAACTCTGTAGGACCCCATTTTCCCCTCCAAACTGAAATTATTTGAGGAGAACAACCTTGATATAGTGACTCATCTGACTGTTGGATCCAGTGGTTGACTGGAAAACCTTCTCATACAGGCACTCCACATTTGATTAGAGAAACTGCTTCTTAGCCAACATGATAGCCCTCGTAAAATGCATAACTAGCATAATAAAAGGTCCCCTTGGGTTTACTGAGCAAGGACAATCTGGCTCTGAATGTGTGTGTGAGAGAATTGGAATTTTTTTTGACTGGTTTCTTCTTGTGGAAACATCTATAAATATACTGAAATATATAGCTGTTCCCTTACAAGATTTGTGATATAACTTGTGTAGTACATCACAAATGTCCTGTCCAAGTTTCTGCTCTATGCAAAATTAAGCTCAGTATGAACTTGTGTGGGAGACTCTTATTTACTTCTTATTTACAGTGACAGCATCCGAATAAAAACACGCTGTGCCTACTGGTATGTAAATCTTTACCATACCTGTGGGGCAGCTTCTCCAGTAGTTGTTTCTGGGAGAATGACAACCCACAGCTGTTATTAAAGGGCTTGCAGTGAGCAGCCCAGAGAGATCAGAGAGTGAAGAATGAGGGAGTTATGTTTTTTTCTTCACGGTGCTTGGCAGGAATTTCTCGTGTGTGTGTGTGTATGTGTGTGGTTTCACAACCATTAGACCTTAGCAGATGCAAAATAACACCTGTCTTTCAAATTGCACTTAGTCATCTAGTAAAGCTGCTAAATCATGTCAGAGTAGCTACACAGAAGGAAAGTGGATGCTGCTCATCTGCTGACAGAGTGTTAAGGCAGAGAAATAGATGAATGTAAACCATAGACACTACAAATTCACAGAGAAAAGGACATTTTTAAATCATTATCCAGTACAGAACAAAAACCAAGACTTCACTTTCTGGCAGAATACAATTTGTCCAATGCAAATAGAGATCTGTAGAATATTACGATAAAAGAGCAAATAAAATTTGGCTGCCAACTCCCAACAAAAAAACTCCAACTTTCATGTAATATTTGTTGGGATTGTACTGTATTATCAGCTGTTCCCATTATTTTCTCTGCCTCGTGTGAACAAATTAGATACAAAGACCTGGAAATGAATCGACAGCCTTTCATTGAGTGTTATGGGTTCCAGCGTTCCAGTCTGTTGCGTTACGGCCTGAAAGATTTCATCACCTTCAGTGCTTGTCAGGAGCAGTAATGAAAAATTACATTTCCCTGTGTAGAGCAGGGATATCATCGGCAGCCTCCACCTCTCTGCCCAGACACAATCGTCCTGCCCAGGACACCCATGCCAGCCCACCAGGTCTGTGTGCCAACCCCCCAAAGCCACCCACCTCTGCCAGCACATCTGGTTCATTTATCATTCTGGCAGTGCCCTCTTCTATTGCTCCAGTTATCTTGGCAGGGAGCTTGTTATGTACTGGGGCCAGCCACAAGGGCAGTCGTTTCCTTGATTATGAGCCAGACATCTCAGGACGCATGGGAACAAAGGGAGAAGGGTAGCGAGAAAGAATGAGTGAGGGAAACTATGCTCTCACTTCCTTTCTTTATCTTGGTCCTTCGTACCCACTGTGCCCAAAAAGCCCTTTGAGAGTAGACGACTTGGCTTCTCTTGGATCATATTCTACTCTGTAGCATAATCAGTTGCTACTGAATTGATTAGTAAGGGAGAGATTGCAAATGTTTGTGTATGGCGGCATGTGATTCTGTTTACGTTCAGTCAAAAGATTTTCCATTTTTTCCCAAATCAAGCAAAACAATAAAAAATACCGGCTATCACATTACCTGACTGCTGCCTCACAACAGCCACAAACAATAAGGAAATGCAAATCAGCTCCAGTGCACTGTAGCAAGAGAGGACAGATGCGCTTAGACCAGCACTCCATTTCTCATCCTATTAACTCCCTAATCAGACTGAGATGAGATTTCAAGTAAGACAAGGTAGGACGGAGGGAGAGTTAGAAAGTGATAGATGGAGACAAAGGAAGGTGTGGTGTTAATGCTGCAGCCTTTTGAGAAAGCAAAAATGAGTCTTATATGCCAAGATTATAACAATAATGTCTTTGTTCTTTCTGTCCTCTTTGTCACTGGCAAAAAAAACGGTCCATGCTTTAGACAGGGCCCAGGCAAATAGTTTGCTTTTGCTGGTTTTAGAAAAGGCCAAAGGTCTCTCAGCGAATCCCGAGATAAACTGTGAAACTTTGGCAGGCAAGACTGATTTCAA
The DNA here is from genome assembly GCF_900324485.2 of Mastacembelus armatus. NCBI lineage: Eukaryota > Metazoa > Chordata > Actinopteri > Synbranchiformes > Mastacembelidae > Mastacembelus > Mastacembelus armatus. Next base: position 10,548,808 of record NC_046655.1, on the reverse strand, counting down.
TCAGTTTGTTTTAATGTTGAGTGGGGATTTAAACATTCACTTGATTGAAAAAAAAAATGGCATCTGTGATTATACCTTTCTCTCTGAAAAACTATAACAAAGGTGTGATGTTAAATATAGTTCCTCTGAGAAAAATAAGGCTGGTTTAAATGTCTGTGGCGTGAACTTTAGAGGATTTTCTCAGTTGAATGAGTGCACCTGGAGCCTAATGAAAGATGACAGCATTTTATCATTCTTCTAGAGGAACAGTGACAATGCAGGGATTTGAACGTGTCATAAAGTCTCCTCCTCCTCATTTGTCTCAATGAGCGCTGCAGGAACGCAGATATATTTCAGCGTAACCAGCTGATGACTTGATGAATTCTGTGCCAGTTATCCTGTAGCAGGAGCATTCAGCTGTGAAATGATGCCCCCTTTTGCAAGTTCTGCTGGATACTCTCTAGTTAGCTCGCATTCATTCAGCATGTTGGCCAACCAGAAGCAGTGCATCTTCATTCTTTCTGGCACATATAGACAATGAACGTCATGCAAAAATATTTTTCTCTTCTTACTTTAAATCTTGTAGTGTTGTAGTGTTAGTGTTTGTACGTGAGTTCCAATTCTGATTCAGCTGTACTAACTTGGCGGAAATTAATGAATACCATAAACTGCAGTGTATTAAATTGCTTTTGGATTTAATCTGGATATAAGACATTTAAACTGACAAATGTAACTGGGACCTGAAAATCTTCTACCTGCCAATTGAATACTAATCTGTTCATACAGGTGTTTTTTGCATAAGGCTTATAGGGTCTTTTGGACTTTGAACATGCATTGAAACTATTTATAATTCAATTGATGAATAGTCTTTTAAAAAACAGTAAAAATATTTTACTCAACTAAGTTGAATCAGATGCACAACTTCTCTTCAACAGCATCAAGGAGCACTGTGCTCTACTAAGCCCCCTCTAATTCCTATGTCACGACATTACTCAAACAGGAAGCTCTTTAAACGTTAACACCGATGGCACCCCTGCTTTGATCAGCTGTCCTCGTGAACGGCATGCAAGACTTCAACCTCTGACCCATCTCATTACAGGTTTCTGTGCGAGCAGCAGCAGGGCTTTCATGGGGAGAACTTCACGGTAATTAGGTCAGTCTATCAAAGTCAGCCCTCTCAATGCCAGCCATGCTGCTGTCTGATGTCTCGCGCCAAGTCAGCAGAATCCAGAACACATTAGAGCTGGAAAAAGAACTGTGGATGTATGTATGCCTCATTGTACCTTTCACCACAATTTAACATGTCACTGGTAATGCATCAAATGTGAGCAATGCTGGATGTGCGTCGTAAAAACACAAGGCGTCCAAAATTTTAGAAGGCCTTGTCTGTGCAAAAATAATTGCCCTACAGTGAGCCAAAGCAACTCAGGTAATACTACCTGTAGTGAATAACCTTTAAAATACTAGTTGGCATTTAAACTTTATATCTGGCAAATTACTTCTTGTTTAGTTTTGTCTGTAATTTACGAACACTGAACATGAGATCTGTGGTAATCCCAATTAACTTTTTTCTAAAAGTAGACTGGACGATAACTCAATAAGATTTGGATTTCTTAAACAAGTAGTAAAGCAATGCTCTGCATCAATCCAGTGCAATGAGGAGAGTTATGAGCAGCTTAAATTGGACATTATTTTAACAAGAAAAGTCCAGAAGATTGTTCCCCAGCTGTCTTGCGTCAATCCGGAGCAGCTTTAAACAGCGCATGCATGAAGTCAGCCATGTCCCGCTGTTTCTTCAAACGTGTGTTAAACACTCTGCACGCTACAGTGTCAACAGGCAGACCACACACTTCTGGGATTAATAAAACTGGGACCTAATAATGAATGGCACAGTTAAAAGATGAAGGCTTGGGAGCTTAGTGCTATATGTTTATGTGTGGAAAGAGAGACGCGGAAGAGAATAAGAGAAAAGGTTCATTCAAGAAAGTGAAGTATAAAATGAAAGAGGATAAAAAAGTAGTAGAGGGAAAGCCACAGAAATTGACGCTGAATTTCCAAATGAGGATCCAGTGGAGGAGATATGTGGAAGAGTGTTAAGTTCAAAGGCTTGGAATGAGTGGGATGTTACATTTGACAGTTGGCAGTAGATTATGCCAGCCATCAACCAAGGATACATACAAATCTCACGAAAGACAATCAATCATCACTAGAACCAGTTCCCAGGAATGTCAGACAGCACTAAAACTGAAAAAGAGTGAATTTCAATAAAAAAAAAAATCCTCCTTGAGACTTTATGTCTTGTGTTTTGGGGGCTTTTTTTATGGTAGTGCAGTCTTTATTTTCTGATAACGCAGAAAAATAGATTGTTTGATGTACCATGGTGTTACATCACATCAGTATTTTTCCAGAAGTTATAAAAATTTGTGGTTGATAGTGGAAAATGCATGTGAACTCTTGCTCAGCAGATGTCCAAGACTTAATTTCAAGGGGAATTGTGGTTTGTGTGGGGGGGGGGAAACTCAGCAGCAATGAAATTTGTCAAACTTTTCTATTTACTTCTAAATTATTAGGCTGGACCTGGCAGATGCTGCTTTTCTGAAGGAAAATGGGCGGACAGACAAAGGAGCAGATAATACTTTCCTTTTTCCAGCACCAGGTGTAACCGATTACCTTCATTAGACCTGCCCTGCTGTGGTGTGCCCTTACCTGCACACTCCAAAGCTGCAGAGCCATCGTTAATGTCATTAGTGACACCTGTGCTTATCCTGCCATGAGGCAGTGTATGCACCACAAAAAAGGTCTGAGCCTTGGCCAGTATTTTGTGTAGTTTTAGATGTTTTTCATGCAAAACTCCCACAGTAGATGCACAGATATTGAGCTGTGTTGTAGGTGCACATTTTATGATATTGATCATTTTTTTAAATTTTAGGTATTTAGCTGTTTTGAAAAACAATAAAAATTATCAGACAGTGAGAAAGCCTTTTAGTTTTATAGCACAACAAATGCACAAACCAGATAATATTAAGAGGTGTATTAGTCAGCATAGTGCTCTGCCAATATTCCTCTTACCACAGAATAACATTGTAAGCTGGAATTATTAGGAAAACCAATAAATCAGCAGCTAGGTAGAGAGGTTACAGGACCTTTTCAGAACAATTAGAGGGTGCATTTGAGAAGTGAATGATTCAGTTGTTAAGAGTGTGATGTTGGCTTATTGAAGATCTATTTTCAACTAACCGCTGAAGACCCATGAGTGGAGAGGAAAGGTCGAAGTATTGGTTATGACTTTTACAGCAGTCCTTCCATTTCATCCCTGCTTCAATACCCAGCCTGCAACCTGATGCTTCTAAAAACACACAAATTAGAAAGCCTGTGTTAATTTGACCGGAAAATGATAGTTATTTACTGCTATGTTTGTGAATTGATGGTTATATATCATTGAAACGCAGGATGAGCCTCCACTCTGAAAATTGAGTTGCATGTGTGATTGATTGGGAAGTCAATTAAGGAACGATTTAGAAATAGACAAGGCAGCGAGGGGTAAAATGAAGCTCATTCACCTAAATACCACAAATAACCTCCTTTGCTGGAATTGGCTTATCTTCTGAAACCAAGCAAAATTGGATTTCTCAGACAGTTTTATCCCTTGACAGCCAGTATGGACTCATCCATCAATAAGTACCATCCCTATTTTTTGTGTAAAAGGCACTGTCTCTTCTTATCCAGCATTCAAATCAATATCCATTTTCCCCCTCTCAGTTTCTTACTTCCCTTCAGGTTGTTCGAAAAAGTTAAACTCCTTGAACTGGGCCTTTGCCTTCTTACTCTTGACAAGTAACTTTCTGTAACTAGCTGTACCTACACATCTCACCTCACTTAACCTCTTGAAGGGAACATTTCAAATCTGGAGAAAACAACTGAATTGGAGCCAGCAGGTCAGGTGAATCAATACTAAACCACTTATTCTAATCCCAACATAGGTTTGCTATGGATAAGTGGTGTTTTCCATTATGGTTCCTGAAAATGCACACGTGAGCTTACTCAAGGATTTTAAGAGGGACCATATCTCTCTAGTTTGTTTGTTGTTCTTTGTGCACCGTGTGGCGTTTAAGAAAGATTTGATCTGTGTGTTGTGCAATAAATTTAAAGTGGATCGTAAAAAATTTTTATCCATAGTCGAGTAAACTCACTTGAGAGATTAAAGCAAAAGTAGAGCTACAGTGGAATAACACTTTGACATGTTCTAATGGTTATAATCAGTTAAATCAAAGCCAATGCTGATAACACAGCTACTAGACCACCAATATGTAAGCTCCTCTTGTCTTGTGCAGTAATACTACAGAGTATAAATGGCACTCGCAGTATGAGAGCATGCACACGTCCATGACTCCCTCTGGACAGGTTCAAATAGAGTTCATCTTATACTGGTGCTTGGATAACAGATGGGCTGAGAAAATAGGAAGTCAGCAGCGTCTCTGTGATCATCACTTGCTATGTTGTGTTGTATTTAGTTAGTTGGATTTGTTGTTATATACAGCAGTAATATCTGTGGTTTTCAATCATGTGTCAATACAGCTGTCAGAATTCCGTCATACTTTTAAGCTTATGCTATTTAAACATGGACGTTTATGAAGAGACCGTTCATTTTAAGTTGCAGTGAGGTAGATCAGTGAAAGGTGTGTGACCTAATGGTGATCATGGTGTGGAATTAATGCTCTTATGGGATGTAAACTGCATCTACACCCCAACACAATGAGTCCTAAGCTGATTACCAGTCACACTCACTACAACAATGACAGGCAATGAGGAAAGACTTAGGAGGAAAAGCCTCTCACACAGATTTATTTAAATGTTAACCCCAACTAGGTTTAAAACTGAGAGGATAATTAATATATGGGAAATGGAAATAATCATTACATCACATCCATATAGAAATACTTTTCTGTATTATTATTTAGACTTTAGAATTTTCCCTTGTTATCCTTGTTATAAAATGTTCTTGACATCTAATTAATTAGCTGGCAAATCAAAAGTTAAATTCAAAATAATATGCCTCTCATCACTTTAAATATGACATATTCCATTAGAACTGATCATTTTTTGATATAAACAGGCATATTGTTGCTGACTGAAAGTGACATCCATTGCAATTCACAGCTGTCCAAATCCTAGTGTGTCTTTCATGAGTCGGAATATGATATATTTTACTATTTTTGTGCAAATAGAGTTGTGTTGTTTCTGGCTATGGTGCATGTTCAGTTGAAGTATGCCAGTGCTGCAGAGAACTGTATAATTGTGCATGAGTGTGGTTTAAACCCTAGGCAGCTATCAAAAACATTCCACAGATTACTTTATGTTGTTTTTTTGTCTATATTTTATTCTATATTTCTAGCAATGAAATGATGAATCGTGGAGTTCTTTAAGGTTTTCCATTTTGCAAAGGTGGATTCATAAATCAGACCTCAAAAACTCACACTGAGATAAAGATACACTGAGCTCAAAAACAGGAAAACTGCTGCGGCTTTGTCCGAAATGTTTACTTAGGTGTTTTCCTTTAGCAGTTTTGTCTTCTCTTTTTTTTTTCCAGAAAAAGAACATCAGTGTTTTCCTGAGTCTTGGTGTGCTGGCTTCCTGGGGAATGATTCTGCTTGCAGCTCGTCTCTACTGGATGGGCAATAAGCCTCCTAACTTCTCCAACTCTGACAACCCTGCAGCTGACTCGCCACATTTCCTCACTCGAACGTTAACATTTCTCTACCTGCCTGCCGCCAATGCCTGGCTCCTGCTCTGTCCTGACAAGCTCAGTTTTGATTGGTCCATGGACGCTGTGCCCTTGGTCAGATCCTTGGCTGACTGGAGGAACCTTCACACTGTTGCCTTCTATGGTGGATTTATTCTCCTTGCTTTGTTTGGCCTTCGTGGCCCCACCACCAAATCCAAGGAGATTGATGGCAAAGCCCATGTCACTAATGGAAAATTAATCACTAATGGTAACGGTTACCATGCTCCTGACACAAACCATAACACAGACCAGGGGTTGCCAAAGACCGCCATGAACGGGTCAGCTGGGCTTCACTACTTCCCTCCACAGACATCCCTGCCTCCCACACAAATCCTAGTCCTGTTTTCGTTAGGCATCCTGTCACTGCCTTTCATCCCAGCTACCAACCTATTCTTTTATGTAGGCTTTGTAATTGCTGAGAGGGTACTATACATCCCCAGTATAGGCTTCTGTTTATTGGCTGCTGCTGGTGCAAGAACCTCATATGTGAGACTGAGGACCAGAGCCTTTAAGGCCTTGTTATTATGTCTCTGCGTGGGACTGGTGCTGCTGAATGGTGTCAGAACTGTTCAAAGAAACAGAGATTGGAGCAATGAGGAGAGTCTCTACAAGTCTGGGATTAATGTGAATCCTGCTAAAGGTAAGAGACAGGCACCAGTTATCACTGGGACTGGGCATAAAGCCTCATTACATTTTCAGTACTGCCTGAAATCCCTGCGCAGAAATGAGTAGAAAAAGCTGTCAAGCACCAAAAGCTGTTACATGTGATTTAAAAAAATGTCATAGGGTTTATTTTGGCCAATATACAGCAGTAGCACTATTTTTAAATATATTCCATCACTGTGTTTCTCTAGTCAGAAAGTGTAACTTGTGATTGACAAATCTCTTCTGTAGCCTGGGGAAACTTGGGGAATGTACTGAAGAACCAGGGCAAGATGGTGGAGGCGGAGAAGGCGTACAGAAACGCTCTGCACTACCGAGGGAACATGGCTGACATGCTGTATAACCTGTGAGTCTTAAGCTTTCTGTTTGCAAAGTCTTGACACAAACCAGTTCTGATTCCTCCCAACCATCAGTCGAGATCACGTCGGCAGAACAAGAAAGGCAGAAAGACAGAAGGGAGAAGGAAAGAGGCATATAGACATGGAGAGTGAACTACAGAAAGCAAAACTAAAATAGATCTGATACAGGAGGAAAGAAGCAGGTGAGACACCGACACGTCTCGCAAAAATGTGACAAGGAGGAAATAAATCTCTGTCCCTGGTGCCTCTCTCTACCATCTGATGCTGATTTCAATAGTCATGTTGTTCGGGGCCCGTGGGAGAACACAAAGCCATCTCCAATCCTCCAATGCAAGATGTCAAAGGTGCCAAAACCTCACAGCAGAACCGCCTGTGTTGCTCTCATGCTAACACTGTTATTCTCCATGTCTGTATTCCTCCTCAAGTCATGGGTGTCAGAAAGCAGGCAGAGCAACACAGAGAGAAGGGAAAACTCAGTGATGGTGTTTTTGCATTTTTTTTAAACAGAGGTGTTATTTGAACATGATGGATGGTTGGGTCGAGGTTATGCGTCGGTATGTTGAGTGAGGCATACAGAAGCTGCCAGTCTTTGCAGTGTTTTTATTTCTTAATAGCCCCATCATCACTTTGACATAGTCAAAGCTGACTTTGCCTTTATAGGTTAAAAATAACTCCAAGCCTCTCATGAGATTTATGGTTCTTATGTAAAAATGTCTCTCTCTTTTTTTCTTTAATTTGTCTCAGAGGTTTGCTGCTGCAGGAGAATGAGCGTTTTTCTGAAGCACTGCATTATTATAAACTGGCCATTGGGAGTCGGCCAACGCTGGCATGTAAGTAAACTTAAAAAAGTCTCATTTTGTAGCTGATACATGATGACTAGCATGGTCATGATCAGATGAAGATTAGATGTTCTCGCACATTACTCAATTTTGGCTAAGTCTTTGTTTGGATTAATTGGATGTGAGCTAAGGATCTGTTATCGGTTCACCATCATACTCCAATTTTAATGCTGAATTAGATGTTCTTTTGCCACACGGTCATTTGGAAAGCCATATTCAGGCCATTTCAGCTGGAAGGGAAAATGATGAGATTCAATCTCACACTCGAGTGCTCACATGTGAAATGAGAGTCTGTCTTTCAAGGTACCAAGGACAGTTTTATGAGAGGTTTCCTAACTCATTGCTCTTTCAGCTTGATATGTTATCTTATAATTGTCTTAATCTCCTTTTAGCTAATTTATTTCTATTTCTTTTTTCAATATAATTTTTTTCTGTGACCTTTGTTCTGTCTCCTTTTAGCTTTGTTATTGCATATCCATCTTCCACCAGCAGTCTTTGAAGATCCCTCACATCTTCTCTGCTGTTAAATGCTCGATCCAGTTTTCTATCATGTTTAATACCAGTGTACTGATACATATCAAAATACACATCAAAAAGTTGAAGCTGTAAGGAATCAGCATTTTAGTTATTCTAATATGACAGTAATATAGTCAAAAAGTACACAGGTAAACCAAACTTTAACAGCCTCAGAAAAGTATAGTTCTTGTCTTGTGCTATTGAAGTTCAGTCATCCCATCCTATGAACTGTATCAGTCACACTTTAACTCTCATATTTACAGCGGCCTACTTGAACACAGGAATCGTCCTGATGAACCAGGGCAACCTAGATGAGGCCAAACGCACCTTCCTTACTTGTGCCGACATTCCTGATGAGAACTTGAAGGACCCCCATGCCCACAAGAGCTCTGTCACCAGCTGCCTGTACAACCTGGGAAAACTGCTCCATGAGCAGGGCCAGCAGGAGGTCAGTGTGCTCAGCTTGTGCTAAAAGAACCAAGGGGATAGCTAAAGAGCTGAAATAAAAGTGTTTGTTTTTGTTATGTGCTTATTTTTCACTTCAGACTGGGACCAAAATACTTTTTGGCTTTGAATTATGACCATCTTTACTTAAAATAGAACTGAAAGTTCAACTGTTAAGACTAATTAGGCAGCTGTGTAGATAGAAAGTGGTGTGTCGATTGCACAAAGTAATATTACCTCATGAATTACAAGGTCTGCATTGTGCTGACGCGAAACAAAAATTGGAAGTTTCCTTTTTCCCCTCCTCTACAGGAGGCCCTGTCTATTTATAAGGAAGCAGTGCAGAAAATGCCCAGACAGTTTGCACCACACAGCCTTTTCAACATGATGGGTAAGTTACTGTTGGAGCCTCTTTCACTCTCAATACACCAACTGCAATTGCAGGCTCAAAACTGACTATTTGGTGATACACACACTTAACCATGAGATGCATATAATTAAGTTTTCATCAACATCGTGATTGTTTTATGATGTCAGTAAAAACAGTGTAAGTTTGGTTTAGGCTTTGCTGATGAATCTGACATGTTTGTTTCTATTTCATATATTTTGCCTCAATTTTATCTGAGCTTTGACTTGAATTCAACAAATTGACATGAACTTGTTGCCAAGCAAAACCTTCAGAGTTGAACCACCTGTCGCATTCCAATACAGACGCTCATAAATGTGTGCACAGGCTCTTGACGAGAACTGAAGCTAATCCCTGTAATAAATCACATCCTTCTCTTTGTTTTTGTAACACTAATTACATTACTGGAAGCTCATCCTGATGGCATAGTTGAGATTACATGGAGATGTCTGCATAAATTCTTTGGACAGTCTGAGAAAAGGGAAGTGTGTTTTGTCAGGTGGAGGAAGGAGGTTAATGGAGGGCAGTGTTTGCATTATTAATGTCCAGAGCGTATTTCATTACAACTGATGTCATTTTAGCCCATGGGCCAACAGCAAGTCAGATCAGATTAAACAAAACCTCATAGTGTCAAACACAACTATTGTTCTTGAGAAAACTATATGTTTCAGATTGAACTACATTGGGAGTATTTAGTTTAATGTGAGGAATGCAGACCCAATGGATAAGAAGCTAAGCTGAAGACAGTTTGTCTGTCCTGCACCTGCAGCCCAAAGGATTAGAGCAATTTCTGAAGACGATTCCCTTTAAACAATAATAACCAGTGGCAACTAAAATGAACTAAAACTACGTTCAGTCACTAATTAGTTTGCTGATAATTAAAGCAACAAAGAACCAAACATAAATATACCAAATTAGATGCTAGTAGGTAATTGTGTTGTTGAATTGAATTCAGGTTGTATTTCACCTTTTGTATTTATTGATAAAATCTTTGTTGATGAAGTCTTAAAACTAAACTTGACTCCAGATCCGTGATGTGTTCTAGGAGAGGCCTACATGCGGCTGGACAGGCTGGAGGAAGCAGGTCACTGGTACAGGGAGTCCCTCAGGGCCAAGCCTGACCATATCCCTGCTCATCTTACATATGGAAAACTTCTGTCCCTCATTGTGAGTCCAGTTATACACACACATTCACACAAGACTCCGATTAAGAGACAAGGCAAAGCACTTCAGAGTAATGATTGCAGTGGTTAACTACCTGGCAGAATGGAGTAATGAATAATGCATAATTACTGATGAATGGGACTTGTGAACAAGATGATCCCATCCTATTAATCCCTCTGTAGAGCCTGAAGAACCGCAGTAATTGTTATGAGGTGTGAGCTTCTGACTCTAAAAGGTGCATGTTAAAACACCTCATCTTCACTGATCAGAAGTCAAGGAGGAATTGCGATGCCTAATGTTTCTCTAGCACTGGGTGAACGAGGGTCACAGTGTGAAAGAGAAAATTAAGACAGAAATGTTATGATTAATATCTTTTTCGAGTGACCTTGCATTGATCCTGATCCAGGATTGATGCCAAAATGCTTAAAAACTATAGAAGCTGTATGAATTCATATCTGAAGGTCAGAGACGTGGGGAGTTTGTCTGGTGTAGATGAAAGCGTTCCCTCTGTGAGTGGATCAGTTCCAGATAATCTGTGTTTTTTTCTGTCTCTCACTGTGTGTGTCTGGATATGCATGTGAGTTTTAGAGAACATCAAGGGCACATAAGTTTGACCAACTTCTCCCAAACGTCACCTTGTGCTCACACTTCCTGTCCAATTCCATGAAAACAAAAACACATTTATGTGACAACAGTGTGTTCACAGCTGAGTCAAGTTTAGATGTGGGAACTGAACTGTGTGGCCTCTTGCAACCTCTCCCGAGATGTTTGACCTCTTTTCTTCCACAGCCTCGGGTACTGAGTGAAGACACAACCAATCCGCAGCGCCTTACCTCGGACACACTCATACACACTTGCAGCTGTAACCCTCACGGGCTTTTAGCCTTAGTTCTGATCATTTCCCCTCTTTGCTGAAAGATTTGAAGATATACATAATACACACACACATACACCTAAAGCACAGGTTTAAATTAGAGTCGCCCGATGTGGCTGGACATCTGCTGTGCTCCCTAAGGCTCGGGGCTCTACATCCATGCGGGGCCCTGACTCACAGAGAGGCCCCCTCCACTGCTACATGGCTTAAAGAACAGGAGATTGGATGCACCCTGGACAATGGGCCAGTGGACAAGCTTATAATGCAATTACCGAACTTCCTTATTGAATCAGTCCATCAGCTGTACTTTTGGCCATCCTGATGGAGTCAGTCGACAGTAGAGACACGAGTAGGAAAGGTCAAACTGAAATCTTGTACTGTGGTTCAACCCTACATACACTGTAGTGTGGTTTTCCTCTACACACTAACTTTCAGAGTGACCCTCTCCAAGAAGAGACAGACAAAAAAGCTGGAAACTGATAGTCTTGTAACCCTCCGCATCCCTCAGGAAATAACAAGTGCATCTCCCAAAGCCTAAAGTTTTATCCCGCCCAGGGTCAAAGAGCTTACGAAGAAATCTAGTGTAACATTAGAGCCCTGCTGTCTGTCAGAAGAGTCGAGTAACACTAAGCTGATTTATGTGTATCTAGATACAATCAGCACTATTACCAACTACAAGCACTCTCTGTGGAAGGCTACTCATTGATACCAGTGACATATTTCCAGTTTCACCACATTCAGACTGCTTATTTGGGAGGCGTTTTCATACAGAAATGCATACACAGTAAATCTGTTAGTAAAGGGCATATGATAATTCTTAATCTCAACAGTGCCCTGACACCTTTCAACCATCTGTTAAATGCTAATGTATGAACAGCTCTACTTTGAGTTCTGATAGATGACCGAGGAAAAGGATTCATTTAATCCAGAAAAGAAATAAGCCAAAGAAAATGTGAAATAAGCCATCTAGGCCCAGTATTCACTTCCTCATTTAGAGCGATTGCAGGCATGGGAAAAAGCTAATGAAGCAAACCTAATATGCCCAGTCCTCTCATTTCTTGTTGCATGGCAAGTCCATTGGCAATATGGAAGCAATCAGTGCTGAAGCATGAAACAAAAAGAGGTGGAGAAATTACCTCATGCACAGAAGCAGCATCTTGCTGAGTTCGGTTTCAGACACACACACACACACACATACACACACACATTGAAGGTTTTTCATCAAAGATTAGTCATGGGAGATGGGGTACTGTGATCTTTATGAGCTTCGGTTTCCTGCTGAAACTTAACAGCAGGGTTGCTGTGCCTCAGCTGATGCATCACTGTGCACTAAAACAACACTGAACCATGATGCATTAAAATATAAAAGAGTTTTTGTCAAGTCATCTTTGATTTAAAATTCAGTTTACTTAAATTATTTTATATATTACATTTGTGGTTTTACAATAATGGTCATATTATTTCATAAAAAAAATGCTCTTCATTCTTTGGTTCGCAATTTTTACACTTAATGATCAATTGGCCAATGGAGAAAAAAAAACTTAACATATATGTTTTTATTTTTGGCTTTTAGGTAGAGTTCTTAACCTAAGAGACACTTCAGCACATGCAAATTAGGGATGAATCTGTTTTGTCGGGTGTTTGGACCCCATGACACCTAGTATACATATAGTACTGGTCAAAAAAAAAAGGTTCAAATGTCCCACATGCCATCACAAAACAAGTCAAATATCAGGTGTAATCAGTTATTTCCATCCTTTTCCTTTTAGGGGCAGAAGCCAGAAGCAGAGAAGTACTACCTGAGAGCTATTCAACTAGACCCAACCAAAGGAAACTGCTACATGCACTATGGTAAGAATAGATGTTAAAGGATTTATTTATAGACATTATAAACCGTTAGACATTAGAGTCATAAAAATAAGAATGTCTCAGTCTTCCATAATGTCTGTCTGGTTGACTGAAAATAACATTTGAAGTCATTTTCTCTATTTTTTCTAGTCTTGTAGTCTTCCCTGTAATGAACAGGGTTTGCTGCAGTGAGCTGTACTTGGGATAATAATCAGGCAGGGCTCATAAGACACTGTACAGAGTCACATAACATAAATAAACTAGATCATTTCACAATTTTTGTTGAAAATCCAAGTCCATTGCTAATGTGACGTGATAGTGTTTTTGGTAAGAATCAAATCATTTGTAATTGTCAAACCCTTTACTTTTTATCATGTTTCAAAAATAATTGGGGTAAGGCACTGCCATTATATTTCTGCTTTTGGCTGTGCTGGGAGTGTTGGAGATGGTTGAGGTTGTGCAGATGGTGCAAACAGGCACGTATGCTGTGTTTATCTGAGTGAGGAGACTGGATCAGAGTACACTGTTTACCATGCGTAGCACAGAGTAAAACATTGTTCCAGTGTTAATGCAGCTTTTCATATCAGTTTGGAGGCTCCATGCTGCTCCATGTCACTATCTCTGGGATATTCATAGGAAACGAAATCTGTCCTGCCTCATTGAAAACACCACTGTGCTTTGCCCCTTTCTCCTGTTCCTTATCTTTCTCTGTTCCTTCTCGTGCTTTCTCTGCACTCGATATCATGGGGTTTCAGTTTAGTTTAGTCCCAGGCAAGGACTGGGTTGCTGTCTTTGGACCAAGCTGTTTCCCCTTCTTACAGTGTTTCCCTCCCTATGCCTATCTGGGAATTTTCTTATTTCAGTGTTATCTTGTAGCTTCTTGCTATAAGTAATGTTTGTTTGGGCTGGTTCCCTCCCTTTATCGCAAATCTGGCTCCTTAAGCTGTCCTGGGTTCAATGGATGAGCTCCAGGTGTGAGTGTCTAAGGGGTGATGATATCTATTCACATTATAACCTAAGAGATGCAAACACACAGGCACACATATGAGAGAGTTCAATGACCTGAAAACACAGAGGCTAATAGCTAAGACCAGGCCAACTTTGCTGCTTCAGTCACAATAACACAATGCAAACTGTCAATCATACAGTACGACCCGGTTTGCTTTGGCATGTAATAGCTTGTTTTTGGAATTTGCACTCAGGTAAAGGTCTTCAGTGCAAAAACAGAAAATCAGACAAACACCTCATTGGAGCTTCCCGACATTCCCCTCTTCCTACATTCAGTAACATCTGCAGTTGGGCACGCCTGTTATTTACAGCAAGGAGGCAGGCGCTTGTGGGTGCCACACCAGGTGGCCAGACTCCCACAGGAAAACACATGAAATACTTTGGTCTCTTCTGTGAGCACAACAACTATCCGTCACTCTTCCACTGTCTCTGTCGCCATCTCTGCCTCCTTGTTGTATCTCCAGTGGCACTCATCTCTTTCACTGCGTCCCTTCATCTTCCTTTGTTTCCCCACCAGTCTCCATCTTTGCCTGTTGTTGCTTTTCTGCAAGCTTTCCCCATCTTTCCTGACCTCTCAGTACCACTCCTAGTCTGTACCATCAGTTTCTGAACCAGGTTTAATGGCCAAGAGTAGCTGAGATATATTCATGTGAAACCACAACTTTTTGGTGGCCCTACAAGTCAGGATTACTAAAGGAGATCAAAGAGTGAGTAAAAAAAATACTAAGTGGGTCAAAAAAATACTAAGCAGAACTTGTGCAACCCCCTGAAACTAATCAGACTTTGTCTGTGCCCCCCTTCCTCCCTCTCCCCTCCCCCTCCCTCTCCAGGTCAGTTTCTGCTGGAACAGGCTCGTCTCAGTGAGGCTGCAGAGATGGCGGAGAGAGCTGCGGAGCTGGACAGTTCAGAGTTCGATGTGGTTTTCAGTGCTGCTCACATGCTCAGGTTGGCTAAACAAGTGATGATGTCATTTTTTCCCCACTTGAAAAAGCATACCATGCAGAATAAACATACAAGTAAATTAAGGCTTTTGAACACGTGTTTGCTGCTGTGCCACTTCATCAGTTGTGGGTTTATTCTTTACTACTACCATTTAACAACCGTCTTTGAAATATGAATTATACCAACTCTATAGAATTGTAAATGCCCTCTCTATGGAAATAGATGTCATAAAAGCTATTATGAATTACCTATATAAACAGCAGTATAGTTCCAGTCTATCATCATGATGTTTTATTCCAGTGTTTGTGCCACTGGAGAATATTCCCTTGAAGTTTGGCAAGCAGATTCACAGACAGCATATAAGTCTTAGAACTTGTCAAAAGCGACTGTAAATGTTCTCTGCTCCCAGCAACTGAAGGGAATATTGTGGTTTAAATCCATTTTGCTCTTTATCTGGAAAAACCATTACTGTCCTCTAGCATCCACCATAAAAGCAACACCACAGAGGATTTGTAAAAAGTTAAAAGCCTCACGCTTTGGCTGTGGTTTTCTTTGGAAATGTAAATCTAAATGACAGATTGTTCTGCTTTATTCTGGTCTGAATGGTGATTTACTGCTGAGACTCGCTGTGACATAAACCCAGATGGATTAGGATTAGGGTTTAATGGATGTGACACACACCTGCCATTAGCTGGATTTAAAGATAAAGCTGCTCCACTGGGAGTGAAGGTGAGCTGGAAAGCTTGGCCTGCTTCGTGTACACGTTTGAACATCAGCCAACCCTTAAACACAATAAATACAAATCATGCGAAGAGTTGGTGATCTGATAAGTAATTTGCCAATAAAGTGGTTCATTTTTCATGGTTGAGATTAACTAATGAAGAGTAAATATGACTATAGCTCTCAACCCTATACCTAATGATTCTTTCCTAATCTTGAATCTTATTGTTTTGTAACTTTCTAGCACTTGACCAAATAAAACACTACATTACTACTACAAGGACACTACAAAATAACAAATAACAAAAGTCAGTAAACCCTGTAATAATCCCTTTGACAACAAAGACCAGTTCCTTGGAAAATTATATGTATGGACCATGTTATGTGTCCACCAGTAACATGAAAGGGGGAACTTTTTTTTGGCATCATTGCCATCTGTAGTCATTCATACTCCTCATACCAATGAATAATTACTATACTGTGTAATATATAATATACAGTGAGGTACTGCTCTCTAAACTAACTGTGTGGTGAACTACAGCATGAGCTGTAAGCTCTTTTTGCAGTTATAAGATTAAGCACCTGACAGAACATTGTTTCCTAATGATTGTATTAGAAGCTAAAGTATTTTACAAGTTCATATAAAAAACATTTTGACTTTGCTGCAGTCAAATGATGATCTGTGCCATCCAGTGGCTACCAAATTACAGTAAAAACATCTTTTATTCAGAGACTACTGTTAACTTCCTGACCAATTATACAGTTGTATAGGATGAATCAGTGAATATGAATATGAATATGAACGCAATAGAAATCTTGTAAATGTTTTACTCTCACTCCCTCTGTTCTTCTTCCTCTTCAGACAGGCGAGTCTCAATGAGGCAGCAGAGAGGCAGTATGAGCGTGCAGCCAGCCTCAGACCAGATGTAAGTACCTAGACTAGTGAGCCTGTTCACACTTATTATGGAAATGCATGCGCGCACACACACACACACACACACACACACACCTGCACTTTAAATTCAATTTACAACATGCTATGTTTTACTCATCATTCTGACATTAGTGTTAGAGTACTGTTGTTTCTGGCAAACAGTGATACAGCTGAATATAAAAAGGAAAAACTGTATAGTTCATGGCTGTGAACTGGTGTCTCGATGTGTTTATGGAAAGAACAAATTCCCAAAGAGAAACGAGTTCAGTGGTTACTGTCGCCTGATATTGAATTCACACACTGAGCACTGACAGTAAACGCTTGATCATCGTGGTACAGCAGAACAGAGCATTGTGGGATATCACATCTGTTGATGTTAGCGCATGCGGTTGAGGAAGCGGAGGGGCATTGTATCCTGTTTCTGCCTCTATGAATCAGTCACTTCAAAGAAACACTGTGCGTGGACCGGTCTGAGAGGGGTAATTTACCGTCATAGAAACCTCTGTGTTTTTTGACAAGACCAACAAGGAGCTTCCTGCAGCCATTTGTCATGTTAGTCTGCTTAGTGACCGCGTGCTCTGTGACTTATGATGCTTAGACTTTCATCTACATTGTGGAAGCATAACCCAAACCTGCAACAGTTCACTTAATCATATAGAATTAATTAGAAATAGTTTGGGAATTTATTTCAATTAGACTGTAGTGTAGTAGTGTTTAGATTGCATGTTTATTTATATTTTCTTCACATTAGCTGAACTACTATACAGTTTTTACACGTCGCCCCTGAAAACTGCAGAGGTATCACATGGGAAATCACATCTACTGCTTTTTAGATGAAGCTTGTCTGTCTGTTTATATCCTGTTTAAGCCTCATAAGCTGCGTAAAACCATAGAAGAGGAGAATGCTGGTTGTCTGTTCGGGTTTAGAAAGGCATATGTTTGTTTTCTTTTCTGTAAAGAAGAAGCTACCTGAAAGTGACAGTCATTATAATTCACAGTCTGGAAGCCTTCATGCGCTAATTCAGACACACTGAACACTTCTCTTATCACTTGTCCCAAGTAAAGCACCTTTTGTCTCTTGACATTTTCCCCGCACGTCTGCTTAGTGATTGACAGTCTACCAAATATCAGCTTAATCCAATAGCTTCCAGGTCATGAAAGATTCAGTGCTGGCTCTGCGTGCTAAGAAAGGCAAAGACTTTGGGCCTCCGGAGGGAGGTGCAAGAGAATTTTTCATTTTATACACACACACACACAAACTTGAATGTTTCATTTACATTATTCAGATAGAGATTCATCTCTGACTATGCTTAATGACTGGTAATACTGTGAGTAATTAGGTTGTAGTATGCACTGTGGTCCACACAAATTAAAAACCTTCCTTGGCATGATGACAAGGGTTCATCTGCAGCCTCATAGACAGTGCACACCACACCCCCTACAAAATACACCTAATCCTATCCCTAACCCCTAAACCCCAACCCCTACCCCAACCTTAACCCTAACACTTCATACTTTGTCTACATTACGTCTGCCTAATATTTATAAAAATGTATTAAAAATAAACATTTTCAATTTTGGGGGGATTTGCTAAGGTCTTTTGTCTTCCTCAGCCCCCTTAGCGTGGGTGTGTTTTGTAAGGGGTGTGGGTTGCACATTTGCGAGACCACAAAGGGACATACTTTGTTTTACTTAAAATTTGTATTCATAAACGACACCTCTGGTTGCCATGGAAACAACAATTGTGGTTTAATGCAACAGCATTAGCATTGGCACCAAGTTAATGTTAATCTCAATATTGCACAAAATTACACTGGATTATATGCCACCTTGTTTCTTATGAATCCCAGGGTGGCAGTGGTGGACTACTAGAGGTAATTACAGAAGACAAATACATGAAATTGCTGTTGAAGAAAACTATTTGTGTGTAATTACTATAAGATTTGATTTTATGAAAATCTTAAAGATTATAATGTAGCTAGTGTGATTTTTGTCCACAGTAACTCAAAGGACGGTGCATTTTAAAAGCTGAAGTTTATATCCAGTGTTCTGAAGGTCAAGATCTTGCATTGTTTCATTACTGAGAGTGTATTACATCAAGAATGTCCCAACTTCAGAAGTCATTTTCTCATTTTCTCAGACAAAAGCAAAACAAAAAAAAAAAAAAAGAGAGATTTACTTACTGTCTGGCTGCCTTCTTCTTACTGCCCAGCTGCTTACAATTTCTGGCTTTTTTAACCTCTATGAATGAAATGCTCAACAAGCTTGTGAAGGGCCTTAAGATGTAATTGCTTAAATTTGTCATTTGTTGAACAACAAACACCCACTGAAGGGGGGATCTCATCTTCTCTCACTGAAAAACTGCATTTCCCTGCAGCTTCCAGACCACACCTTGAAACATTCCAGCTCAGTACAAGTTCATTTGTTGGATTAGGTGAGCACCCAGTGGAATGTAAACAAGTGAAGGATCAGTGTTAAGAAGAGACGAACAGTTGTGATTGTGGAGAGTATATCTATCGACTAGTTGCCAAGCTGCTAACCTTGGGTCATACAGTAGGACACAGGCCTAAGAACAAAGCCGAGTCTGGGGGCTGAGGTGAAGATGAGTTTTATTATGAGATTTGGGTGTGTTTTTTAGTTATGGCTCACTGACAGTCATGTTTATGATTTAGATTTTGTACATTTCCACGACTGGCCCACAATTCAAGAACAGATGGTTTCACTTTGCAACTTCAAAAGTTGGTATTTTATTAACTATGAGTCCAGAAACACACCTTTAAATGGGCTTGTTCATTCAGAGTATAAAAATACTCAGCGCTGCCCACACACAATCTGTAGCTACCATGCCTGACTCTGTACTGTGGAACAAATTTAATACAAATTTGTCTTAAGCAAATTTCATCAGAGCACTTGCTTTTATGCAGCATAGAAACCTGACCATATAGCTGTGTCAAATGTAGAACTGAGGAGGGTGAGTTTAAAATAACTCGTCCAAATAGATCAATTCAAGGTTAACATGGTTGCCAGAAATAGAATATCCCAGTAACTCAACACTGCAAAACCTCCCTTCACTATAAATACTGTAATAAGTAAATCTGTCTCCATTTCTACTGTTTTGACTATTTCCTCCCTGTGTCCCTCTCTCAGTACCCGGCTGCTCTAATGAATCTTGGTGCCATCCTCCACCTGAATGGGAAACTTCCCGAAGCGGAGGCCAACTACCTGCGTGCGCTCCATCTCAAACCTGATGATGTCATTACCCAGTCCAACCTGCGCAAGCTGTGGAACATCATGGAGAGGCAGGGTCTCAGGACTAAGCGTGCGCCTGGTGTGCAGAAGAGCGATCTTTGAACAGCCGGAGACGCGGCAAGGATCCCTCAGTGATGACATAGTGTCCTCCAGAGACTGAAGCAGGACAGGGTATAAAAAAGCTGGATGCTAAAAGTTCTCTGTACAAGACGGGAAAGACAATTTCTTTGATTGTTGGCCTGTGATGTGTGGGGGGGATAGTTCGAAGCTTGGTTTGGAATACAACAGGCAGGTTCGGCCCTTCAATATGTCACCGCCTGTGCTGTATGGTGGCAAAACTAATGTCACCTTTTCTATACATTTTATAATGTGATGCTTAGTTGTTAAATTACACATTGAAGTAAAAGGCAAATAACAGCAAATTCCACTTAAATACAAAGATCTCCAATAGCAACTGGTTGTTTCACTATGACTAAAAATCTGGATATGTTTTACAGCACGTAATTTGAAACGGGATATAGTGAAACTATTTAAATAATCATTTCTTTAGAATGGGTTTTTAAGTTGTCAGCACTGATGAGTGGTGGATTATTTTGTCTTTTATAAATATCATTATTATCAGCTGATTTGTCTTAAAGGGGGGAACTCCACCCATTTTGAACAAAGTTCGTTTACAGTTGTATGAAGCTTTTTGTCGCTACGGAAATCCGACAGATCGCCTGAAGTGATGTCACTTAAGTCAGCGTTGGTTGGGATTGAACATTATAATTTAGAAAAAGCAAAAATGTAAACATGAGATCCCTGAATAATTACTCTCAGGGTGATCTAGCCTTGAACTTACTCACTTACTCTTAACACAGTAATTAATAGCATACAAAGCATGCCAGTGCATAGACATCTTCAGGTACCACCCTTTAATACAGCGCTGTACAGTATTTTGCTCCAGTTAAGTAACATGTTTGATTTCATAATGCATAGTCAGTCACTTTCTGTTGTCCCAGTCACTGAAGATTGCTTGTACCAGGTGCATTTTAAATGCTTGTGACTGTAAAAATGAAAACAGATGACGAGAAAACTCCTCAGCGGTGCCAAAGCTTGTACTGAGTCTTCACGCCTCTTGTGCCAAGCAAGAACTGTTGTCATGTAATTGTTGTGTTCCTTGCGACAAATGAAGGTGTTTCCTTTCATGTGATCAAAAAGATCCAATTTAATTTATTAATGTTATTTTATGTGAAAATGCCAACACTGCGCAGTTCCACTGTCACATCAGCCCATCCTCTCTCGTTCCTCCACATGAATAGGCCACAGTAGAAAACATTACAATAACATTACAATGGTTGTTATATACGTATTTTTTTCTCTCTGCTCAGGGACATCAGGTTGTGATTCCTGTCACAGTATGGGTTTGTGACACAGAGAGAGCTTCTTAAAAACATTGTTAGATGTTTTTGATGATTGTGATGTTTGGTTAAATTATAGGAGACGTGTAACTGAAATTGTGTCGTGTTTTGTAAAGAAAAGTGAACTTTTTTCCATAATAAAAAAAAAAAACATGATTTTTGCTCGCAGCAGAGTGATGTCGTACAACATATATTCAGCTCAGAACATTAGAATATTTTAACATGTAAATTAACACAACAGCATCTAAATTTATGTGACAAAACATCCAACAATTATTTGCAATTCATAACAATAAAAAGTAATAGTTGATTAGTAGGAATAATGTGGTCATGCATGAATGCTGCACACACACACACACACACACACAGAAACACTTTTGTTGATATTCTGCCCTTCATGCAGAGTTGAGTAATCAGACCCAGGTGGGTTAATTAAGCTCATGAGGAAGACCTTGTGGTGCTGGGACCTGCTGTACTGATTGGTCATCACTGATAGTCTATTTATGTCTGTGAAAGCACAGTGTCTGTAAGTTGATCTGATGATTTCTTTTTTTTTTTTTTTTGTCACATTCAAAAATGTATTTTTGCCACCTCCATAGCCTGTTTACTGCTTTGTTGGTGTGTGTGGCCATTTTGGGGCAGTTTTTCTGAGGGACTTGCTTAAATATGCAAGGAGTGCTTTGGATGCACATATTTAGCAGAGTCAGTGTGAGAGAAGCAGTCGTTTATCTGTTGTCCTGAACTAGTCTGCAGGTTTTGTGTTGTTCAATTAAGATTTCTAAATACATCTTTCAGCGTTTGAAATCTTGAGACTGTTAAAAAATGTAGAACTAAATTCTCTCTGGACCTGTTACCTTGTGTTGGCTGGCAGAAAAAAGTGCCACTGTCTCTCTGCTAATTAGACGTCATCAGTTCACAAGCTCGACATGTTGATATCTGATCGAGCAGACATCAAAGAGCTTCTTGTCGCACGCCAGACTTTGAGCAAACCAAGCTGTAAATATTCAAGAGGACATTAAACTTGACTCACTTATTCACTGCAAGAACTCACAGCCCCAGTTGGAAACACACTTCAAAGTATGGAGTGGAACTTAGCATGCATCTGTGAAGACATATTTTGTTATGTAACAATATCTGAATTAAAAATGTGTTTGTTATGCATAGAAGGAAGCACCATCTGCTAAACTCATCACTGAATCTGTCCATCTTGCCCACAGGACCAAATACTGGCTCCAGAAAGCAGTTCTATCTAAAATAAACTACCAATAAAAAGCCAGACACACACACACACACACACATAATGCACATTTGTGTCATATAATATGGAGCAAATGTGCCTGAGTATGGGAGAGTCATTTGAAAGTAAGGGAGGCTAATATTTTTAATTTGCACTGCACAGTGAAGTGATTTTGATGTTTTAAGACCACAAGTATATTAATATAAATAACCTACTGTATGTCAAAATAAAATAAATCCTTGTTTTAATGAACTTATGATCAGAAAAACTGCATGTACAACATTTTAGAAAGTTAGTTTTCTAAATATCTATCTGTAGCGAGAAAACCCATCACGACTGGATGAGAAAGTAGTGTCCTTTGACGACTGTGGAGGGAAAAAAAAGAAACCGAGCTTCTGTATTCGTAAGCCAGGTCCCATATGGTCTCTGGATTTCCCAGGTCACACTAGCTTGACACTCATCGGGGAAACACTTTGATAACCCCTTCTTCTTCCTTCCTGCGCGATTGTGACGACACCAGTGGGGGCGCTCATAAGGGACAAACAGTCTGTAGGATCCTCTATTCCAGGAATTAGTGTAAAACATCATATAGAACAAGGGAAACCTGGGAAACATCCTAATGTGACCATGTTTGATCTTCATTTTTGCCCTTTCACATTCATTTACACTGACATGAAAAATACATGTGCTGTAAGGATCCTTTCTAATTACAGCTGGGTAACATTTACCTTAAGTAAAGACAGTCAATGCTTGTTACTTCACACTCACCTGCCAGTGAACTGTCTCTGCAGACAGTTATTCACACGTGAGCAGACATAAACCTGAAATAAACTCTGGGAAAGGATAGGCTCTGTAAATGATATCAACCTGCCAGTACTGACCAGTGGCAGGAGATCAAACTCTTTTTAAAAATTATTGTGTGTGTCAACAGCGACCTCTGCTGGCGATAAAGTAGAGCTACCTTCCCTTCTTACAAAAAGTACTTCAAGGTAGCTCTGACCAAAGTGAAGGTGAGTGAACTGGAAAAACAGGCCTGATATATTTGATGACTCAGCAAACAGTAACTATACTGACACTGCAATCAGAGCTGGTCACAGAGTACATAGAACACGTTATGTGAATATTATTAAAAGGCTTATTTGCTCATTGTGATCATAGTGAATGGCAATGGGAAGGTGTGAATGGCAAAACTGGTTGACGTCATGTGTGATGACGTAGTTTGGCAGGGAAAAGAAAAAGACAATGATTAGTCATCAACTTGACAAATATTTAGAGAAACCTCATTATTATGTAAAAATATAGTCACATGAACTTTCTAAGTAATATTTTTTAACCATGCATCAAATCACTGGTTTCTCTTTATTTTTTTTAAACATATTTATTAATGTAAATAATTCAGTAGAGATGATGGGAATATGGAGATCTGAGGTGAATCAGAGTGAAGCCTTGTTTGCCCAATAAAAATGAAAAGCTGATGAAAAATTGGAACAGGAATAAAAACATGTAGACTTTGGTTTAGTTCTCCCAGGAAGCATATTTATTAAGCTCTTCTTCTGTTCTTCTTCTGTTTATATGTAAACAAATATGACCAGCACCTCTCAGTATCTAAACTAGTGGAATTTATAGTAGTACTCTTTTAAAATAACTAAATGTGTGTAAACACAGCTTTTGTGGCATCCACAAATGAACTGTTCCTGTGTCAATGCTTTATTATGTAGACTGTACTCTTCAAACTTTACAGTATATTATTTTTAATAAATAAAATACTTAATTTTTATTTTATTTTTAATTATTTATTTTTAAAGTAAATTAAATGCTGTAAAACTGTAAAAACAAGCTGCAAAAGATTTCACCCACCATACAGTCTGAGGTCGTCATGGCCACAGCGCAAGATCCTTTTGGCGTCATCTGTAGTGAATCAAATACTCTGGATATATTTGATTTGAATCAAAAATAACAAAAATATGGGGACATCTGTCATCATCCACACAGCTGTTGTGTTTGTTGTCAGAACTTCCATGATCAGGTTTTCGGAAATGAGATTGTCCAACCGTTGATTTTCCGATTATCACCCGAGCTAAAAATACTATTTTAGTGTGTCCAGACTGCATGTTGCTTCTGCTGTATCTGTCTGCATATGTTGCATATTTGGCAAAGTATACTCCTACAAAAAGCAAACAAAGTCACATCAGCTGAACTTGTTCAACTCTGGTTAGACCAACTTGATAATTGTTTATGTAGCATATATGCTCTATGCTTTTGCACAGACTATAATTGAACTCACCCTTGCCATATGTGTGACCATGTCGTCCAGCTAACCGTACATCAAAGTTATACTTGCAAATGCTCTCAACATTACTGCTGTCAGTCCCATGAAAAAGTCTTCTCTCTTGAATTTCTTTGACACCTTGAATCCTCATTAGTTGTTTCTTTTTCCTTTGACACAAATACAGAAAAAAGAACTGAAATTACCAAAAGAAGAGAATGATGGAGGGAAAGGAGAAAGTAAAAGTTCAAGACCTTCTTACCTACAATACATTTCCCAAAGGTCCAAATTCTGGATCCTGCTGATTGATTCAATAGGTTTGTCCAACAGTCCGTCATCCTTCACATAAGCTGCCACAGTCTTGTACTCAGGGGTGAGTTCACTCAGGGAGATTAGCTGCAATACACATTACAGATACACATTTAATAGAGGCTTCACTTCAAAAACAAAAGCAGATAAATTGTGAACTCCAGTGACTGAAACTAAAAACAATCTGAAAAAAGTCAAATCTGACAACTGACTAATACAAGATGAACTGGAGCATTTTCTTCATCAAAATGTTCCTGGATGATACTCTTTTCTAAGTTTCTGACATTTCGTGCAGGTTTATTTGTAGTGTTATGGAGGCTAAAACTCTATTTATACTATTGGACTTCAATAAGAACCTGTACTGATAGGCTAAACACAGCTTCAACTGGCTGCATCGAGTCACAGAGTTCAGGAACTTTACAGAGATTGTGACAGCGGATGACATTTGCATACTGATCTCTCTGACAGCTTTAAATACAAGCTCAGCACTGAAATCCAAGCCTTTCATTGTAGTTGAACTGAAAACACTGACAGTA
Organism: Mastacembelus armatus; assembly: GCF_900324485.2. NCBI lineage: Eukaryota > Metazoa > Chordata > Actinopteri > Synbranchiformes > Mastacembelidae > Mastacembelus > Mastacembelus armatus. Next base: position 10,523,333 of record NC_046655.1, on the reverse strand, counting down.
GAGTACAGAGCATCATTCCTTTGTCACTCAGATCGCAGTACTGTAATAATTTCTTGGTTGAGATTCGCTACATGTTTTTTTTGTAAATGTCTGTCACTGTCACCTGATATGGACGTGTAAGATCAACCATGTCCCAGAACACAGGAGCAATAGTGAAGCAGGAACAACTGTGGGAAGTAAGAGTAAATAGATTTGTTTAGACAGTTTCACTTTCATTTTGCAGGAAACTATACTGAAGCCTGACTTGTCCATGGCTCACTGTTGTAAGTGTAGATTATTTGCTATTTTCAGCCTCATCTCACCTTCTCTGTATGTTGTAGCCCCTGTGGATTCTTCTTTGCCTTCCTGTGGAGAGGTCAGTCTCTAACATTGCTGCATATGAACACATATATAATGTCAGCCAAGCTCTTTACAGGCAAACAAGGACTTTAGTTGAATAAGACAATATATAAAAATACCAGAGAAGTCGATTTTGATGCGAGAGGTAGTCGAAGATGTATTTAAAACCCCTTTTGAGTTTTTCAGGTAATAACTCTCAATATGGTCACTGCTGAGGGTGTTATCTGGGTCATCCTGCAGGGTAGACAGACAGTAACAGAGGGTTAGATATACCTCCGAGAGTGTATCAGCTCTACATGACTTTGTTCAAAGCACTGGACTCTGATCTACAGAAAGGTTAGAAACAATTCACCTCAAATTGGTGCCACCTTCCACAGTCTGCCAGGTAATACCAGCTCCATGTGGTGTCTGAAGTGTCCATGAACTCCACATCCTCGTTGTCACACATTGAAAAAAAGAAGAACCAAAGCAGATGATAACATAAAAACAGATGAATAAGTTTTAAAGCTGACCTTATCTAGTTCATTCAGGACTGATATAGCTGACAGGTTATTGTGAAACATGAATTAAAAGTCCTTTATAGCCACGCCTTCTGAGGTAGACTGCCTTTCTTAAAGGCACACGGAAGAGCATGTGACACTGTTAAACTACAATTCTACTCTGACATATATTCAAGCTTCACTGGTCCACATATAAGTACCCTTGGGTAAGACACTGAACCCCAATCCCTGGTAGCTGTTCCACCAGTGTGCGATTGGGTGAATGGGCAAATATTGTAAAATTGCTTAGAGTGCAGTTGAGTTCAGAAAAGAGCTCTACAAATATAGGACCATTTATATGTTTCTGTTGAAAAGTTTATTCCTTTTAACATGTGCAAATTACAGACACACATATATCTTCGCACACCCCTACTCACACACACAGATGCAGTGTTACTGCTGCACTGATTATTACGAAATGCAGTAGTTGCTCAGGATCTATTGGCACTATCTTCGAGCAGACATACAGTACAACTGAGTCCTCTTCATTCTGATTGCTGAAAAACACACACACACAAACACACACACACAACAAATTTACACAGCAGAGCAATATTACATTTTGTGGTTAATTTTTATTACAGTACTATACATGTGCTGGCTACATTCTTGTTTTTTTTTTTTTTTTAGATAAATTCACTCCAGGTAACCTGCTGGTTCTGTAAAGAAAGACATCGCTGTGGCAGGTGGTGATGTCACACTCAGATGGTTTTAAGTTAAATGTGATGCTGATCGTGTTTTTGTTTTGGAATGAACTTTGTTGCAGACTCATACCATATTCAGCCCCAGTAACTGTGAAGTCAAACGTCTGAAGTAAATGGTCAGAGAGGATCCATTGTTCTCGAGGATGGTGAATGAACACGACATCACAGCTTTATGTCATTGTGACACAATCATGAAACCTTTCCTGGAAAGGGGGGAAAAGTGCATTGATGCATGGTTAAAAAAAAAAATATCTGAGGTAGAAGCGTTTTCATAAATAAAAATAAACTATTCATGCTTAATACATTGCACTTGGTACATGCAGCTGCTGATGTCACTAACGAACAGGTAAAGGTGCTAAATGAGCAGGAACGTGGTGGATTTTGGTTTTCTCATTTGGAATTATGTATCCATGACATGTAGATAACCTCATGCTGGTACTGTGGATGTGAAGAAAGCTGTGGGTAATGGCAGGACATCACCTATAATCTACAGGCTGTGAGCTCTGCTCTTTTTTTAAACAACAGATATCAAACAAACAAGCACAGATGCTCCATTTTTTTAGAAAACTGCCACATAGAGCGATCATTAGTCCAAGTTTTCATCCTTTTTATCACAGAAATACTCCAACCACAGGGTTCCATCTCTCAGAATACAAATTGTTTGCAAAGGCTTTCCCCAAAGGCACTTTTTCGATGATCCATGCTCCAGTTAGGCACTCGGTCTGACTGGAAAAAAAAAGCAAATGTCCCTTAAATTGCTTGTTTTTCGGTTCCATCCTGTCATCTGTTTCTGTATCCTAAATATTTCCATGTTTGAGATCCAGCCCCTACAAAAAAGTGAATAATTTCTTGTTAGCCGTCAGTAGAACTCAATCAGATACTCTGGGTAAATCTGATTACTGTCAAAAATTACATAAATCTTTGGATTGGCCATATCGTCCACACAACTGTCATAAAAATTTGTGAAACTGGCATCCTTGGAAGGTGGTCTGCAGTACATGGGATGACCGACTGTGTATTCTCCAACAAGCACTCTGGCCAGGAACATGGTTTTATAGGGAGGCTCACTGGCAAATACTGGTGGGGCGAGTCCGTGTCTCTGCAGGGTAGTGTTGTGCTTCCCTGTGGTGTGACAGAATTTACTGGAGTATTTGGCATCTCGGGCAAAGTAGCTCCCTGCAAGAGAGGTGTTTAGGGGAAATGTTATAATCGACCCAACAACTGCAGTGAATTGTTTCATGAAGTTACATCACAACATAGAGGGCTCTCTACCTTTGCCATAGACATCGCCATGGCTTCCTGTCAGTCGCCAGTCAAAGTTAAATGTACATATAGCCTGTATGTTGCTGTGTCCTGTGCCATGAAACAGCATTCGCTCCTCAATATCCAATGTGCGCTTGACTTTTCGCAACTGTGTTTTCTTCCTTAGGGGAGAACCAAGGAATGACAACAACACAGAGCACTAATCGTCACTTTGTTAGCGGAGGAGTGCATTTTAAAGCTTCACAGGGATGTGCTCAAAACTACATTACTGATTTTCATGGACAACAACAAACCCACTGTATTTCTCGCACAATGCTTTATGAATTGCAAACTGTTGTGAATACATTTATGTACTACATTGAAAAAAACACCCAGATCACCTTGCAATCACAAAGTCTACCAAAGCAGAATCCTCTGCTAACCCAAAAGAACACTTTGGACACTATGCAGTCCACTTGTAAAAATAAAACAATTGTACACCTGCAGAAGAACTCCCATAAGTCAAGGTTTTGAATCCTCTGGATGGATTTGATTGGATGATCCATAGTCCTTTCATAAAGTCTGGCGACTTCTTTAAACTCATATGTGTCTCTGCCAAGTTGAATAAGCTGCAAAACACAATAACAGTCATATGGGTGAGTTGAAAAGTATGTAAACACATATAAAAGTATGTGTCAGTGCGGACGAGAATGGGACTGTTCTGGGGCAATCCATATATGAACCAAATTGAAGTGTATGTCACATTAGCATGTCTTATTTTAATCACCTGATAGGGCTCATCTGTATTAATTCTCTCCCAGTGACAGGGAACGGGCAGGGCAAGATTATCACAAATAAACCTGTAGAATAAGTGAAAGAGAGACTGTTAGAACAACAAAAGGCTGAGTGCATTGGTATTATGTTATTTTCATATAAAAAAGTCGCTATGATATGTAAGGCTGATGGAGAACCTCTTTACTCCTGGTTCTAGCTTTTTGGACTGTCTAAAATGCAGGGTCAGCAGCAGTGCAGCTCCCTTCAGAGCTACTAGGAATTTATGGTTTATCTCAAGGATTCCTGGGGCTGCCAGATGTTTGAATGCTGACCTTTCATTTAAAGGACAGTCTTCCCGGTCACAACCTCATCCTGACCCCTCTAAATTTCTGTTTAACATCCATTCTCTGCTAGACAGGAATGAATGATGATAAAAAAAAGTTCTCCAAATGTTGCCCAAATGTCATTTTAACCACAAAAACTTACCTGAAGCCTGTTGCAGAGTGGAGGGAGCGTTTGATTGGCCGCTGTTTTCCTGTTGTGACATTGATCTGTCTCATAACTGGCAACAAATTTAATAAAAATTGGAGGTACAGAAGATCATATTCATGTAAAATTTCTAAACTCAATTAAGATGAGATTAACTTTATTAATCCCAGCAGCGGGGAAATTCACCTATCACAGCTCACAGAGATAACATAAAGTGCAAAGGCAAAAAAAGTGTTCTTGCAGAAATATCTGTATAAATACTGTATGTTATTGTCTTCAATTACTTTCCTTCAAAAATCTTCAGGCTGAATATTCTCTATCTGATAAATTGTGGCTCTAGTTAGACTTGGACTGTGGTCTTTTATAATCATACCTGAGAAGTCCAGTCTGTACGTGTACTTGGCTGTGTAGAACTCCATAACACCACGTTGGTTTCTGTTGTAGCACTGCTCAATCTGAGCACTGGTCACAGAGCAGGCCGCGCTCGGATCGATCTGACAAGGAAATTATAAAACGATTCACAATTTATATAAATAACTGTTAGATGGAAGTCCTAGTGTCATGTTTAGGCCTGCAACTAATGGTCAGCCTGTTTTCATTATTGAATGGTACTGTTTTTAGAAGATTATGCCTATCATACTATCATAAAGATCATAATATTTTGGTTAATGGACCTCAGCATGAAACCTGTGAGTGCCACTGCACTCAGTAGGTTTTGGTTTAATTTGTACTAAAGGCAAGGTCAAAGGCAGGGAATACACAGAAGCAGGACTGCTAGAAAGTGTAATGTTATGTGTAAACTTGTCATGTCCTGCGAACTACCTCAAACATATGCCACACGCCACACTCGGCCAAGTAGAACCAGCACCAGTTGGGTTCTGAGGTGTCCATCTCCTCAATCTCAGTGGACTCCTCCTCTGATGATCTGATAGCTAACATAGCTAAATCTGAAATTAATAAGCGGAAACACGCGAACACACTTAAGCAAATCGCTACTAAAGTAAAGAAAAAATGGGGGCCAATGTGATTTTTATTCGATAGACAAACCTAACGTAAAGGAGATGTTTCTAAGCCATTTCATCATGTAAACAAATTCAAACAATACAGGAAATTGCCATATCGAGCTAGCTGTTTTTAGCGGCTGCGGCACCCGACTCTTCTCAATTTTACGGGTGTCTTACCAGCTCAGCCTGTCTCTAACTGGCTTCCAGCCCTTTAACGTATATAAATCCTTCCTGTATTATTAATACAGAACTAGGAACAGTATAAACTCGGAACAAGGACGTATAACTAACGCTACATGACATTTTCGTCTTTCTATGCGTTGTTTACATTTATTTCCTGAACTGCCACGCACTCAACGTCATTACCTCAACTTGACGTAACTCCTCCCTTTCCTCATGAATCACAGCTTCCCTGCGTTTGTTCTGGCAGGTACACAAGGCGTCTAGAAAATTAACGCTGTCATGAAAGTAGTTAAATTAGGATTAATTTGTTAATAAGAACCAAGTTTAATAAGACAAGTATATATATATATATATAATAAGAGTTTAACATTTGTTCGTGCTGTCAACCAAATAGCGAGCTTAACATCCAATCGAAAATTTTAATAAGAGGTAGGCTATTAATTGATCCATATTGATTTATAATATTACTGTAATTGAGTTGCTTTGGACGATGCTGTCAGGTGATGTCATTTTGGAAAAAAAGTATATCCATCTGTGGAGCACGGATTTCCAATGTAAACATACTTTCTTGTGTAGCTGCAGCAAATATGTGTGATTTGATCATAAAAAGTACATGGTGATTTGTAATGCTTTGCTGATTAGCCATGCAACCTCCGTTACAATATTAAAGTGCATCAGGTAGCTAATTACCCATATAAGATTCATAATGACAGTTACACAATAATATGTATTTTAAGTGTGTAACACTAGTTTTGTGTTATTTCTTCACTTTGTTAAAGGCTAATCAAATTTATATCACAACTTCTTTTGTTTAGTAACCATTTCAGTTTGCCCAGCATGTGATTGCCAATATGACAGTAATTATAGATCATTTTGTCTTTTGTGTCCTGTTGTTTGTTTGGCCCCTGATTATAAGCTTTAAAAGCAACAAGCCAAGTGAGTCCAGATGAATATTAGTCTCATCATAACAATGTTACACTGAATGAAAACATTTGTGTTTAATACTGTACATGATGTGGTCCACAAAAAATAATAATAAAAAAATATATAATAAGCCCCACAAATTAAGAAAATGTTACAGTAACATTTAGAGGGTTCTTTTGTTACTAAAAGCTGTTTATCATCAAAGTTCCTTTTCACAAGCCCAGATATTTATTGACCATTTTCTTTTTTCATGTTGGCAACAGGGGCCACACCCTGCAGGTATGCCTGCTGCTATTGTCACATATAACATTGTCTGTAACTTAGTAAAATGTATTATTTCATAACAGAATATATATGGACAACTAGACTATCCATCTGAAAAACAAAAATATATGCAAATTTTAAAATGAAGACAGGATCAGAGTCTGAGCTGACATTATACAATAACAACTCAAAACAACGTGTTATCTAATTATATCTCTGGAGTGGAGAATAAGTACATTCCTTTACTTTAATGGCTTAGCTTTATTTATTTGATAAAATAACAAAATGTTCTACTTCTTGCCAGTTGTTGAGCACTTGAGCTATAGTGGCAACTCCCTGTTGTGAATGAAAAGTGACTATTGTGCTCTGTAATCTGATCCTGGTCAAATGATTTCTGAAAAGATAAACTGAAAACCAGTGTGACTTCCAGTACGGTGACAGGAAAGACTGGTTGCACATCAATTAACCTGTGGTATCATTTTGACTAGACATACACAATTAGCTTTGTTAATGCTCTAAATTCATCCAAATATGTTAATTTCTTACTAATATGAATTGATACAGGTTTTAAGGCATTCTCTACAAATAATGGAGCTTGTGCCTATTTTTCTGAGACCAGACATATTTTTCTGAGATCAGAGGTATTTTTGAGAAACCTGGCGTATGTTTCACAGGCCTGATGTATTTTTCTGCACTGTAAACCTAAACTTAATAGTTAATTATTCTGTTTTGTATATACAGTGTCTTATTACTAAACCAAATGAGTTCTTTGTATTACTTGTCAACATTGTGCAGTGCAGTAATCATGATTAGCAAACATGAACGTGTTATGTTTCTGTCAGAGGGAGTGGGGCTCTTTTCGAAACTTAGTGTGTCTGGAGTCCTGTGTTCACAACCGCGTTTTGGACCGGTCGTATTTTATTGAACTGGTCAGATTTTCTTGGATGGGTCGTATTGTATTTGACCGGTCGTATTTTATTGGACCAGTCGTATTTTTTTGGCCTGATTGTATTTTATAGGACCAGTCATATCTTTCAGAGTCCAGTCGTATTTTTCTGAAACCAGTTGTATTGTTCTGAGACCAGGCATATTTTATTGGACTAGTCTTATTTTTCTTATTTTTTTATTGGATCAGTAGTATTTTATTCGACCAGCCGTACTTTATTGGACCAATCGTACTTTATTGGACCAGATGTATTTTTCTGAGTCCAGCTGTATTTTACTGAGACCAGTCGTATTTTAGTGGACCACTCATATTTTATTGGACCAGTCGTATTTTATTGGACCAGTCGTATTTTACTGGACCAGTCGTAATTTATTTGACCAGTCGTAATTTATTTGACCAGTCCTATTTTTCTGAGTCCAGTCATATTTTTCTGAGACCAATAATATTTTTCAGAGACCAGTCGTATTGTTTTGGACCAGTCATATTTTTCTGCTGGACAAGGCTGATAAATTATACATAATTTTGCGTCATCAGGTCACATGACCTGGAGGCCATTGAGCTTTGTCTATTTTTTTTCTTCTCTGTCAATTATTGAGTGAAAAAAACGGCTCCCAGCTCAGTGAGAACACTAGCCACCCAATCTCAAGCACCTCCGACGGTGTCAAATCTGACTTTTTAGGCGCTGCCTCTTATGGAGAGGGTGGATCTGTCAAATATCGAGCGTGAAACTGTCAAGCCCAGTGTTGACATTCAGAACAGTCAGCATCAACTTTTCATCTTTTTCACTTTTTCATTGTAATATCCACCAGGAAGTTCATTGCTATCTACTTGTTTTTCTTTTATTTTGGACTCCATAATAGAACCATTGTGTGTGTGTGTGTGTGTGTGTGTGTGTTATCATTCAGGATACGCCCCTCCTTAGAAAACCTCTTTTCTTCAGACTTGCTCAGTCAGTCGAGGATTTGTCAGTGGCCACTGCAAGCTCTAGGGTGAGTTGCATTAATTCAAATCTTTTTCGGGAATAAAAAAAAAGCAAACTACTTGAGTCATTAGTTCTTGTTTTTAGTTGGCTTGTTTTTACGATCATCATTAATTGCATTTGGGAGTTTGTTTTGTGAGACCTGTTCTTTTAAGCACTCAAATGTTCTGCAGTGTAAGCTATTCGGATATATAGGAGAACTATGAATTGTACTGTAAAGGCTGCATTTGGAAAACAGCTGCAGAGAACATGACATGACTTGATATTTAACTGGTGTTATAATATGTGTATACAACAGACTGAGAGAGCATGGCTGATCAAACAGCCAGAGGGGACCTTGGAAAAGAATCTGAGCCAGATAAAGAGGCTCCTGAGAGAGAGGTTGAGCCCAGAGAAAAATGGGCCAACAACATGGAGTTCATCCTCTCAATGGCAGGAGAAATCATTGGCCTTGGAAATGTTTGGCGATTCCCCTACCTCTGCTTCAAGAATGGAGGAGGTGAGGGACTGGGTTTGGTGCAGAGTTCTTGCTGACTGAAACATTAAATAGCTAATAAGTTGAATAAAAACAGTGTATCTTAAAAACCTGTGCCTGCCTTCACATGCTTGTTTACATGTCTTTACATGTTTTCCTCAAAAGTTTCTGAACTACCTACACATGACTTGTGTCTCTTTTCAGGTGTTTTCTTCATCCCTTACCTAGTGTTTCTGTTCTGCTGTGGCATCCCTGTATTCTTCCTTGAAACAGCGTTGGGCCAGTACACCAGTGAGGGTGGGGTCACTGCCTGGAGGAAGATATGCCCCATGTTTGAGGGTAAATAACCAGTACAGACAGCATTCTTACAAAGTTACACAAGAACCTGTTATTTTACATGCAGTAAATGTAAATTTGCCTTATGTTCTTTTTCTTACCGTCACTGTTATTTGAAAAATATAGCTGTTTGCAGTGTGGCACACTCAAAACATGTAAAATGTACAATTACATCTTTTTCACTCCCCCAAAACACAATGATCAGTATTCCTGTCAAGTATTCAACACTGCAATAGTTACTTTCTGAGACATGTTTTAGCAGACAGTTCACTTTTACTTCCACTACAGGGGTTTACAATAGTCATCTCTCAACATTAGCTGCCTTGTGCGTCCACTGCCAGACATATTTTCTCTATTATCTTAATCTCAAACAGGAAAGAGAATAAACGAAAAATAAATACAGGGAGTTTCTGCTGGTTTATTGCTCATAACAAGTGGCTGTTGTGTGAAATAAAAGTGAAATCTAAGACCATATGTACAGTATATGTCATTGTTAGGGAATGGGACCCAAACCAGTGCTTAGAAGCTGTAACTGGTGATTAATACAGAAGAAGACAGGAGCAAGAAACTGACTCAAAATAACTCACTTTCTCCTGCAGGGGTTGGGATAGCATCCCAAGTGATTGTGGTCTATTTAAACATCTACTACATTGTGGTGTTGGCTTGGGCTATCTTCTACCTGATTAACTCCTTCATAAGTCCTTTGCCCTGGTCCACATGTGACAACTGGTGGAACTCTGGTAAGGCACCCTCTAAGGACAGTCAGTGCTGACTTTTCAGTATTGAAAATAACAGACACACCTAAATTTCTTATTGTTTAACCTATTCTATACATTTCAACATATTTTGATGTGTGCACCTTTCTTCTCACCTTCATTCCTCTTTCATCAAGACTTATGTCACCGTCATCTTAGTATGTCTGGCAACCCCCATTTGCTTCGGGCTGACAACTGGTCGTCCCTAAACATCACAGTTTCTGACTACTCTGACAACTTCACTTACTTGTAAGTTGCACCTTTATTACTTAGCTCTAACCAATGGACTATAATTGAGTATTTTTGTGTGTGGAAACATCATATTGGGGTGATACATAAAAGGATTGATAAGAAAATAGGGGGCTAGTCTGGTAGTCTAGTCACCTAGATGTAGCAGTACTGAAATATTCCCATCTGTGTCTGTAACAAGCTTTTCACTGCTGGCTTGGGAAATGATAGAAACTAACTACTATGCAGTTTTGCCATGACATTGCATCTACTGGTAAATAATTCTGATTAAAAACCTGATTGAATAATTATACCGTAGTACTCTGTGTGAAACTATTTGGGTAGTCTGCATAGGAATTGATTTGACTGACATTATCTTGTATTTTCTCCAGCAATGAAACTGATCATTTGCTGATGATCAAGTCACCGGAGGAGGAGTTCTGGATGTGAGAAACACACACAATCATGCTTATATTCTTTATGGAGCATTCTTCCCATTCAGCTTGTATTTGGGTGGAGCAATATCAAAAGCTCTTTATGCTTCCCAAAAACCAAGAGACCATCTTTTGTGTGTTGAACGAGTTTGAGCATGTTAATAAAAGGTGAACAAGGGCCAACGGGGAAAACAAACTTTATTCATCTTCTAAATTTGAAAGAAAGCTGTTTGCCTGTCACATGATAATTCCTGATTTCCTGTGAGAGCACATACTGGGTAATCACATACCATACACGTCTGCCATGCGTGAAGAGACCAATGTGTGCTCTTTTTGGTGAAGTTCTTCCAATATAAACAGACGCCATCCAAAACAAACTGAAATCACTTTTAACATCTGCATGATGCAGATGCCTGATGCTGTTTGTTGTATATGAATAAATTGATATATAGCTTTGAAAACAAAACCATCACCAGGCTGAGTTTACTACTGTAGAAAAAAAGCTTTAAGAAAGATTGAAGAAACAAAGTGTTTGTATGCATTACACATTTGTCATTCTTAATGCTATTTTCAGAGCATGCGTGTGCTTATGTGTGTTTACATGTCCGATCTCTTCCTCACAGTAAACGCGTGTTAAGAATGTCAACTGACATGTCCCTGGGACAAGTTCACTGGGACCTCGCTCTGTGCCTCCTGGCTGCCTGGGTTATATGTTACTTCTGCATCTGGAAGGGAATCAAATCCACAGGAAAGGTGAGGACGCCTTTAGCATATACGATATTAGGTCGCAGCCCCTTAATGAGTCCATATGTCATCCCAGTAACAGACAGCAGACAAAGTTAGCAGCTACACAGTCACTATGTTGAGGCACTGAGCAGTAAGAGAGTGTTTGCTAAAAGGTCAGCATATGAACTTCTTTTGGGTTATGATAAAAAAAAAAAAAAATTCCCTTCTCACCCCTCTGGGTGGTGTGTGTGTTTTCCTCAATCTCGGGTCCTCTACCAGAGGCCTGGGAGGTTGAGGGTTCTTCGCAGTATCTTAGCTGTTCCTAGCACTGCGTTCTTCTGGACTGAGATCTCTGATGTTGTTCCTGGGATCTGTTGGAGCCACTCTCCCAGTTTGGGGGTCACAGCCCCGATGGTGCCGATTACCACGGGGACACTGTTGCTTTTACCTTCCACATCTTTTCTAGTTCTTCTTTGAGCCCTTGGTATTTCTCAAGCTTCTCATGTCCCTTCTTTCTGATGTTGCTATCACCTGGGATTACTACATCTACCACTATGGCCTTCTTCTGCTGTTTGTCCACCACTACTATGGTTAGCCATCACCAGTTTGTCGGTCTGTATCTGGAATATATACAGATGATCCGACCAGGGCATCACCAGTGTGGGCCCTTAGGCAAGGTCCTTAGCGCTACTAGTCTACCTCAGTACAAATGAGTGATAGAAATACTGGAGTCATACCGGCTCGGACGTCACCCGGGTCAACAAGGTCCGCGTCAGGTGCTAGGGGACCAGGGCAACCTGATGAGAAATGGGCTACTGGAACAAGACACTCGTGGACAAGGGCTGATAACAGAGAATTGTTGGAGTGCTACTACATGAGTAACCCCAGCGATAGGGGCTACATGAAGAGGATGTGGGACCTATGGAAACTCCGAAACCCACCATCCACTCTAGGGCCAAAGCATCTAGTAGCTCAGTGTTTCAACATCCGCAAACGGCAGCTGCTATCACAACTAGAGATTGAAGAAATACAACACAAATGCTACGGCAAGGGGGAGCCAGGACGCCAGGTCAGGGGGGAAACAACATCACCCCCACCCGAGATTGGGTATCAAGCCCCAATGACAAGCCTCGACACGCTCAACACAAGAGCAGCTGACCTGAGAGTGAGGATCGTAGGCAAGATGGACACCTGGAACCTCCGCAGCCGGTTACCAAGACTAAGTGAAGTACTCTCTGAAAGTCTACTAGAAGATGTGAATGCAGCATTACAAACAATCCCCACTGTGACCATCACCGAGACCAACAAGCTGATATACACCACGGCAACAGTGATCCTTGAGATGCTTGGCCACAAAATACATTCCACCACCAAGGAGCAGTACCCTGCATGGAGAAGGAGGTTAGAGGCAAAAATAAGGGCAACACAGAGAGAAGTTAGCCAACTATCAGAACTGCAGAGAAGGGGGATGAAGTTGGGTAAGAAATACAGCAGGCTGTCCACACCAGAGGCCCTGGAGACTGCCAAACAACGACTCACAGCCCTGGCCACACGCCTGAAGAGGTACACCAGAGAAATAGAAGCCCGGAGAATAAACAGGATGTTCTCCACCAAACCATCCAAAGTGTACTCTCAGTGGGGGGGCAGTAACACGAGAGCTGACCCACCAAGGCTTGAGACTGAACAATACTGGAAAACATATGGGAGAGGGAGGCATCACATAACACCAATGCCCAGTGGCTGGCAGACCTGAGAGCAGACTACAGCAACCTCCCTGAACAGGAACCAGTAACCATCGCAACTGCAGATGTCCGAGAAAGGGTCTCAAACATGAAGAACTGGACAGCACCGGGGCCTGACATGATCCACAACTACTGGCTAAAGAAGCTAACTGCCCTCCATGAGCGCCTGGCAGATCAAATGAACCAGCTGCTAATGGATGGGACTCACCCAGAGTGGCTAACTGAAGGCAGGACAGTCCTGATCCTGAAGGACCCCCAGAAGGGAGCAGTCCCATCCAACTATCGTCCGATAACCTGCCTCTGCACAACATGGAAGCTCCTGTCGGGCATCATAGCGGCTAAAATGAGTAGGCACATGGCTCAATACATGAGCAGGGCCCAGAAAGGGATGGGCAAGGACACCAGGGGAGCAAAACACCAACTACTGGTGGATAAAGCGGTCGCTCGAGACTGTAAGACCAGGCAGACCAACCTGTGCACCGCATGGATTGACTACAAGAAAACCTACGACTCAATGCCTCACACATGGATCCTGGAATGCCTGGAGCTGTACAACATCAATAGGACCCTAAGAACCTTCATAAGGAACTCAATGGGGCTGTGGAAAACAACCCTAGTAGCCAACTCAAGCCGATAGCACAAGTCTCCATCAAGTGCGGCATCTACCAAGGAGATGCTCTGTCCCCGCTGCTGTTCTGCAAAGGCCTGAACCCCCTCAGCCAGATCATCGCTAAGACGGGCTTTGGATACCGACTGCGAAATGGGGCAACCATCAGCCACCTCCTGTACATGGATGACATCAAGCTGTATGCCAGGACTGAGCGAGACATCGACTCACTGATCCACACCACCAGGATATACAGCAACGACATTGGAATGTCATTCGGACTGGACAAGTGTGGTCGAATGATAGCGAAGAGAGGAAAGGTTGTCAGGACTGAAGGAGTTGAACTCCCAGAAGGCAGCATAGCGGATGTTGAGGGGAGCTACAAGTACCTTGGAATCCCACAGGCAAATGGGAACCAAGAAGAAGCCGCAAGGAAAGCAGCCACAGCCAAATACCTACAGAGAGTAAGGCAAGTCCTAAGAAGTCAGCTAAATGGGAAGAACAAGGTCCAAGCCATCAACACCTACGCCCTGCCGGTCATCAGATACCCCGCTGGCATAATAAGCTGGCCAAAAGAGGACATAGAAGCCACTGATGTCAAGACAAGGAAGCTCTTCACAATGCATGGAGGACTTCACCCCAAATCCAGCATCCTGAGACTGTACGCTAAGAGGAAGGAAGGAGGCCGGGGACTGGTGAGCGTCAGAGCCACCATCCAAGATGAAACAGCCAAGATCCATGAGTACATCAGGAAGATGGCCCCAAGCGATGGAATACTTAGTGAATATCTCAGGCAACAGAAGCCCGATGCAGAGGAAGAAGAGCAAGAACCGTCATGGCAGGACAAACCCCTGCACGGCATGTACCACCGACAGATACAAGAAGTGGCTGATATCGAAAAGTCCTACCGGTGGCTGGAAAAGCTGGACTGAAAGACAGCACAGAGGCACTGATCGTAGCAGCACAAGAACAGGCCCTGAGCACAAGATCAATAGAGGCCGGGGTCTACCACACCAGGCAGGACCCCAGGTGCAGGCTGTGCAAAGATGCCCCTGAGACAATCCATCACATAACAGCAGGTTGTAAGATGCTAGCAGGCAGGGCGTACATGGAACGCCATAACCAAGTGGCCAGCATAGTGTACAGGAACATCTGTGCCGAGTATGGGCTGGAGGTCCCAAGGTCAAAATGGGACACACCTCCAAAGGTGAGGGAGAATGACCGAGCTAAGATACTGTGGGACTTCCAGATACAGACCAACAAACAGGTGATGGCTAACCAACCGGACATAGTAGTGGTGGACAAATAGCAGAAGAAAGCCGTAATGGTAGATGCAGCGATCCCAAGTGACAGCAACATCAGAAAGAAGGAACATGAGAAGCTGGAGAAATACCAAGGGCTCAAAGAAGAGCTAGAAAAGATGTGGAAGGTGAAGGCAACAGTGGTCCCCGTGGTAATTGGCACCCTCGGGGCTGTGACCCCCAAACTGGGAGAGTGGCTCCAACAGATCCCAGGAACAACATCAGAGATCTCAGTCCAGAAGAGCGCAGTGCTAGGAACAGCTAAGATACTGCGAAGAACCCTCAAACTCCCAGGCCTCTGGTAGAGGACCTGAGATTGAGGAAGACACACACACCACCCATAGGGGTGAGAAGGAAATTTTTTTTTTATATATATATAGTTTACATGTGTGCTTTCATACTTGCTGTATGATGTATGAAACCACATCATGTTCCTGTACACCTTTGTGTTTTTAGGTGGTGTACTTCACTGCTACATTCCCCTATGTAATGCTGATCATCCTCTTCTTCCGTGGAGTGACACTACCAGGAGCTGGAGAGGGCTTGAAGTATTACCTGACCCCTGACTTCAGCAAGATCTCTGACCCAGATGTAAGAAGAAGTTTTTAACACAATGCATCGTGCAGGTGTTTCGTTGCTGTCTGTAATTTAGTATGTGGCTGTAAAATCAGTGAATGCAGAAAGAGTCAGTGCTTATTGCAACACAGAGCATTGGCCTCAAAACCAAACGCATCATTTTATTGCTCTTCTGTGTGTTAGATTCCAATTTGCTCTAACAGGGTAAATACAGTCCTGTTATCCTCACCTTATCTCTTTTTTTCTTTGCTTTGACACTTTGACACACTGTTTTTTTTCCAAGGTCTTTCCAAAGAAAACATTCCCCTTAAATATACGGTAACATCACCAATCATTATCACACATCTCTGGTGATCTTGAGGAGATATTTAGCTTATAAACAGTCAGCATAACCTGCTATCAGGTGACACCAACATCAGAAATTTAATTTTATTTTACATAAAAATTCAACATGCTGTATTCTAATCTGACTAGGTTGGCATGTTGTCCTATGGGATATGTCAATATAAAAATAATATGGACCTAATACATTGAGAAAATTGGAACAGAGGTCTGACTGTCAGATTTTGTCTGTATAACGAGCGGGCAGCTATGGGGGCCTAGGACACAACAGTTTCCTCTTTGTTCAGTGTCATTTGTGAAAATCATTTGCCACAGACTGAGAATTCCATTTCTGACCAGAGGTTGGATACAAGTCAGACCCACCCTGTGGCTAAACTAAGGGCCTGTTTATTGCTTTGGAGCTTTGCCAGTCCTGTCTTTTATTGGCAGAGACTGACAGCACTGTGGTGATTGTAATGTTAACCAGATGCTGTCAGAACAAGGGCTTGTAGACAGACAGTCATGTAAACAAATCTGCCTACACCCACAGAATTACACACACACTTATAGTGCACACTCACTCACTCACAATCGCACTGAAACAAAAAATATCTGAGATAAACACAGTAAATGTATTATTAATGATGCTGGTATAAAGCAAGGCTGTTCATTTAATGGAAAATATAATGTATGATCTAGGTTATTTCAACAATGTCACATCATTGCATATGTGGCTGTGAAATGTTTCTCTCCAGGTATGGCGCGATGCAGGGACTCAGGTGTTCTTTTCCTACGCGGTGTGTCAAGGAGTGCTGACTGCTCTGGGAAGCTACAACAAATACAACAACAACTGCTACAGGTCAGCGTCCTTTGTCACAGACACGTGTTGTGCTCTCGCATTCACTTTACTTTTCCATTCTGACAGTGCAGGCTTGTCATCTTGTTCTGTTGTAGGGATTGCCTGGCGCTTTGTTGTCTTAACAGTGCAACCAGTATCTTTGCTGGTTTTGCTGTGTTTTCAGTGCTGGGGTTCATGGCTCAAGACCTCGGCTTATCAATGCAAGAAGTTGCTGCTAGTGGTGAGTTGTTGCTGTATTCATTTTTTTTTTTTTTTTTTTACTGCACTGTGGCTTTAATCCTGGCAGTGGTGACAACAACCAATCTCCACAAGATGGCATCTTATGTTTAGAGACAGCTGAAAGGTTTTCACTTTTCAGTTGCTGTGGTCAATGGTATTCTCTTAAAAAATGATGCTGATCTTCTCCTACACTCCTTTTTCATGTTTTATTGCTATTTGTTCCATTTTATGTTGTTTATCTCTTGTCTAATCCTCTGTATAGCTTTGTTTCTGCTTTTAAATCCTCTTTGGGACAGTACCATGGGAAAGTGCTATACAATTATAAGATGTGAATTAGAAATTAAAGTTAATTAATTAATAATTTATTGGCTTGTTAAAACAGTGATTTCCAACCTGGGTGTTGGGGCCCCTCAGAGGGCCACAGGAAAAAGGGCCCCATCTGCTGTGGGGTCAGCAGATCATAATATGATGTAAAAAATATCTTCCTCAAAAATATATGTTTATTTCTTTCTGAGTTTATACTTTTTATGAAATGCTGGTGTCTTTCACCACTTCAATAATCACAGGGGGGAAAAAAGTCACTTACTTTAATCACAAGCTATTACCCAGATGGAGATTCAGAAGTAGACCCTTCTTCATTTTTCAGGGATCCCAAGCTGAAAATACATTTATACATCCATACATTTATTTGCTTTCTGCAGGTCCTGGACTGGCCTTTATAGTCTATCCTAGGGCGCTGTCATTGCTTCCTGGTTCATCCTTCTGGGCTGTGCTTTTCTTCTTGATGATCCTCTTACTGGGCCTAGACAGTCAGGTACCATAGATAGTATATCCATGTACTGTATATATCTGTACCAACATCATATTCCACTTACAGATGAGCTAATTGTCAGCTCTGTGCTTAAAGTTTGTGTGTGTGGAGAGTCTGGCCACAGCTCTCACAGACCTGTTCCCACGTCAGCTGAGGAGGCCTGGAGCCAGAGAGATACTGGTTCTGGTCATCGCTGCCATCTGCTTCCTACTGGGGCTCCCACTCATCACTGAGGTAAGAGGAAGGCATATGGCAAATGCTATAATGAAAGAGAAGATGCCCTAAGAGTAAGGCAGATAATGGTAACAATTATAATAATCAATTAGCTGTTTTAGGGGTGAAGCTTAACTTAATTGTCAAGTGGTAGGTAGAAGTACATCTGCAGAGCTGTGCATAAATAGTAGATTTATATGCTGTGCTAGCTGAGTAAAAAATCTTAGTTTAGCACTGGAACAGGATACCAGACTCAAAGATTGTGCCCACTCACGCCAGTGAAAATTATTCTCCTGGTGCATGAGCCAGAAAAAGTTTTCTTGCTGTACCTTAGAACCAGCTTCTGCATTCTGTGGACGTATTAAGGAGAACCGGATACTAGATGGTGCCCAGTTCTTTCCTATGGGGACTGCTCACCAGCACATACTTCGAATTCCTTAGTGCTTCCGGATTACAGCCATAAAACTTAGCCAGATGTTCAGCTCAGAGGAGCTTTATGTTTAGATGATGAAATGAAAACAGAACTCACTTTTCTACGCTCTGTTGACAGCTCAGTGGTGTATATCGTATCCAGCTCACTTAATACATCCATGGTACAGCCCCACAGAACAGAAATTGTTTATTAGTTATATCTGCAATGGAGAGATGTTAGAATACAGTTCCTTTCTTTTTCAGGGTGGCATAATCATCTTCCAGCTGGTTGACACCTACGGGCCCAGTGGAACCAGTCTTCTCATCATTGCCTGTTTTGAGACTGTTGTCATTGCCTGGGTATACGGTAAGTCACGTCTAAAAAGTTTCTGAAAGTTAGTTTGCATTAAGCTACATTAAATGTGTTCTAAATCAGTGTGGTGGCAGTCTTTGGTTTGGCTCGGTTGTTTTTATCTAGTGTATTGCATTCACAGTAGCTACCAAAAGGAACTTGATTAGGTTTTCCCCCTCTTACACAGTTCTGACTGCAGTATTTTAAAAACACATGTGATGGTCATAGGTATCAACAGGAAAATAGCTGTTTCATTATGATATTTCATTCAGTGCCTTGGATGAACGTAGAGTGATGAAAAAGGTTGTCTAAGGAGTGAAGGTTTGTCTGAATGTGAACCCAATGTGAAACTATCAGCACTTTCTGCTCTCAAATCAAAGTGTCTTCCTGTTTATTCTCTCTATATATGCATATATACAGTATATACTGTATATATACAATGTATTAATGTATCAAGATTGTCCATTAGTTTCATTTTCTTAACCCAGTCATTTTCTGCTGTCATTTTAGTCTAACCATCTGAGCTCTCACCACTTCCTATAGCATCATTAACAGCAGTATTACTGGCTAAGTCATCTTAATTTGTTAAACTGACGTTTTATAAGTTGCAGGAGCATATTCCTTAGAAATGGTCTCACAAATGTCCAGGTCTTGTATATTATATATATTGTATGTTCGGTCTTTTCTGCCTTTTCAGTTTCTGCCTCACGCAAATTTAAATGAGGCCGCTCTTTTCCCCCCTCTGCTAAGATCTAGTTAGTTTCAGGGTTGATTGCTGTATTATTTATGGAGATGCATCTGGTTTCCTAAATAATTTTAGCAACTTATTCTGCTATTATGCAGAACAAGTTATTCTGCTATTATGCATTTGCAAAAATCAGTGTGTGGATGTTGCTCCATCAACCAGATTATACACTTTATCGTTCTCATTTCAGTCTCCCCGCTGTTTTGTAATGCCTCCCCTTCTTCCTTAAGTTCTTCTCTTCTCCTTCTCTAATTGGCAGATCAAGGTGAGCAGCTTTCTCATCTTCATCTCCCATTTCATTCCCCGCTCGTCCTCATCAGCTCCTCGCTCGCTCAGTCTCACCAGTCCTCTCCTCATTTAAACCACACGATTTGTAATGAGATTCATTTTGAGTTGCATTTTCCTGTGTACCTGCTTTTAGTTGATTGGATGGTTGTTCCTCCTCGTTGACCTCCTCCTCTTCACTAACAGCTTGCTTATCCTGCACAGTTTACTGAAACATCCCTTTACATGTTAACCAACGATAAAAGTGTGTTATATAACATCCTGGTTCCCTTCTATACATAATGAAAGATCCTAAATACAGTTATGTATTATTAATATAAATGCTGTATTTCTAAAAGCATTGCTACACGTAAGATTGGTGGTGCTTAAATGAGAATTGTTCTTTGAATAATCTTGTATACTGTGTATGAATATTTATGAAGTACACAGAACCTGTGCAATTTTAGAGTGTTTACATGAGACCAAGATGTCACTGTTTTTTCAGCGAATGCTTACTTTAAAAATAGAATCTATTTTCTTTTGATTGACTAACACCTCTCATCCATGACTTCACAGGTGCGGACCGTTTCTATGACAACATTGAGGACATGATAGGGTATCGGCCATTCCCTGTGCTAAAGTACTGCTGGTTATTCGTCACGCCGCTCATCTGTGTGGTGAGTTCACGCATTTGGGTTACGCATCTCTTACGTGTTTCATCTACTTGGCGCCTCCGTCGTTCTTGCACACTGACTCTCTGTTTTAATGTCTGTTTTCTCTAATGCTTTCATTTGTATTCATTATTTTTTTTATTGCTTCTGAGCACAGATCTTTTGCTGCCCTTCATTACTTCGTATCTTTGCTTCTTTCTGCTGCCTCCTCTCCTTGCCTTTCATCTTTGCTGAGTGTTACACATATTTCATTTTGCCACATCAGTTATTATCCTGCAGCTCACATACAGGGGAAAAAGAGGACAGGCTGCTGCCTTTACCTGAAAATGTGGACTCATCTGTTTTAAAACACACTTCACTGCAGAAATAATCAGAGCAAGGCCAGAAAGTACAGTAGATCACATGCAGTATATGAACAGCTGATCTTTATGTATCATCAGAGCTGTGTATTACTTTATAGTTTTGTGAAGTTTCTTTCTTGTAACACTACCGTGCACTGAAGCTCTAATATAAGATTTAAAGCTGCGTAAATTTCTGTACCAACACAATCTTTGGTTTCACTACCTGCTCTGCACCAGTGTTTCCCTTGGTTGGGGGGGAAACCAAATCACAGCTAAAGGACAGTGAACTTTACGTGGACAAACACATGACTCCCAAAAAGTTTAACTGATGTTCTGTATCTTTTAGAGGCGTGAATGGGAAAATGTATTTTTTCTACAAAAATTAAAGGAAGGTTCTTAACAGAAACAGCTTTGCACATTTGTCTTTTCCTAGTTAGCTAGTTGAAAATGTTTTAAACCTTTTTTTTTTAACCACGACACCCACCTCTACACTTGTTTTACTGTTCACCCTCTAACTTGACCATTTCCTGCTCCCTAGATCACACTGCTGTATGACCTCTCACAAACACGTCCTCTTGTGGTTTATGGTCACAAACTCAGCACCTGGGGCAACACAGTGGGCACTCTACTTATCATCGCACCACTTATATGCATCCCAGCATTCATTTTGGTCTCACTGTGCAGGGTGAGTTAACCCAGAACTTGTATTTGATCAGATTTTCACAGCACATACAATTATTGAGTGAAATGTATTTGACTACATTTCAGTTGCATTTTCCTCCAACAATTCAGAATCCACAAAACAGGACTACACCATCCAGTGATCTGCGTCAGGCTCGACCAGACAAGCCAGTGCTCAAACTGGGCAAACGCATCATCTTCAAGGCACAGAGGCCACCAGTCAAGAACATGGATGAAGGAATTGAGAAGATGCTGATGGAGGACAGCAGCAGCGTTTGATTTTTAACGACACTTACAGATCAGCAGGAAATTATGATGCATTCATGCCATCATTTAATTGTGTTAAACTGAGAGAACAAAAATCATATTCAAACTGTTCTAAATGTTTACATTTCTCATATGTCAGGGAGATTCTATTCAGGTTTTTTTTATTTGTAAATACATTGGTCTTAAATCTATTAGCTTTTGTAATGAATAAACCTAAAACGCATGCATTTTATTTTCTTTTTAAAACCTGGAGCCTGTGTCAGGGATTTTTCTTGTAGTGGTTAATATAGACTCGGAGATGTGACGTTGGCTACAGTGATCTGCTAAGCCTACTTCTTCTTCATGCTCCAGATGTGTAGTTTTCATCGCTAACCTCAATGATTTTGTTTGAGAATGTGCATAATATTTTTCAGTTATTTGTGTTTATATGTTGTCCAGACAATGGTGATAAACAATGTTAATACAATGAAAATATAATTATACTAAATATCCTGGTGAATTTGATATAGTTTCTGATTGTGTTTATATATTGTTTTTGCCAAATATATATAAAGAAATAACTTCATATGCAGACATGTAGCGACACTTAGGCTGTGTGTGCGTACAGTATGAAGTCACAGGATACGTGTGACTGGTGAACATGTGCTTGCTTCATCATAATGTCAGGCTCAGTCGTCTGTGTAATCCAAACCGGCATTCAATTAACAGGCGATTCTGCCCAGTTGCCTCCTACCTCTCTTCACCCCACAAGTCCCTCCTCTCTGCCTTCCATGACACAGAATAAACCTCAGCCCTAAAAAAATCTGGCCTTAAAATCAAAGTGTGTCTTAAAACTGACACTGACATACTTTTTATCTCTATGAAAAACTCAGGAAGCACCTCTGGCAGTTTAATGTTACTCAAGTGATGGAGAACAGCAGTTGGAACATGTAAGGTCATGCTGCCATTATGTATATTGATGGCTCTGTGCTTGTTGCCTGAGGGTAGATACATAACTGTAGGTTTACAAGTGGCCCCACACTTCCAGTATATGGAATTAGAGTATCTAATCATCAGCCTTTACATAATCAGCCAGAGTTACTGTAATGGAAAACCCCAATCACTGGCACTGATACCAATAACAAATCAATATCATACAAACACAGAACACAACAATGTAAATGAAACAAGGCCAGTAGGACATTAGCAATCATCATGGAAACAGCAATCACATAAAATAATACTTGCTTTTCTCGTGAAGGGTAAAAAGGGGATCAATATATTTTTTACATATTTTTAATTGAATACATTTCTACACTCTTATGAGCCAAAGAGCTTTGGGAAATACAAATCAACAATAATAAGAGAAAGTACTAAAGTGTGGATTAAATATTAGGCTAGCTTGTCAATCACAGTTTGAGGTATATCTGAGGACATATCGGAGTGTGCTGGGACTTCACAATAGTGCCATGTTGAAGTTACTTGGTCTATTTCTTTTAGAGTTTGTGTGTTTTTGGAAATATTTTGTAATGTGACTGAAGCTGCAAGAAGCCTCTGGTCAGGTTTGTCTAAAGCAGGAGTGGGTAGCTCATGTTCCTAAGGGAGACTATCCCACTGCTGATTACCTGCATCAGGTGTGTTCAATCAGTTAGAAGTTGGAAGGTGAGGGGGTAGTGGAGGAAGACAGGGTGAAATGGTATCTGCTACAGTGTCTCCCTTGCAGCCTGGAGTATGGAGCTTCATTACAGTGATTCAACTCACCTGGACTCATTTGCCCAGCTGCTGTAGATGAAGGTCAGGCTGGTTTTCTTCCTCTAAGCAAACATATTAAGTTACAATTTCAAAGCATGAAAGCATAGACTAAAAGAAAAGCAAAAACTAATCAGAAAGACTGAAATTTAAAGCAGCTGGATCCTGTTTGCTAAGGTTATTTGGTCAGTAAAACTGAATGCTCCAGTCTTTCCAGTGGCCTTTTAAGTCACAAGTGTCATGTATGGTGGGCAAGACATGGACCACTCTGTCCTGCATCAACTGCTGTCAGTACCTGCCCATATGTTTTCATCAGTGTTTAGTGAATTCTGTGATTGTTTGCTGTACTCGGCAACAATTCCCACAAAGCATGAGATGAGATAAAGGAAAAACGTGGGACTTCATCTTTCAGTCAACCATTCGATCAAAATCACCAGAGGGCATCTCAGTAGCAGGTTGCTAAAGGTTCCACTAATGTAGATCATATTTCTGCTTGATCACCTCTTCAGTGCTTTTATGGTGACAATCTCTTGATGTGATTTATTCTGGGCACATAAAAGACAATGGCTTTGCATATTACAAGGTCACAGGGGTTTCAGACATTTGCACTGATAAAGTTTAGTTTGCGTGATGGAAAGAGAGCTGAATGAAATATAGAACAGCACATTCAGTGACGCCAATAGAACTCCTGGATTCATGTATCAGGCAAACTGTAAATGAAGACATTTCAATGCCCTCTATCTCCTCTATTGTCTGATGCTCTCTCTGTTTTAGGTATCCTTTCTATCTGCAGCCATGAAACAATCTTCCTTGGTTTCTTACAGTGATTTTTCCTTTTCTACCCAGGCATGACTGCGATATATCATCTTTTCACACTTTTATCTCACCTTCTTTTCAATCTGCCTCCCAACTCATACCTCATATACCCTTTCCCTCATACTTTGCAGTGATATTTCTGCTCTTTCTTCCCACATTATCTTTCTTTTCATTCTTTCTCTGCCATTAACACAATCATTCTCTCTCTGATATGCACCTGACCCGGTCTTTGTCCTTAACCTGTGGAAATTTATGCAGCATGCATCGGCCTGCTGCATTACAGGATGAAAATGTTGGTAATATTAGCCTCCTATCTATGCATGCCAATGGCCTCTGGGTGTTCCGTGCTTCATATAAAAAAAAAAAGCATTGATTCATGGACACGTGCTGTGAATTAAAGGCAGCTCAAAGGAGCATTTTTCTTCTCCTTGTTTCCCATTTTTGTTACTGATGTAAAAACTTTGAGGAATATTATTCACATTAATAAACTGAATTGAAAAATGCAACTCTACTGTTTTCCTGATGTATTGACTCAGTGTTTAAGTTGTAGTTGCTGAAATTATAATACTAGCTCTGCTTTGTGGACACAAAACATATTGGCTGTATGAGTTTTAGTCAGCATTTCTCTGTCATTTGCTTCAGTAGGCACTCACGTAGTACTCCATCTACACTTGCAACCTTGTGGATTGTATATCATTCGATTTGGACAACTGATTTGACTAACTGATTACAGATAGCCCGAGAATAAAATTGAAAATGACATAGCTTGATTCTTATGGTACAGCATTTTTGTACTCTTGATGAAGAACAGAATATATTAGACTCACCTGTCAACTACAATTAATCTAGAGCAACTTATGTTATTTTGGAGACATTAGTTCAAAGAAACATTGCAAATATATAGAAGTTACATTTTGAAAATGAAATACTTTAAATACAAGCCATTTCACTGCTTTGTGAGAAATTATTGGTATTCTGCTACAGACCCTAATTACACAGTGACAGGACCAGAGCTGATGCAAACAAATGACTGTACTGCTAAAGTTTATCTCTGGACTCAGCAAATCTCAAAAGCAGCATACCAAGTTAAGCTGCTAAGGATAGTGCGATGGATTGTATACCTTAGCACAACATGGCATGCCTCGTAAATGTAGCAAAGTTGTATAAAGGTTTTAAATTTAGTCCAGGTAGATCGAGTTGCATAATGAAAGAACTTTAGTTTGTTAATTCATATTACATTTGTATTTGGTCTAGGATTCTTAAGTATGTCAGTCTAAAACGAAGAAGATCTTAAATTCTGTGCACAAGTATTACTGCATTTTAATCCTATTAAAAATGACTTTCAGACAGCATGATTATCTCTGCAAAACTTCAGCTTCTCCCATCCATCCATCCATCCATCCATTACCTATACCCACTTATTACTTTTTAGAGTCACAGGAATCTGCTGGAGCCTATCCCAGCTCTCTTCAGGTGAAAGACAGGAGTACACTCTGGACAGGTCACCAGTTCAGCTTCACCCTTTTTATTAATCATATTGATTCTGCTTTGCCCCCCTCCTAATCTTCTCTGCTTTTTTCTTCATTATCTGTCATTTGATTTTTCTTCACATTCAAAATATATATAGCCAAACTCTGACATAATCTTCAGAAATTAGATAGACTTAACTTTTGCTTTCAAGACCTTCTACCGCTGTCATTCTGCTTCTGTCACCTAAATAATCACTCCCTATAATCCTTGGCTGTGGCTGCTTTGGAATCATAATTAGGCTGCACTGATCGGGGGGGCGCTGTAAACAGATTGACAAAAATGAGTTCTGACAACTGCAATCCAGTCTGCTATCATCATTTGGGTCCACACAGTGTACACAGCAAACCTCGCCAGCGATTACAGTTCTATACAAGTCCTATGCAAATGAATGATTTGATTACACTCAATCAGCTCTTGATAGGATTGACTCTCTATAGGCGTAATTAAGCTTTGAATGCGATTTATTCTTGCACTTCTGAAACCCCAAATTTACCAAATGTCTCCACCCAACAGCACAAAAAGGGACATCGAGTCCCTCGCTGCTGGGGCATTGTGGGAATATTTATTAGTCTTTGTAATTGGCTGGTGATAAGAGTCTCTGGAGCAGATATTAACATTAGGAGGTTATACCTGCCAGGAGAGACAAGAAGGGTCCATGTCTCATAGGCCTATCTATTTTCATTAATATAAATGAAGACATTGTTTTATCATCACAAGAGTAATTAAAAGGACAACAGAGATAATGCCAGTGTACCCACTGTGTGCGCAACATTGTGCTGCACACTTGTTTTTATATTAAAACCATGGTTGGATGATGTCTCAATTAACCAACTGCCAAATTAATTAGGAATTGTTAAAGCATTCCTGTGAGACGTTTAAAAGTGTGACTTGAGTATAGACCCTAAAAGATATATTTGGTTTCTGTGTCTTTAAAGTTAAATCATTTTTTACTATTATACTTAAATCTGTTATATGTTTTATGTGGGTGAGGACACTGATGATGAACATTAGATCACTTTATGTGCTGATACTTTATGAGTCTGACACTGGCATGACCGCATGTATAGTCATACATTTCCAGGGTCTTTGCCAGCAGCCATTGTTCGTTTCATTTTCCAAAACTCCACGAGCTCTTTCAATGGTCGGGCCCTTCTCTGTTGGGAAATACCATGGTAACAGTGTTGGCAGGAGCTGACCTCCTCTATCACAACAAACATATACTCACAATGCACAAACACACACAGTGCTACTGCTGCCAGTGTCCCCCATCAGAACTGGGCAATTGACATATTGTATCCCCCACGGCCTTGGGGCCTCACTAGTCAGAACTGAGCAGTAATCAAAGCAGACACGCAGGTCGAACTTTATTATGAGCCACTCGATATCAACTGCAGGATCACGGGTCACCAAAATACAGTATACAGCAAAGAGGTGCAAAATCCAAAAGAGCCTTTTGAGGAGCACACACTTTGTGGCTTCGCCTGGGTCTGGAGTTCACTTTAAGATTTTTGGATTTGGCACAAAGGCGGTAATTTAACATTTGAATGCTAAGTTGAAGTTTCAGGACTTGCTGGTGTGGTGGACTGAAACTAATGACCTGATGAAGGACTTGGAAATCTGTCAGGTAGGATGAGTCTTTTCGCTTCTCCTCTTTCCTTTGCTTTAAACTGTCATCCAGTCAATTATTAAGCTGATTTTGGTCATAGTGTGCCTTCAGATTCCATGGTTTACAAAGTCCAATGTCCTGCCATGAAGCACAAAAACCTCTTTGTCAGTAGTTACTATTGGAAATGTTGACAGACACAAACTTTTCTCCTAATAAAAGCCAAAATTTAAAAAAGGAGCATCCAATAAGTCTCTACTGTCAACAACAGCACAATTTACTTTGAATCTAAATGAATGGCATCCTCAAAGAGAATCACTGATGTGTTTCATATTATTGGTTTAGTTTTGAATCTGATCAACAGCGTAGCCTGGATCCTTCAATATTATGTTATTGCCTTTTAAACCAGAAAGTGTATCCTGTTTTGTGCACTGTCATCATTCTTCCTAATTCATATTTGCCTGTGTAGATTTTTTATTTGCTCACAGATTTATGTGGTAGTCATAAGCTTTAGTTTGGGAACAAGTTGCCCAAGTTCATTAAAAGGCTGTAAAAGGCAATAAAATTCCTCAGCATCACTAAATTGTAATTTGAGTGGTACTTCTCTCCACAAAAACACTATCAAACACAATAAAAAGGCTTTGCATGTGGCCCATATATAACTGATATAACACATCTGTAAAACCTGTTATTTTTCCCTTTTCTACAGTTTTTCTGCACATTGTCCTGACTCTATCCAGTCAAGATCCAAACCCAGTGTGTGAGACTAAGCTGGGGAAGAACAAAGCTTTTATTAGAGCCTGTGAGGACTAAGTGGCTTTCTGACCCCACTTGCCTGTAGTGTTTCCACAATGGGGAAGACTGGGCAGAGTACAGTGGACTTAAACTCCCCAACAGAGATCAAACAAGCAGTTCCTTTTGAGGAACTGGATCATGAGGAGCCCCCTCCAGACAAAACGAAGAAAAACGAACAGCCACCAGACAGAGGAAGCTGGAAGGGAAAGTTTGATTTCTTGTTGTCATGTGTGGGATATGCCATTGGTTTAGGAAATGTCTGGAGGTTCCCTTATCTGTGTGGCAAGAATGGAGGAGGTAAGTACTATGTGACTAACAGAAACAAAACATCCTGAAGAATTAATGGGTCTAGTCATGGGTCCTTTAACACATTTTGTCAACATTTTGTTGATGTGCTTTATCAGGGGCCTTCCTGATTCCGTACTTTATGACCCTGGTGTTTGCTGGGATACCACTCTTCTTTCTGGAGACGTCTCTGGGACAGTTCACCTCAGTGGGAGGGCTGGGAGTGTGGAAACTGATCCCTATGATGAAAGGTAAGATGTTAATAAATATGAAAATAAGTAATAGCATCTTCTTTTAGGCTATTGGAATAGCATTTTATGCATCTGTGATAATTTTAGCTCTTGGCCAAACCTCTTCCCTGTCTGGCAAAGATAATTCAAAATGAACCTGAATCTATGTGAATGGGTTACTGAACAGGCCTATTGAACACAGGTATAGAGTCCAGTGAATCAAAGAGGCCCTGGACCTGGGCCTGTGTATGAAGTGGCAGTTAACATAATTCTTTATTCTTCAAAAAGAACATAAAACAGCCACAAAAATGCACAAAATGACCACAAAGAGACACAAAATGAGCACAGAGAGACTCAAACCAACCCTAAAAAGACACACAGTGACCACGGGAAGACACAGAGCAACTATAAAGAGATGCAAAATGGCCTTAATGAGACACAAAATAGCCACAATGACATGCAAAATGAACACAAAGAGATATATAACGGTCACAAAATGACACAAAATGACCATGGACAACTAGTCATTCTGGGCCCCTATCAGTCTGGGTGTCTTGCTCTTCTATAGAAAGGGTGGAGGCTTTTTACTTGTCCTACTGCCTCAGCTTTCTATGCCACTTGACATTATCCTCGATATTTCCACTCAACATCGTTGCTCTTTCTTAATGACATCACACTTGTTGATGTCCTGAAAACATTACCAGGATGCAACACTACCGTGGTCTGGCAGGAACACAAAAGCAAAAGACCAAAACAGTTTTGTTTTTTGTTTCCATTTAAGAACCTCGTCCTGGTCTGGTTCTCCGTAGTATCAATTATATCAGTGCCTCCAAGCCCAAAGGGCTGGAGTGAAGCACATTTTGTCTCCTGCCAGCACAGACAGAAACAGTGACAGTAAATATACTGCTGTGCCAACTGACAGTCAAAGCCAAGGGCAAGTAAATGTTAGGAAAAGGAAAATAACAATGAGGTTATGAGGATGCTAAGGACTGTTTGTGCTATAATAACATGCAAATATAGTACTTTAATTACTGTAATTACACATTGTATTACATAGTAGCCAATCAATAAACATTGTACTGTACAGTGCTGGTGTCTGTGCTTCTTTAGGTGTTGGTCTGGCGGCAGTGGTGCTCTCCTTCTGGCTCAACATCTACTACATCATCATCATTGCTTGGGCACTCTACTACTTATTCAACTCCTTTTCTTCGGTATGTTACGCAGTTGGGGAAACCTTAAACCTGCAGTAACAAATATTTCTCTTCTCACTCTGTGAGACAACATGGCTGTTTCATTAAATGTCATTTTCACAGTTGGACAGTCTTTCTCTGTGTTCTTTATTCTGTGGTGTTTGAGGCTACTGAGTCACCAAAAACAGGCAACTGTGTAGAGTCAGGCGGGCACATTACAGTAGTATGTTTTTCCTGTAAAGAAAAGCACAGATGTCTTTCTTGCGTTAATCTCTTTGGTTTGTGGTTGTAGGAAAATTGCAGTTGATAAATCCCAGAACACAGTTTTGTGCTAAAATACAGAATTAAAAAGTGAGGCTTACAGTTATGCATATACATAACAAGTACAACCAGTTTTGTTTATGCATATTGTCTCTGTGTGCAGGAGCTGCCTTGGCAAAGCTGTGACAACCCCTGGAACACAGAGAAATGTTTTTCCAACTACAGTCTGACAGACACCACCAACCTGACCAGTGCTGTCACTGAGTTCTGGGAGTAAGTCAGTGAGCTTCCTGTGTGTGACTGTGTGTGTGTGTGTGTGTGTGTGTGTGTGTAAAAGATGCTTTGCATATGAATGTGTATGTAAGTGCTGAAGCTCCTTCTGGAAGCTATTTGCACTTATCCATGTCTTAATCCAGTATGTGTTTCTGTAGGCGTAACATGCATCAGCTGTCCAGTGGACTAGAGGAGCCAGGAGAGCTACGCTGGCCTTTAGTGGGCACTCTGGCACTGTCGTGGGTTCTTGTCTACTTCTCAATCTGGAAAGGAGTAGAGTGGACAGGGAAGGTTAGATTTTGTGCTTAAGTTTCTCCTGACCTAGATTTCTCTAAACATACCCCCTCTGCCCACAGACTGCATTACACAGTCTCCTGTCTCTAAGCCTCTTTTGTCCCCCTCTTACATATTAAAGTTCTAATTATACAAACAGCACTAGACCCAGAGCTGCTCAGGAGGCAGAACTGATGTTGCTGAGTTCATTCTTAATGGGTGGAGCCAATTAAAGAGACAAATGGGAAACTGTGACATTAAAGAACAGCAGGACATCTGTAATCCCAGTTTCTTCAGATCAGATTTTGAACTTGCCCAGTACAAAACCTGCATCACTAAGGCCATTCCATAGCTGGTTATACAACACAATAAACTAAGATGATGAGCTTATTGAAATTATACTTGTTTAGCTTCAATATCTTAACTTTAAATATATGATAGCATCTTAATTTTCGAAGAATAAACATGATGAAGTACAGAACTAGAATGACTGTATAAAAAACAGACTATTTTAATCTTGTTTTAGTCTCTGTCTGCTTTTATTTAAGAACCCCATTATTTCCCTGTTGGAAGATTTTTATCGTTCTTGTGTAGTGGCAT
This sequence comes from Mastacembelus armatus, assembly GCF_900324485.2. Taxonomy (NCBI): domain Eukaryota; kingdom Metazoa; phylum Chordata; class Actinopteri; order Synbranchiformes; family Mastacembelidae; genus Mastacembelus; species Mastacembelus armatus. The sequence goes on along the minus strand of NC_046655.1, from coordinate 10,492,027 downwards.
ATTTTGGTATATATTTCATACAGATGGTAAATTAGAAAAAAAATGTCATGGTGTTACTTAACCCCACACTACAACGTAATTTTAAGGTGATAGGAAAAGGGTTAAGAAAAGGAAATAATTACTCTACACACTGCCTGGGATTTTGAGTCCAAGCAATGTATGTGAGAAAAAAACACATTTACTGCCAAAGATGATTGGATTTTAATGTGCTGCATCTGAGAGCAGTGAGGGAAATGAATTCCCCTAAGGCTTTGGCCTTGATGGACATTACCAATTAAGAATAATCATTATGCTGCAGAACTGCAGGTCATATCCTAAAGGCCTCAGCATGAACTTCTGTTAACACTAGAAATGCCACCATTCCAGTATCCCCAGAACTGCCATGGGATCATTTTTACCCCCTGCTGCAGCACTGTCAGTAACACTTTTTCTATGTTTTTTTAAATAATATATAAAGCTTGACAAAATAACTGGTATAATGTATACATTATACATTATACACTAATTCAGTTAGTTTATTGTATTGTTAAGTAATTTTTAATTCATTGTTAATTTGAATTTATAAAAGAATTGAGTCTGACTTGCTCTCTGTGTCTTAGGTGGTGTATTTCTCAGCTACCTATCCCTACTTCATGCTATTCATCCTGTTTTTCCGCGGGGTCACACTGCCAGGAGCCATAGATGGGATCCTCTTCTACATTACCCCAGACTTCAATAAGCTCATCCGGTCTGAGGTAGACATGCTGAACACATCCAATCACACAAACATGTTCATCGTCAAAGGCACAAACAGTGTGTGTGCGCTGTCTCACAGGTGTGGCTGGATGCGGCGACTCAGATCTTCTTTTCCTACGGCCTGGGACTGGGCTCGCTCATTGCACTGGGAAGCTACAACACCTACAACAATGATGTGTACAGGTAGGGACAAGAAATCATGAGCTTTGTAAGACCTCTGTTGAATGTCTTTTTTCTCTCTTTTCATTCTTTTTTGTTTCTTTCTCTTCAGGGACTCTATTATAGTCTGTTGCATCAATTCCTGCACCAGCATGTTTGCTGGTTTTGTCATCTTTTCTATTGTCGGCTTCATGTCTTACATCACTAAGAAGCCCGTGCAGGAATTAGCAGCCTCAGGTATAGTAGTGTTTGTATGGTAGAATATTTTTCAGCAGATATGTTCCATAGTTCACCTTTACATGAAACAAGCCTTCACACTGGCCTGATTTCATGGTACTTAAGTGGTACTGTAGATATGTTGCAATCTGATGTAGATACATAAATATTTAGATTTTTATAAATTAATAAATAATATAATTAATAATTAATATAAATTTATAAATTAATGTTATTAAGTTACTTAAAATGTGTGTCCTGTTTGTGACTTTTAGGTCCAGGTCTGGCATTTTTAGCTTATCCTCAAGCTGTCACCCAACTTCCCATGTCTTCTCTGTGGGCCATCCTCTTCTTCTCCATGCTCATGATGCTGGGCCTAGACAGTCAGGTACGAGCAGCTCACACACATCGGTATTGTTTATGAGACGTGTTCTTCTAACTCATTGATCCCTGTTGACCATACAGGCATTAATTACTTAAAAAAAAAAAAAAACAGCAAAAGCTAATGTACAGTTGAGGTAAATTATCTATTAAAATGATTTCAATCATTCCTGTTTAACTCTTTTCACAACACAGAAGGGTTCTGACATGTGTCTTAATAATGTCCTGTATTAGTTTTGCACAGTGGAAGGCTTCATCACGGCTCTAATGGACGAATATCCCCTGGTGTTGAGGAAGAGGAAGAAGGTCTTCATCTTCATTGTTTGCTTAATCTCCTTCATCATTGGCTTCTCGAACATCACACAGGTCTTGCATAAACACCTCTTTGTAGATTAACTGTCATTAGACTTGGCTGATTATCTATAGTACAAAACACATTTAGAGCATCTTAACCATGTCAAGTATGTGGAAAAAGAATAAGAGGTTTGCAGTGTGTGTTTATGAGTTTTAAATTACTGCAGTTAATTCACACTATAGGATGTGCCCTGAAGTATTACACACACACACACACACACACACAAACATTTTTCTGTCTCTGGGGGAAAAAAAACACCCTCGTGCATTATACATAATGACAAAACGATCTTGCAACAACACGTGCTTTACATTCATCATGCATATTTTATTCAATAAAGAGAGGGACATTAATATTCAGCCTCTAAAGTGGATACGTGTGTGTGTGTGTGTGTGTGTTGAAATCTCTCAGGGTGGTCTGTACGTGTTCAAGTTGTTTGATTACTACTCCGCCAGTGGGATGTGTCTTCTCTACCTTGTCTTCTTCGAAACTGTTTCCATATCCTGGTTTTATGGTAGGAAATCTATTTTTTTTACTACCTACACCAGTTGAATGAAACCAAACATTGTAGAGTGAATTCAAGTGAAACAACACCTGAAATAAGCTCAGACAGTCTGGATAGAAAGGACTCTACTGTGCCAAGAGATCAAGCGAATCAAGCACATAGCTTTCCTAAGTACGTGTCCAACAGGAAATTACATCTATCTGCTCCACTTTCTCTGTCCAGCTGGCTTTTTTCGCCTCTTTCCCACCATCAGGCTTTGTGTTTGCAGTAGTTATCTCCACATTAACACACATACTTCATTTTTGTGTTCTACTCTTTGCCACAGGAGCTGAGAGGTTTTATAAGGACATTGAAGACATGATCGGCTATCGGCCGTGTGGCTGGTGGAAGCTCTGTTGGTTGTTCTTCACTCCACTCATCTGCCTGGTAGGCTTGGGATGTTCTAGATGTCTAGACATCTAGTTTAAAGCCAGTGAATTGGTCAGCCCACCATTTTGGTCCAGACTGAAATATCTTGAAAACTGTTGGATAAAGTGAAAATTCTTTACAGTCATTCCTGGTTCCCAGATCCTTTTGACTATTTTAACACTTTTATGTTCCTTAATCTTGTCCTCAATTTTGTCCAGCATGGTTTTTGAATAAGTACCTGGAAAACTAATGCCAATTAAGAAAATAATGTATTCTTATATTATAGGGGGTGTTTACCTTCAGTGCCATTGAGATGACCCCTCTGACCTTGGGGAAGTATGTGTACCCACTGTGGGGCCAAGTGATTGGCTGGTTAATGGCTTTGTCTTCTATGGTGCTGATCCCTGGCTATGTCATCTACATGTTCTGCACCACTGAGGGCAGCATCAAACAGGTACTAAACAAGTAAAGGAAATAAACCTGGTGGAACAGAGATACAGCGTAGAAAAGACCAAAAAAAGGAAAAACTAAAGATTTGGTTTAAGGGCAGCATAATTATCCTGATTTTAGATGGTCAAGGTAGATGATTTGGTAATTAATTCGGAATAATGAGAATTACAGATAATTTATATTTGTTCCTCATTCACTTTACTTATTCACTCAATCTAATGTTCCACCTGAAGAATGAATGAATGTTGAGTATTGCGGACTAATCTGACACTCTCTTTACTCCCTTTACTTGACCAGCGCTGGTGGAAGATGACAACTGCCCAGGAGGATGAAAAACCATCAGGGCATGAAGAATTTACACACACGGGGAGCGTGGGCGATGCACCTGTCTGACTGGGATTGTTCAGGTTGAAATCATCTGCCATTTTCCCCCAATCTCCACTTACATTGAAGTCTGACAAATGGGTAGTTGCATTTTGTACAGTATTTTACTATCACGTTGTTCTCCATCTTAATTTATGCCTAAAAACCAGGCAAATAAAAGACGATTTTTGATAAATGTAGAGGATAGAATAATTCATTTTGCAGTACTGGCTCTGACGGCAAACTGAATGCTATAGATCAGCTATGAAACCTGTGTACAATAAACCTTTATGACAGTAAAGCTTACTGAGTAAATCTCTGTCTTTGTAACACAGCTTTGAGATACTGTAATTTTTAAACAATGTTGTATAATCTCAAGTATTAGCCCTCAAGGCAGCTTAAGTCATAAAATAGAAAACTGTAAATATAATTGTATTACTACATTAAGCAATTTTTTAATTAAATGAGTCAAATTAGTGTTTTTTTGCTGAGAAAGTGCAAAAAGTCATTGTGTGAGAATATGTAAAGTAAGTTATGTAATACTAAAAGCAAAGGTAACACACGACTAAGCATGTAATTACAGATTGTTTTGCCATTTGAGGAAAATTAATATGGAGAGTTGCCTAAATGTAGACATGGAGCAGCAGCCACACTAATTTGGAGTTATGTCTCTGTTGACCTGATAATGTCAGTTTCCCTAAACATTTGGCTATTTAGCTGTGAGTTTCTAACCATGTCTGTTATCTGTTTGTTGCCTGGTAGGAAGCTTATTGTGTTTCTTATGTTTATGTCTTTTATTTTGAAAACAGCTGCCTGCTGCTGAAAATGCTGAGACTGGCTGTGAAGTTGTTTGCCAGAAAATCAAAACAATGAGCTGAAAGACACTAACAGAGTTAGCACAGCCAAGAAAGACAGAAAGTTTATAGAGATACTTCTTTGAAGCAACCATTTTTACTTTGAACTCGTGATGTATTTCTTAAATATAAACAAATTTATTGACTTTACTGATTCAAGAAAAAAAAATAATATGATAAATTATGTTCCAGCTTTTACTTCTTGTAACTTGAAATGTTTTGGTGTAAAATTCAAATATCTGATAGGAGTCATCATGTAATTTATAGTAGAGTCCAAGAACCAAAGCAAACCATTCTAGTGAATAGACTTAAATCATCTTTAATAGCATGTTGAGATACTGCAAAGACAGGGATTCAAAGCCAACTGAGGGAGGTGATGGTTCATAGCTGTTACACTCAGCTTCCACCTGTCTATCCCTAAATATCCACTTGTGATTTTTTTTTTAAACTAGTATGAGCAAACACAGTGTTGAAGAGCCAGACAAGAGCCACATGTCATTCATGAAGCAGTGCACTGGTATGGCAAAGCCCTTTTGTCAGTTTCTTTATGAAAGTTAGCCACTACTGCACGTCCATATCATATGCTACACTGCGAAAATGCTACATTGGTTTTCTTTCAAACATAAACCCATGATTTTTAGTATGCCTCATAATCAGGTTTATTGCACACACACACACAGCAGGTTTATCTCCCAGAATGCTTGAACACAAGCAGGAAACTGTGCAACCATAAACAAAATGGTAGAGAAATACAAGGGAACAAAAAATGGCTACCTTTTGGCAAAAAGGGGGCCACAGAATCATCTCTGTTTTATCATCGAAGACGTGTTTGCCATCATAAATATTTTTTTCCATCACAAACCATCTTTGATAGCATCTCTGACATGTCCGCTCGCAGGAAAATTCAGTCTTTTGGGAGTCAAGCTTATTAAATTGATGCCATGTATGAGGAAAGAATCACATTATACCTTTAACAAATAGGTGAACAGTCATACAATCACAATCTGTCAATGTATAATTCATAATAGAACTTTTGATGGTATGTGCTAAAAGGTAGTGCACAAGCTTCAAAAGTTTGTTTAGAGCCATTAAAATATTAAAATAACCATAAAAACTCTTCATTAATTTTTTAGTGTTAATTCTCAGTGTGTTATGAAATAAAAATAAAAGCAATTACTGGGAGGAACAGGAGCCAGGTCAGATTTTTGTTTTGGACGCTACTGTGAGCAGGTCTTTCACTCTAACACACACACACACCCACACACACACACACACACACACACACACACACACACACACACTGCCACTGCCAACCTCTGTCTTTCCACTGGGTGAAATTGTGAGTGGAAAAGGACAGAAAGATGAGATAGTGACCTTCCCACAGAGGCGGTTATTCTAAATCAACAAATCAGACAGATGGGGGTCAGATGGGAGCAGAGTTAACCGAACATCCATTCCACAGTACCTGGTGGGGCTTATGTTTAAAAGATAGACATGTTCAGGCTGGAGCAGTTGCTGACCCATTTCCAAATGAACAATGCATGACAGGACAATAGGTAAAGGTAGCTTGCGTGTTCTATCTGATGCTGCTTGGATGTGGTATTTACAATCTAGGGTGGGGTGAAAGACAAAGAGATCAGATAATTCATTCTTTATGTCCCATTCTTATTTAAAGCAGGCTAGTCAAAAGCACAAACAATACCATTAATGCCAGCATTTGCAATGTACTGCAACATATGTGTGTGTCGTTGTCTTTTTTTTTTTTTTCGTCTTCTTTTTGAAAATGTCAGACTGAAAGGTTAGCAGGAAAGAGAAAACAGTCACAAAAACCTGGGAGAACCAACGTAAAGAGACAGTGTCTGGATGTTTTGGAGGTGCTGCATTTATCCACCGACAGAAAAACACACAAAAGTGGAATAAGCTTCACGCAAATTAAAATAAACGCACACTGTGGCCTTTAACAGCTGTAGCAGAAGCATCTTCATGGAAATTCATGAAATATGCACTTCATGAACAGATGACAGCACGAGTGTACATATATTACATGTGAACTGTTGTAGGTTTATAAAAGTCCAGGAGCAGATTCAGGAGCTCAAACTATTTCAGAATATGAAGAACTTTCCCTCAGGTCAGCAGATGAATGTGGCTGGGATTCCTGCAAACATTAAAAGTGAAGCATAAGAGACAAACATTAACAGAAGCGTACTGGGCTGACTTTTTTGGTTTGGCAGCAATTCCATGTGAACGGTTGCTATTGTTTCCTGTCTACGTTCACTGTAGAGTTATTCTCTGGACAGTGACAACTGAGCGAGAGCGTTTTCCGATGATTGAGAGCTACAACACAACAGCTGAGCAGATGACACCTTATCAGCGGACGCCACTTTGTCGTCTTTTTTTTTTTTTTTTTTTCAATCCAAGGGAGCAGGGAGAAAGAGAGAAGGCTCTCCATCACGTAAATCAATCGGCAAAAGCATAAATGTGGAGATAGCATTTTATGAAGTATCAGTTTTGTTATTCGTTTTTTTGTGTTCCTTGATGGAGAAGCGCGAAAGGACCTTTATACAAAGCAAAGGAGGACATTTTTTTTTCTTCTAGCCCTAGCATTTAGTCAAGTCAAGTGCAAAGAAGTCAGTGTTTAGTGGAGGCGTATGTATTTTGGCACGTTTTTCAGTGTCAGCTATGCACGCATGCGCACATACAGCACAGTAGACATGAGGTTTGGGATGATAAAAAGCCAACAGAAGCAGAAGGTCCTTAGAGTTTGTCCATCCATGTATTTATGTTAATACTGGAACTACATCCAGAAACTGAATCTGTGAGTTTTTTCTCTAGTAAGAGTTAAAACTGACAAAAAGTTATAGAAATTTGTTAAAACTACATAATATTTCAAAATACATGTAGAATCAAGTAAAAGTTTATATATTCACTGTATTTCTTCAGATCTCTTTTAAAACCTCAACTTTTCATTCAGTATATTTTTCCCTTAAATATATGCATATTAGTGTGGTTTAATTTTTTACTTATAGCTCTTTCATTTGTATGTATATATGTACATCATGTACTGTTAAATAGGTAGAGAAGGGGGTGGGGTTTTGGTGGAAGCGTGTGTGTTTCAGGGAAATAATACTAATAAATTTATTTACACCATGCTCCGAGAGCCACTTGGGGTTCGGTGTAGACTGAGACGGGGGTCTGGGGGTATATATTGGTGCGGGTGGTTGTAAGGCGGAGGTGGGGGAGGCAGCGGGGGCTGGTGGCCGTCGTTGCCATGAGAACCGTCTGGCGTGCGCACTGGTGTGGACATGGCCGACTGACTGAGCTGGTGGTGGCTGTGATGGAGATGCTGGTAGTGGTGGTGTGTGGGTGTTTGGCTGAGGAAGGCCTCCATGTGTCCATGGCCGCTGTTGTCAAGCATGATGACCTTGACGATCTGCTGACACTGGATGAGTGTCTCGGGCCGCAGATCAGCCATGCTGACAGCGGGCTGGTGGTGCTGCTGGAGGTGGAGGTGGTGGGCGGGGGTGCTCGCCGCTGACTGCAGCTGCGGGTGCTGAGGTGGAGGCGTCGGCCCCTGGGTTAGCCCCTGGGGCTCCTGCTGGAAAAGCAGCTCCCCCCGGTGGTTAAGAAGGGCCACGCTCTCGGGACTCCGAACCGAGCTGCTGCTGAGCTGGTACGTCTGAAGCCTGTTGTGAATTGACACCTAGTTTAGAAAACAGCCAAGAGAACAGCATCAAATGTTATAAAACTGGTTCCTCCTCTACAATCCGTCAAGCCCTCTTTTTCTTTTTTGGGGGGAGGTGGTGGTGGTGAACGCAGAACACACACACACACAGGGCATGCGTGGGGGCTTAGGTGTTGGGGGTCAGTGGAGGTCTAAAATTATCGTGACTACTGTACACTCCCTTCCCTCCACTCCCACAGGAAGTGTAGGTTGGATGCTGGGGAAACCAGTGTGTGACTGGGATCAGGAGGAGAACAGTGGTGGGGAATGGGGATAAGTCTTGTGGTGCAGTGCTACAGAAGGGGCCTGGTGGTTCCAAAGGGGACACTGAGGGCCCCTGTGTCTCCCTTAAAAAAACCACTGTTTGGCGCTATGGTGACAGCGGACATGAGGGGATTTTGGGGATCAAGGTAACCAGAACATAGACGGAGGTTGTACGAAGAAGAGGGACAGGTGGAAGAAGAGGAGAGGAGGTGAGCAGGCTGACAACCACAGACGTCCACACTCAACACTTATCAGAATGCAAACCTCCAGGTGTCACAATCGTTTTAACTCTAAATTTTCTGAAGACTTTGAATGCTTTTTTCCTGTTAGCTGTGTTATTTTATTGTTACTTGGTAGCTTTATACCCAGGTCTTTGTTTGGAACCTATTCTAAAAAACAGTATAAACATTTCAAAATCATTTCACTGTGTGTTTCTCAATTGAGCACTGACTGAAATGCTTGTAGTTTAACTAAAAATTGTGCAACTGCAAGTCATTTTCACATTTATCAAAAACCTAGAGGTAAAAACTAGTAGAAAATAACCAGCAGATGAAGAACTCATTTTTTTTTACACTTAATTCTAATAATGTGTTTAATTTATTTACTGACATGACAGGGGCAATGCATATTAACTAGATTTTTAGAAATATGACAGCAGAAAAGCATTAGGTGATTTTATTCTAGTAACATACATGTAACTTGGACTGGAAAGCTGAGCTGGGAAGCCAGCTGACACTGATTTGCTATGATGAGGCTGCACACTGGATGATCAGCTGGATTGGCTGCACCTGGGAGAAGCTACAGGACTTTACAAAAGGCATAGCTCTTAGTGCAGTCCCTGTTTGCCTGACTGCCTGTCAGTTACTGTGAAGATGACTTGTTTTGTCTTTTGTTTGTGTTTTTGTCACGACTGAACAGATACTTAAACCTGTGCTCCACCATGAAAATGTTCTTTTTTAGACTGACTATCTTAGAGTCTGTAGATTTGGTTTCAGAAGCGGAGGTGCAAACAAGTTCTTCAAAGAGCATATACATATATATGAGTTTATATGTATATCTGAATCTAGCAAATAGTATGTTTTTGTAGTTTCTACCCAAAAACATGCAGAAGCATATTAATAAACACAACCAACATTAGAATCGCAACAACTTACTCCTCAAATATTTCAGGGGAGCAAGACATCCCTACATTCATGTCTCTAATATAAGCAGGATTTCTTCTAAGTGACCCTGTGTGTTCCCAAGATAAATGTGTTTAGACAGCTAACGGCTTCCCACCAGCCACTGACATTTACCGTAGGCTGCATGGCAGAGGGGGAGATAGATGCTGAAGGTAGCTCAGACAACCATGAAGACTGACCTGAAGTGCAAACGTGTAGGGGGGAAAAAAATATGGGAGAAGGAAAGCCCTCAAGTCAGCCCTACATTAGAGACACCCTCCTTAGGATTGGAACTGATTACACTTATACTATATACCAACAACTTTTTAATATAATTCTTATTTTAGTGTTTTTCCCTACTGGTATGGTTAGTGGTTTTCTGTATTAGGTAGTACACCCTGAGATCTATAACATCTCTGATGTTATTGTGTAGTATAAGAGGCTATCATGTTCTTTCAAATTAAAGTTGATCAGAGCTCCCTATTATCATCATCATTCAAAGGCAACAAAAACAGAGGGAGCTCCTGCATGGATGAAATTCCACCGCACAATAAAAAAAGGTCCTTTTATTTTTATGGCTTTAAAAGTCTCTGTGAAGGCATATTTGCTCTGCTGTAATTATTGTCATTGTAGGTACATTTATGGCTATGAAAAAGCAATAGCTTTGAATCCTTTCAGTGTGAAATATATGTAATTACTTGGAACTTGGAAATCAGCTCCAGAGTACAGATTTACAGCCCAGTGAATTACCAGTGAGATGTGTGGAATTAAAAAACCACTGAATGTCAAACTGACCCAGTGCATTTGGCTTTTCACTCACAGCCCGCGTTTCCACTGCAACAGAAAGAGCTAGGAAGGTCATATGATACCTTTAGGGTGGTAACTGCTATTCCCCATGGGTACTGTAGTTCAGCTTGCACAAAATGTTTGCACAAGACGTTTACCCTAGAGGTCTGGCAACGCACTGGGAGGTGATGACGCCGGGTCAAATGAGCGTTAATTCATCCGCCTTCATGTTGCTGTGTTAATTAAGGTCTTGGTGCTGTACAGGGGCACGCACACACAGAGCATTTGCATTCAACACATGTCCTTAGATTACAGCAATGTGTGCTTTCTCTCTTTTACTTGAAAGGCCCTAAAGGGGATCACAATTTCTACCTTAGCCTGTGAAACTAATTACAACCTGTTCCTTTTTCAGGCTTATAGATAATATTTAAGCCTCAGTATCTGATGTGTATTCAGTGTGAGTAGAATCTGTTCTGTCATATGGTTTTATTTTTTTCCCCAAACCACCATCTTTAATTTTTTGTACAGCGCAGGAGTACTTTTACTGAATATTTAATTTGTTTGGGTTACCTCACATGCCCGCAGCACTTTACCCAGCAACACTCGTTCTCTCATGCACGCTTCACCCACTCCTGCTTGACACCTCTGGCCCTAAAGATCCAGTATGACTAGTCCTGGAGGATTTATCCAACCTCATCCTACCTTAAGAAGGACACACTGCACACTGACTTACCTGCAGTTTGGGACATGGCCCTGTCACTAAGTACTTACCTCTACTGCATTGTGTCCACTTCTGTCATCTACCTCCTGGTTTCCTGAAAATGGGATAATAGAAGAAAAAGGGACAAAATGTCTGCGTTAGAGAGTAGTTCGCTATTTCACTGCATCTGCTAATGTTACAATAAATACACTCATCGATCACTTTTATTTCCAGAGGAAGACTTGTTACATTACACTAAATACAAGTGATGGGAAGAATTTGCAAAAAACTGTATTTGGATTTGTTCCTAAAAGTGCATTTAATGTCCATTCTAGGCTACTGTAGAAACATTGTAGTGCAATATGGCTGCCTGCTTGAAAGAAGACCCGCTCCCTATTTAACTTTAAAAACCTTATTCTAAGATTACAAAAATCCAACGGTTGGTATTTTCCGACAATTAAACACTAATAACATATTTCTGAATACTATATTTCATTTCTGTGAATAGATTACTCTAAATGGAACTCTAAATGAGTCAGCTCGACAGTTTGTAGCCAACTAATAGAGTTAATTTTGACGACCTAACTACAACTGATACAGCTGATTCTGCTGGTTCTGCCAGCAACACTGATGGTCAGTGGCGTCACCTGAGTGCAGCGCAAATACAAATATAGCACAGAGTACATTAAGCACCTCCTTTTGAAAATATAAAGTAGCTTCCTTTTCCAATTGATCAGTTCATGAACACAGCAGTGGCACAATTTTGTTTCAACCATGGGTGCATTAATGCAATTTGGGGAAAGGGTCTCAGCAGTAGGTTTTATAAAATTAAAAAGTGATGACGCACACACACCTGATGGGGAGCCCTGTTTGCCGCGCAGCTCTAGCTGTGTGCCATTGTTCTTTACTGAATGTGTCTTGGCTCCCTGCTGCTTTTCCAGCTCCCCTGCAGAGAACGTAAGACAAAAATGATCACCAATATAAATCACCATGGCAGAAAGCAAAGGCAGCAGAAAGACAAGTATATGGGGATGGGTAAGAGTGACAACATGAAATGGCATAATTCTGTATTTCAAGAGCGTGTGCATATCCACACACACAAACATGCGCTTGTTGCCTTCCCCTCCCACACTCAAGCTCAAAACACAACTCTGCATCTCTCTAATTAAACTTCACACTTGATGGTAATTGCATGTCATTTCCAATCATGATGACTAAATGTTGTTTTGTCTCTGACACCATGCTGCATTCTAATTTTGATGCTGAACCGCAAAACTGCCAGATGAGACCCTTAAGGGTGCAGTACACAGCGTCCTTCTATTCATTTTGGTAGGATTAAAAAAATCTGACAGGATCTAAACATAAAATGTCCTCTCTTTTTAGTTTGCAAATTCTAAATTTCACCTAAAATTACCTAAAATGCCTAAATGTACATTCTTTCACAGAAAATGTCCTAGAGAAGCAACAGAAATAGTCACCTATAGGCCATGCTAGTTCTTTTATGCTGTAAAAGACTAAATTGAGGACTAAATGATCAATTCCATTTGGGGTATTGCTTATTATAAAGAGATGCAGAGAGAAAAGCTCCTCCAGAGAAACAGAAGCTGTAATTTGTCCTTCCTACAGTATCTCTAAGAGGGAAGCCCAAACATAAGTGAGCTTGCCTCAAGCATGTTTACTAATGTGCTAATAATATGAAGCCCTCAGAGGAAAAAGGAAGATGCGTGTTTGTGTTCACGTACCAGCATTCCTATTTGTTCTAAATTTTGTTCCTATATCATGCCTTAAAAAAAACAGTTTGTTATTTTTGTATTTGTATCTTCTATACAAATATGCCTCAACATGTTTTGGATATGTGGTGTTTGATCTTCGTGTGCATATATGCTGTCTATCCTTGCTCCACTCTAGAAAATGAAGGAAGTTCTGTCTATCTTAGCCTGTCTCTATATGTTGTTGCCTTCTCTCCTTGGGCTCCTCCTCCCAGTCTCTGTGAAGGGTAATGCAGTTGTGGCAAATCCCAGCAGGGGAGTGCACTTTGATGCCCACTGGCAGGAGCCGGGACTGTGAATGCTCAGGTTTTCCATGTGTGTCTAAGTACGTGCATGTTTTATTGTCTGGAGAATTTCATATGCTCAGAAACCAAAAACAACTCTGATGCCTGGCTGCTTTTAGGAACACTGGCCTCTTTTCACCTCCAATTTAGTGGCCCCCTGTAGTCTGTATGGGCTGCAGTGCACCAAAGGAAACAAAATGCAAACGTCTGTGTGCACCTGCAAGAATGGCACAAAAGTTCCAAAACAAAGGATACCTTCTGACACATGCACTATCTGAGGACTTATTGATTCCTTCATAGTATCTAAGAATCCACTGTAGTATCCTACTTTCCAAGATGGGATGTTATTGATTTGGTCCACAATGTAATAGGATGTTGACTTTTTGTTACATGGTACATTACCACAACAGGAATACATTTCATTGATAGATATACGTCATCATAGGCACAAGTACAGTACACATGCATGCAACCACCAGACAGTCTTCTGAGCACTAAGTGTAAGGGCGGATACTTACACTCTATACGTATCTGCTCCATCTCCGACACTTCTGCGATTGATTCCTTCAAGTCTTCCACAAACTTGAGCAGTTCCTCAGCACTCTGGGCACAGAAGTTAAACACCTGTTTCTTGTCTGAGCCAAATGGTGAGAGGATGGTGATGCCATGGGGGTAATCTGGGGAATACAGACACTGAGTTGTTGCAACAGAAGCAACCTTTCCAAGATAATATTGGCTGAATTAGTTACAGGTTTGACTTGTATAGAAAGGCCTAAAAATGTTACTATATAAATATGTTTTTGCTAGCAAATATTTTCATGAAAGCGATCAACTAATTATTCAATCCAAAATATGATAACAACGTAGCAATGACTCACATTCATTTTCAAACAGGTGAAATTGCATGCCAAGTAGGCCCATAGCTTTGCAGAAAGTGTAGGCTGCTGAACTCTTCTTCTTTGGACATAGCTTCAAGATCTGCAGACATTGAGAAAACAATTAGAAACCAGAGTCACAGCAACAACTTTAAATGACAGGAGTTTCCATTATACCATTTTGTTCAGTATTCACTTCTGAAATATTTTTAAGTGTCACTGAGATTTCTATATCACAGACCAACTTCAAAGAACGAGTGTTTTGTCATTTAAACTCAATCCAAAGAGCAAAGTTAGTCAATGTGAATGCATACTTCCACCTTCCACCAAAGTATTTCAGATGGTGCTCTAGTGCTCTAATAACAGAATGATTTAAAGATATTATAGAGCTTTTTCAATATTTGACCTTCCAGTTAGAGAGAGATAAGGCGATTTCTGTTTGGCAGAGCTACTGTCTAGTATAATTTACAAATACATCACATTGGCACATTTTGAGATGTTCTAGCTGCTCAAACAAGAGTCAAATTCAAAGACAAGTGCCTATCATTTTCAATCAGTAGTAAAAAGACCATGTCTGACGTGCTTTCTAAGCTGTCAGGAGAGAATAGAGGTAGAAAGTATCGCACTGCTAACGTTTAGTGCCAAATGAACAGAATTCCACTGCGATGTTTGAAGACGACTTTTTTCACCTCTTACTTCAAAATTCGCCTTTAACCTCCATTTCCTGCAGCTACCAAATTACTTTAATGCTTCAGCTCCTTTCTTTGTGTCTTGTTTTGTTGGAGTGAGATCAGCATTTGACATAATTATGAGAGTAGTTAAATACTTTGGATGGATCACCCCTCTGTGGCTCCTAATGAGTCCATTAACTATGCCTAACATTAAACCTTTGATAATTCCCCATTCTACAAGACTTTGGACCAAGTGAGCAACTTATCTGTGCCATGGCCCTAGTGAAACACAACTTTATTACCAGCCCTTGAAGCTGCTCAGTACGGGACAGAACTTTGCTTATGAGTGCACTGCAACACTGCATTTGCTGCTATCTATTATTAAAAGAAATGACCGGAGAGGCCCAAGTTATGAAGCAACATAAAAGAAGAGAGAGGGAGCCTTGAGAATTGTCTCACAGTCGAAGTAGGTGATGGTGCATTGCAGCTGTCACAACAAAATAAGCAGCTTTAAAGCTCAACTGTGTGCAGCAGAAACAGCCATCTGAGGGGTGGTTTAAAGGAAACTAAACATATGAAAGCAACACAGACGAATACGATTATCATTCTCTAATTAATGGAGTTATAAGGCTTTTTGTACGTTTACCACAATGAGATCGTTAAAGAGGAAGACTTCTCTCTGGTGTGCTGCCTGTTTTTGGGCCTTGTTGACATCTGTCACCTCAAAAAGACGACTACAGCACACTAACCTTCTGTGAGGGACCGAGAGAACCTGCGGAGAAAGAAGGACACATCCAGGGAAAGGGAGGTTGTCAGTAACTCCGATTAAATGACTGAGATGAAGTGACCTTTCTCCCAGACAAAGTGGGGGGTGACAGTACTGAGGTGAAACAAAGAGAGAGCTTTAATACAAATGACTTTTGGCGGGAGGAGATCAACACACAATATTCACAGGGTTAAGAGGTGCAAGAATAAGAAAGAATAAGAAATAAGTATAAGAAAAAAAAATCATTTAATTCAGTAACACTGACTTCCTCAACAAGATCTTAAACATTAATTAGAGCAACAGATAAATGTGAGAGTTTCTCAGTTATCAAAGGTTTTGGCAAATATTAACTGGGGTCCCCTCAAGGAGTCAATTTACACATTTCATGAGTATTACAATTTGCACATTTCGGGATTTCTTTAGCTATTTGGTTGTATTGAAATTTGGGGCTTCCCTCTGTCAATCTTATCTTACGGATTTCTTTTTTTAAAACTATGAAAAAGAAATATATGTGAAAAAACTGACTGAAACTGTGAAGACAGGTACTTACTGTTCCCATCATTTGTTGCAAGTTGTAATAAAATAATTAATAGAAGAAGAGTGGCTCAAGCATTCAAGGTTTAGTCACTAGTCTGTTTAGTCACTATGGAGGCAGCATTCCTCTGCACTTGGGGATCTAATGTAAAGGATTTTTGCTGCAGTTTGTTGATAGAGGCCTTGATTCTCCTCCAGGACTTAAGTGCTTTTCTAAGCAGATTACACCACAAAATGGCTCATGCCTTTGAAGAGTGATCTAATCATGTTGTGTCGCCCTTTCACACTCTTGTCTCTGACTTGTTCAGCGTTTTGTGTTCTATGACTTCAGAAATCTAAACAGCATGAATGACAGCTGGTAGATGGGGATTTGATTTCCTCTACATGATAAAATACAAACAAACACGGCCTCTGTAGAGTTTGCTCTACGTGCATTTTGTTATTTTGTTCCTGCTGCAACCTGTGGACATTGTGCAATGCATTTATTACACACATAACCTCTTTCTCTCCTGCACATCTCTCACCACCGCAGGGTATACAGACTCCAGTCCAAACAGCTGCAGTCCGCCTGCTTTCTTATTACACTAATGTCAAAAACATGTAAAGACATCATTAGTCTGCAACACTCCCAGTTTGTTCTAAAAAACAGTCCTTTCCTAAGAGAATTATGAACAAACTGATTGACGACAGAGAATTTGCTGATATATTCATTAACAAATTAATTGTCTAATAAAATTCTGTTATTCATATCAAACATTTACAGTAATTTGAACAGTATTTGAGAAGGAAAACATTCAGATACAAAATACTTCACATTCAAATAGGCCTGTTATGCTTTCATCAAGTCATCAAATATTTACACCAACCAAACTCCTACTGTATTATGGAGAAACCCATTATAAGAAAATTGTTCTCATGTGGACTACTCCCTCTTAGAATAATAGATAAGAAGTTAATATCCACAGTGCAGGCACTATGACACCTGCTGTGATAGTATTTTTAAAGAAGAAACTTTATCTAAGTCTATTTCCTTTTATGGCGGACAGCTCCCATGGGTAGCCGTAGTCATTTTATGTCACAACAATCCATCATTGTTTTGGCTTTGACAACACTCCTTCTGTCATTCGATGGCTACTCATCCATCACTGAGAGACGCTTAAAGAAACAGGCCAAAAAAAAGTGGATGGCTGCAATACAGTACTTTCGATGTCAGCGCCCCAATGTCATTCGGAAAGTTAACTGAGATTAAATTTTTAGTGTAATTAAGAAGTGAAGTTATACTTAAAATCATCCAAAAGTTGGTTCATATTATAGAAGACTGGCATGAGACAGGTTGATTAACAAGACTTAATAATGTTTGCCATGTTCAGCACGTGTGCTTCAGTGTGATAGTGTTTCTTTGAGCTTAATGCTAATCTCAACCTGCCAACATGCTACGCTGCTAGCATGACTGAAATTCTTAAACTACTATTGATCTCTAGAAACCAATTTCAAACAATAGTTTTGATGAAATATGTGGCACCTGTGTGTGAATGTAAATGTTTCACAGTGTTCAATAGCCAAGAGTCAATGGGGGAAAAAAAAAAACAACAGGGCGCTTTATCTAAAATTCATAAAGGATTGCAAGGCTTTGGTGCACTGATATGATCCAATTCCCTGAACTGTTAAAACATTTAAAAACACTTTCAGTGTTATGATTGGGCACAAAACACACCCCCATATGAATCAGTGTAATCAGTCAATTATTAAGCTAAATACTCTGCTGGAGCCTATCCCAGCTCTCTTTGGGTGAAAGGCAGGGGTACACCCTGGACAGGTCACCAGTCCACCACAAGGTGCCTTTTAACCTTAAAAACTTAAAACTACACTTATCATAGCAGCAGTTAATGACGTATCTAGCTGGAGTAATGACCTGCAGTAATGACTGCGCTGCTGATGATGAGACATTTAATGGCTAATAAATGTACTCTGCTAACACTACTAAGGTTAGGTGATAGTGATATGGGCTTAAATAACGAGCAAGTGTCCTGGCATGCAGTTAGCAAAATGATCTGTGTGTGTATGTGTGTGTGTGTGTGTAATCATATTCATGTTTTTGACACTCTGCCCTGCTACTCTTCAAGCCAACCTGCAAAACTCATCCAAAAAATATAGTATTGGGTTGCAGGACAGTCGGCCAATAGAGGTATTACAACAACTGTTCACAAATCCAATAACTGGTGAAGGTTTTACGTTGTCTGATTAAGAAGACAGATGCTGTACCATCAAATCAACCACATCTGGTAAAAGTGAATGCCAAATAAATGCCACTGTGGCACCATGTACATAACCAACTATTTGCTAACACATTTGCCTTTGCATCTTTATGGGTTGAAGCTGTGTTTCCTATGCATGAAGTTAAATTAAATAAGGGTTGGGCTTTTGCATAATGTAGCAATGGCTGTGGTTTAGGGCTAGAGGAACACTTTATTTCTCTGAGGGTCTCCACAAGTATAGAAGAGCAAAATGTGTGTGTCCTCACCGTTTTCATGCCTACGATGGACTGCTCAACCTTGGAGACATAGGTGACGTGGTCTTCATTGGAGCGCAACTCCCTTTGTTGTATCCTTTCATAGATTCCCACCACCATGTCTCTGGGGATATCTGCTCCATCATCCACACCTCAGACGAAAACAGGCTAATTACACACTCAGTACACACACATTGCAGAGTGGTTGCTTTTAATTTTACCATGTGATCTTGTATGTCTGGAGGAATTGCTGTTTTTAAAAGTGATTGAGGAGATAAAGAATTTCTTGTGTACCTTAAATAGCTGCACACAAACATGAATATATAAGAAAATCAGATATGGCTCTATAGGCGATATAGTTACACACATTTGTTTTACATCTTTTGACATGAAAGAGGTGAAAAAAGTCCTATATTCAGAACAAAAAAGAGCTTTTTTTCTCAGTCTCTTCTGTCCTTCTTTGTCTTTTACTGTCTCCATTAAATAATGACAGAAGGCAATGTAAGAGGAGGTTAATTGGCAAGTGAAAGGTTAACACCCTGCCTCGCTCTTGGAAGATTTTCTGTCTGGAACACACTTCAGTTCAATCTGTGGCATTTCAACACAGGTAGAACTGCATGTCATTAGGCTGAAAGGTTGCCCTCCAGATGCTCCCTATTATATCCGCACAGCTGTACCGTGTGATGTGGTACATTGAGTTTTCAATGGCGCAGGATGTGTTTGGAGAAAATGAAGCTGGCAGGAGTAATGGTGGTGACAGTGAGGCACTGTGGGACACTGCTGAGACATCGCTGCACATTATGTAGTCACGGGGAAAAGAGGAGATGACCAAGCGAGAATGTGTCACATTAACAAGTTGCTTTTTTTTTTTTTTTGATTCTTTTTTCCTCCTTTTCTGCTGCTTCTCCTCATGACTTTACCACTTTCTTTTTACACAGATGCTCTATCCTTAGTAGATGAAGCCTAATGACCTTGACCTCTAGTGCCACCAGCAGAATGACATGTATGGTTTTAGTGGCTTTTAGTATAAATTCTTAGTTCTGTTTCCCCATGTAGCCTCAGCCAAGTTTCTCCTCTTTCTCTCTCATCCTGCTTTCATCATCTGTGAATGTAAAGTTGACTTGTCAGAAAGCCTATTGATGAATGCCAGCCTACTATAAAGACTTAAAAAGGAAAGTCGCTTTGCACATGCAAAGCCATCCTCTCTAAAAATAAATAAAGGATGCTGTAACTAAGACTGCAATTTTCATTTTTCAGTGAGCTTGCATATTGGATTAATTTATGATGGAAGCTAGTTTATATTATACTGCTCCATTGTGGAATAGCTCTGACACAGAAATTCTGTTTTAATTGAGATAATAAATGCTCTGTGGTTCTTCATTACTATTGGTTTCTGGTGCATAATTGCATTTCACCTCAGCCACTTAGCTGAGTGAACTATTCTTCTGTCAGTGTGTGAGAGAGAGACATGAGTGAGGGGAAAAGAGGAGAGAGAAACGGCAAGAATATAAACAAGACAGATGATCAAACAGATGGCATAATATTCTGACTGAGACAAAACAACATAAGAGAATGGATGGAGAGACATAGTGAAAACACAGCAGAAAGAAACAGAAGACAAATAGAGAGGCCAAGAGACAGTGGCATATTTTAATTTGCATAAGATGCCAAAATTGATTTTCCAACTTAATTTAATTGTGGGGAACAGTCTGGATGAATCTATTAAAGTTGTTCTGCATCGACCTTAGTGTTCCCTGATTGATTGCGCAGAGGGAGAGCAAAACTACGACACTCCTGTCTCTTCCCCACAATGTGGTCAATGAGCATCCATCTGCATACGGGAGCCAAGAATTACAGGTGCTTTCTGTCGCTGTCGCTATGAGTTGTGAATGTGTAAAGTATGGCGGGCAGGGACAGAAATATCACTTCATCTTTATCACCTGAATTTATGCAGGGAGGTGTGATTGAATACAGATCCAGACACTGTTGAATCACTTCCACTTATATATCTGTGGGGTCTACTGTCTAAGGGAATATTAAGGAAGAAATAAAAAAAAAACTTTTTTGGTGGATTATTGTGTCCTACTGATTCTGCTTTTTGGTCTTCCTATCATTGTCACCTTTTCTTAGCCTGACAGTAAGGGAAATTCTTTAACCAATCCCTGCGATCGAGTCCAAATGTCAGGGTCAGAACAAAGTGCTCAGAGCTGGTACAAACCTAAATGGATTTATTTTTATAGTCAGTGACACTCCTTGGGGAGGGATGTGTGCCTCTGTGTGTGTGTGAGCTTGGAATTATTGGCTCCACAAAGCTACCTTGTAAGTGAAACATCCAGCTCAAAAAGCAACTTGACCCATCTCATGGGACACTGATGCACATATTCCCCACTTGAAAAAAATGACTTGTGACTGTGATAAGTGTAACTCTCTTAGTGTGCCTCTGCACACATGATGATGCCACTCTGGAGCTGTGTCCCTTACCTCGTAGATTGCGTATGAAGTCCTCCAGCAACATCTTGCGGTCGGGCTTGATGTTGGGACTGTACATGTCAGTGTTGAGCAGAATGATGGCGAAGGCCAGGATGAAGATGGTGTCTGGGTTGTGGAACTGCTGCACCACATCAGGGTTGCACATGCAGTAACGCTGGCTGTTGGTTTAAAGGACGCAGAGAAAGAAATCAGAGGACATAGTATTTAGAGAGGCATCCTGCAAAGGCATCCTTCAACATACAACATGATCATAAATGCCTGGGCACACGCTGAGGATGACAGTGTCACATCAAAATACGAGTTATGGCTTTAATTTTGTATGTGGCTTCATCTGATGCAGTTAGACGTCTCTCATCAGCAATGAACCTCACAGGTGCTCTGCTGAAACATCATCTCTCCTTATCTAAACACATGTCCCACTGGATTGCATGTCTACATGGATCCTGGTTTACATAGGAAACTAGGGGAACGTGCCTGCAAAAAGCAAAATCCTTCATCTCCTACGATTTAGCACGAGCTTCTAATTGTTTTCTTTGCAAAATAACCTCAAAAGTCCAGTCCTTCTGTTGTACTATATTTACACATACTATCCAACTGTTAAAAAGGTCCACTGAGTCCTTAGCCTTGGTTAAACATTCTCCAACATTTATGGGCCTGCTTGCTGGATTTACACAGGTTGTTATTATGCCAAAAAGAAGAAATATGAAGTTTGAAATATGAAATCTCTTACCTAGGCACTTTTTTTCCACAGGCTTAGTTTGATGTAGTCCCCAATGCACACTCCTACATATAAAGAAGCTGGAAATGCAGCGGCGTTGTCTGGTTATGGAAGTCATGAATCTAACAGATTTGCAGACACCTACTTTGGGTGTTTGCAGATGTGTGTGTGTTTAAGAACAGAGTAACCAGAGGAGAGGATATATAGTCTCCTAGTCTGTGTGAAGTGCACAGATGCTTGCTGGTTTGAGGATGAATAATAATACAACATCTACTGTGCATGAATAATCAGAGATACACAGACTAAAAGAGAATGATAATGTCTGTGTTGGAGTCTGTGGGCTCTTTATTGCAGTGTATAACTGTTACTTTAATAAGTCATTATTTCTACACTAAGGCTGCAGCCACTGAACCACATGACTAGCATCTAATGTCTCTGTGGGGCAGAAAAGATTAAATATACTGGTATGCATGCAGTAGGCCCATACTATCTCTCTCACACATTTAGAATATGATGTCCAGGAAAATCTTCACTTTCCGCTACTGTATTCATTCACTAAAGATCATTAAACTGTGTCCAAACCACAATGGGTGAAGCTTTGAGTTGATATAAACATTAAAATGTTTGTCACCTCGAGTTATTACCCTGCACCGACACAAGCAGTAGGAAGACTGAAGCCCTTTTTTGTTCCAGGTCCCAGACAATATAACTACCCTACCTTCCTTGGGGTTGGTAGGACTGTATGCAGCATTTAAGGAAACCTGCAAATACCACTCCTGTTTTTATTTAGAGATAATTCTCCTTAAAAAAAAAACAAACACTAGAACTCACCATGTAAATGTACTGCATTAAAAGAAAATGTTCTTTGTAGCCAAGACAATAAACATTCTTATTTAAGAGACCCACTGGAAGGTGGAAGTTTAACAAAAAACCTGAAATGTTATAGTGATATGGCATAATAACAATATCTGTCAAATAATATCACATATCCTCCAAGAAAATTATGGGTGATAACTGGATTAGTGCATTATGATACAGCTTTTGTATACTGATACTTATGGAAAATATAATAAAGAGTTTAATTATGATATTATACCCTATATCATTGTCTAGATGATATATATGAATATAAGTGAAGAAAATAGTGCATCCCTCATGTAGTATGTATTTTAGCATGATAATCACAGGACTGCACACTGATGCTTCACATCTTAGTGTCTGAAAATCGTGACTTTACAGCAACCAGTAATTATACCCTTGTCTGTGAATCCTAATGCAGCACTAAGCAGAGAAAAACCCCAATTTATGCTGCTGTCTGTCTGAGTGTGCGCTTACTCTGCATGGAAACATGTGGGGGAAAAAAATGACTAACCATAACAAAACAGGAGGGTAAAATGGCACATGATGCTGCTCACACACTGGATTTGGCAGTCTTCAGTTTTGGCATGTGTTGCCGTCTTCCAAACCAATTTTGCCTTCGTTACAGATTGCTAAAGATGGAGTGATCCATCAGTCATTACGCACTCACGAGGAGGATTTTGGTAATTATACAAGTTGCATGATCTTTATCTATCATAACAATACTATGTGGGGCGGGATAAGTATATAAGGAAATCTGTACACTATGCCATAATGCAGATTTGAAAATACACACTAAGTATATCTGCAGCATTGGGAGCTGGCTCATACTTGCTCATTCATTAGTATACTGACGCAGCAGATACTGAGACTGTTGGCTGCTTTTCACTTTTCCCTCTCGCTTTTTTTCATTGCTGCTTCAAATCCCCTTCACTTACTTTGGAGATTTCTCTCTTCCTCTGTGCGTGTGTGTATATGAGTGTGTGTTTGGAGGCATATCAAAGCCCAGCGGCAGGGGAGGCAGCCTCACAGAGGCAGTGGCAGTTACGCAACGCTGGATATTTATAAACCTTCCTCCTTCTTTCCTTTTTCTCCTCTTCCTTCCTTCCTTTCCCAGTTTGTGTCTCTTCACCTCCCTCTCGCCCTGCTCCCCTCTCTCACTCCTGATAACACACAAAGCCAGCCTGATGCCCAAACATTACCAGTGCCAGCCTTTCAGCCCACTGACTATGACAATGCTGCCGTTTTTCTCCTCATTGGGCACCTCGACAACTGTGACAGGTGGTTGTTACTCCAGAGGGGCTATGGCAAACAGTTAGCATTAACACACAGTGCCACAGCTGCACCGCAAATTGTCTCGCTGTTGCAAATCGTAGCCTGAAATTACACAGTGCCTGGCCATTCATATGGGGCTGCAATGTCCCCCAATATTTTATTGTAGCCAAGCAGAAAGCAAAGATATAAAAGACCAGTTTGTATGTGTGTTTAGTGGAGTGAGACCTTGACCTCAAGTGTGTAAGAATGACTCGTGAGTATTTATTTTAACATAACTGGAATGTTTGATTTTTCTAGTTGTCTGGTGGTGGTGTGTGTGTTGTGTTGTGTGTGTGAGTGTGTGTGTGTCTCTTTTTATGTGCATTCACTGTCAGGTATTGTCTGAATATGTTTTGTCATACTGTTCCATTGTATTGTATTTGTCCAGCAAAGCTGTTCAGTAAACCTGAGAAACAAACAGCAGTCCTGAGTCTATTCTAACAAAAAAAGAAAAGGCATTTATATTTCAGCATGCTTTCAAATGATTTGGGCATATTTCATGATCAAAAAACAAATTGGAATTGCATCTCAAAACAGTGCAAGACAAGTTTAGCTCAGGGGTGATTCTTCAGTGACAGTATTTCATTTCAGTTTTTGCACCCACACAAATATCATCACACCCCAGAGGTGCATTGCAGTTGAAAATAAATGACACCAGTAGGACAAATGAGGGATATTTTGCACAACCTACAATATTTTTAAATTTGCATGCCCAACTCCTTCCTAACATCTGTTTTCTCTGCAAAAAAATGTTTTTTGAAGATCAGTACATTTGTCATACAAGGTCAAACTCCTGGTTCTTACATGTCTATGCGTTCTTTCACTGTCAGCCTTCCATTCTCTCACAGCGCTCTGATACCAAATTTCTCAATAATGAAAGAACTGGTACTTGTACTTGATTTCAAACAAAGGTACTGCAGACAAAAGCAGGCTCCTCAATTAATATAAGAATTGAGGTATTGCTAGCAGATTGTATCTGCTGTACCTTGGCTAGGAAGCTAATTGAGCTACCATTAGCTTCATCATTTAGTTCAAAACACTGTCTGAATGAAATTCAGTATTTCAAGCCTACTCACTTTCAAACAAGAACTCTATAAAACAGTCTCAAATGTGCACACTGGGATTAATCCACCCCTTAGAGCCTACACAGTTAATTGAATCCCACAAGAACAATACCCACAATACTGTAAAAACTGTAGCTTTCATGAGTACCTGAAGGCTTCAATAAGACGTTCCACCTTCTGGGCTTCCCCCTGAACACGAATGTGAGCCTGAAACTTCCTCAGTGCTTCATCCAGCTCCATCCCTGAGAAGTCCATCTCATCCACCACACAACTGAAGAAGGGATATGATGTTGAAAGAGCAGGGTGAGTAGAAAAGACACAGGAAGAAAGAAAATATATTAAATTTACCATAAAATCCATTCATGTGGGATAGGTGAACATATGGATGGGGACCTAAGATTAAAAGATCTAGAAGTCTCACTCATCTCCCAGTGACAGCACCACTCTGCTTCCTGCAGGTATTAGACAGACACCAGGGATAAATAAGACTGGGCCCAGTTATCTTCTCTGTGCCACAGCTGTGCATACATGCAGTCCCTCTGAGCAGAAAATTCTCCTATTACCTGACAAGCCCAGCTTAATGACAGTAATTTAAAAAGCAAAATTTCCTGTCCAATGAGTTTTGGGGGGTGGGGGTAAATACAATGTAAGCACTTTAGAGGTTTTGAAGTGAAAGGTGACTTTGGAAATGAGTTGGGAGGTTTTAAAATTGTCCTCGCTTTGATCTGAGGTGTTCTGTCTGGGAGCAAAGTTGAATGATGATCAAACAATAGAGTTAGTCTTTCTTTTTTACATCTAGATTGGCTTTCAAACCCATCCAGGGTATTTTAGCCTAATATATATAATCTCTGCTGATGGTTATAGACAGCATGTTGGAAAGAAAGATATTGGCGGTTGATCTGAAAAACCTTAATATACACAGCAGGTGGTGGTGTCAAGACAAGACCTTGTCTTTCTGATCTTTTCAGTGTAGTACCTTGGGAAATACTGGGGTACATGTGTATACACACTCATACTACATTAAGATGGATTACTGTGAACGAAGCGAGTAAATGGGGTGAGTACTTGACTGTGACACTTGCTGCTCCAGCAGAAATGAGTCAGGGGGCTGAGTCTACAACACTGCCTGACACACTGTGGACTACAGCACAAACAAGACTTACCCACAGTAAAATCCCACCAACTGTGCTACTTCCACTAATATTACAAGAGTTACACTTAGCTCTCTTATTCTAAATGCACAGTTGCTGTACTACTAATATTACTATTCCAGTCCCTATTAGTGCAACTGCTAGTACAACTCCTGCTAGCTCTTCTCCATATATACAACTATTGTTGCTAATAATGTTCGTCAACACTTGTCACTATTGCTACACTAGCAGGAGAAACTACAGATAGTACTAGTGGATGTCTAAACAACTTATCCGATTAACAATCATAGCATTACTGACAATTCAATACTAGTTTATAAGGGGTTAAGTTAAATTGTGTATTATTGCCAGAGACCATTTTCTACACAATGTTTATAAAAGTAAAGCACATAGTGCACGGTGAGCCTGACTTGATACTCCTCAACTCTCCTGACTGGTGAGCCTCTCTGATCGCCCTCTTCATGACTCACTTCCTCGCACTACCACCTCTCTCTCCGTTCTTCCCCGCCTATCACTCTTTGTTTATGTAACTTCAGACGAGATGCTCTCTAGCCCAAGTACGTCAGTCCGCTCCTTTCCCTCCCATATCATTCTCATATACACTCAAACATAAAAACACATGCATATACACACAGGTATATTATTATCATGCATACACTTTGTTGCTCTGTATAGTGTACATCTGTGTGTATGTTTACAAAGCCGTGGTGGCAGGTAGACACACAAACAAAACACATGCAAATGAAAGAAACAGCAGGCCAGATGGAACCATATTTTGAGCAACCAATGAGTAGATGACAGGCTGAAAACAGATCCTATTATTCCTGCTAAACAAGTACACTACATTATCAGTAAACAAGTCCTCAGGGTGCCACATTTCTTGGAACCCAAATCTATAACCACAATTTGGCTTAATTGACTTGAGACATTTTAACTGTTGTTGTTTATGCTTGAAGAAATGTGAAGAGAATGAGGCACCATTAGGTTTATAAGGAAAGGAAGAAGATTCAAGAATACAGGAGGCTGACAACTAGAATGAAAACAAAACCTGAATATAGATACACATGCATTCACGCCCTCTTTGCAAACACACCAACAGAAGTCACATGCTTTCATACACTCTCTCTCTCTCACACACACACAGACACACACACACACACACACACAGGCTTGGTAAATCACCATGAGTGATTTTCACATTAGCCCACAATCCCTCACCCACTCTCCTGACTACATTTTATCGCAAGAGCTGTGACACGCACTCTGCACTCTCTTGTCATGCTCCTCTTCAACATCACTTCCACTCTGAGTGCTGCTATATGACTGCTATTTAAGAAAATAGAGAAAATATACATTTATTTATCCTAATGTCACCAGTGAGTGCATACCTGCACTGAGAATTGCAGTTTAAAGCCTTTTAAAGAATAATCTAAATGTATTTGTAACCATTATGGACAAAAGGCAAGATAAAACAACGATCTGCACTACCTCATCGGGTTGATATGCAAATTTAGGGGTAATTGGTAAATAGGATAATGCAATAGGATAAAAGAGACAGTCACTGAGATCAAGTAAGGAAGGGGTTGAACGATGTAAATGGCACAGTGGGAAAGTAAAGGAGGAAAAAAAGACCTCGTTTCAACGTTTCAGTGAAAATAACTGCAATCACGTTAATGACCTTGATTGAAACTTACAGGGTGAAGTGAGTTGTGTTCATGTGAGTGTGTGTCAGTGTTTATCTGCTCTTGTTATTGAAGCCATTTAGATTCATTGCTTTGTGTCTCTCTTTTGAACAAGATGCAGCACTTCATGCCGTACACCTCACTACATCTCCCTAGGATCTAAACAGAGAATATCGTTTGATCTACACCAAGATGGTATTAGTCAGATCTAGAAAAAAACAGACCAAGGAGATTTTCTCAAATTTTCTCTTTTCTATTGAGATAGGCTATCTCTGCAGATAGGTTAACTAAAGAGTTTCTTCTTTCTTACTTCTAGTCTGATAGAAAAACATCAGTACAATATAAATTGTGTTTTTTATGTTAAAATCATGAAATAAACAAAAGAGGCAAAAAAGTTTTATTACATTTTTGTTTATTATTGGCTTCTTCTTCATGCTCCATTGTCATACAAGAGAATCTAGGTTTAGAATTTGTAGAATCATATTAGAGCACATTTGTTGGATCATGACACTTCAATTTCAGCTTGTTTCCAGTTTGTTTACTATGATGTAAAAATATAATGATGTGTCAAGGTCTGGAAAAATAACAGCTTTGACTTATGTGGATATTGAAGTTATAATTTAGATTTTGCATTTCAATTTCCAGCAATGACTGGTGACCTGTCCAGGGTGTACCCCTGCCTTCCACCTGAAAGAGAGCTGGGATAGGCTCCAGCAGATCCCTGTGACCCTGGTTAAGGAATAAGTGGGTATAGAAAATGGATGGATGGAATTTCCAGCAATCATATTTACCCCAAGCTGCAAGCTAAGTATCAACACAACTTACAGGTGCTATATTGTGGCAGTTAATGCTGAGGATTTTCCCTGTTAAACCCCTTTTCCGAATGCAGTCTTGTAGGTTAGAGCCATCTTATGAAGAACAATATAGTATCATAAAACACAGTTAGGAAATAATGTGTTCTACTCACTCTAGGACATCTCTGTTGAAAGGCTTCTTGCTGTTGCCAAGGAACTCTCCAATCATCTGTCGGCTCAGGCCCTTTCTCTGTAGCAGGAAGTGTGCTACGCCGATCGGTGTGTCTGGGATGAAGCCTCGCGAGATCAGGAACTGAAGGCCCTTGTCAGGGTTTCTGAGTCAAACGAGAGAGAGAGAGGAATGAAAGAAATCTAGCAGAGTGTAAAAAGTTGCAGGGCTGCAACCTTATGTCCTAAATACTCGTGGTGTGACTGATGATTTGTTCTTTAACATATTTAACCACAATTAGCAGTAGCTTATCATTTGGATTAAAACTTTAAGGGGGGAAGGTATAAGAGCATTAAAACTAAATGTAAAAAATGATGTAGTGCTTACAGTGCATACCTACACAGAGTGGGTGGACACTGCTAAAAGTGATAAAACACAGCGCTGAGTCTCATCTGTAATCCTTCCCATGCTAGAATACAACATTCATTAACTACTGTGCAAAAAAAATGTGCAATATTGAGACTCATACTGAAAGCAAAAGATGCAGGTGGTCTAATTTTACAACAACGGAACGATCTTTTAGATACACAAAGACGTCTGAGCTCACTTGCACTGTGATAAAACTATGGATGTGTGAGGAGTCTATGTGAACATCTAATTATCTGGAAAACAAAATGTATTTCCATGCTCACATATCCAGAAAATGTACCTGATTGTTTTCCATGTTTTCCATGAATCATTTCTTTCCAAAGAACATCCCCCTGCCTATGAGCTTATCTGAAGATTGTTTTCAGCTGGCAGACAGAAGTTGCATATAATATATATGTGTGTCCATATATATATATATATATATATATATATATATATATATATATATATATATATATATATATATATATATATATATATAAAATAACTATTTATAACCCCATTAGACACAGAATAGTTGCTCTAGGCAGGCTACTGCATTACCATCACAGCTCTCCCCCTCTAGCCTCCATATAGTGTTTAAACCACAGCCTTTATGTAACAGAGCAATGTGTGTGTGTACCACAGCTAATGGGTTTAGTAAGGCGAGGGTGGGACAGAGGAGAGGGAAGATAAAGGGCAGGATAGAAAGAAGAGGCTGAAAGAGCACCAGCCAGAGCAGATGTGCAGAAATGGGAGTGTGAGGGACGATGAGCACAGGCTGGATTGCCTGAAAGCATCTGCTGTAACGGCCCCAACACACTCTCAGCTTCTAGCTCACCCTTTCAGCTGAAGGTGATGTCTCGCCAAACGAATTTGGCAGATATCACTCATCTGAAAACAACAGATGGATCACACATGGTGGTTATTAGTCATATGCATGAGTGGATGGAAGGGTTGGAGGTAGGAAAATGAGGCAGGAGATACAAAATGGACAGATTCTGTTGAGTTGTACCAAAAGCATCAACACAACCACAAGCATGTCTGTTCAAACTATGAAAAAAACCTTCTTTACATTTTCTATTACATGGATCTCTTGTAATCATGCAGATAATGGCTGTCCTTTCTCAGGAGAAACGGTGGAAGTATTGTTGTCCTACTGCAATCTTGCCTAGAAATGCATAAATGGTACTAAGTTGTTTCGCAGGGTATCTTTTGATAGGTTTTGTGATCTGGATCATGTTCACAGGCAATGTTTCTGTTTTCAGACAAAGGACTTTCTATGTATGTACTGTGTACTGCAAGCAAACTGGAGGAAGAAATTTAAGGGAAATGGTGGGCATACAAAGTGCAACAATGTACAGCAGACGCAGGGATTTGCATTTTGTGTCCAGATTGTGTGCAGGTAAGAAAAAGACTGGGTAAGTTAACTTTTTCAATTTTCAGTCAAGACTATAATTTCCCCTAACCTAACCCAGTATTATGAGTGCCTAAACATTACCATAAAATCATGCTTTAGTTGCTACAAGAAGATACAGTGGTGCGAGAGAGTGTAGTAAATTAGAATAAAATAATAAAACATGTTACCAATGATCATTTACCTGCACTATCAACTTTTGTGTCTCAGTAGATAAATTCAAAATATATTCAATAAAGTTTTGTCATTATGTTCGTATAAAAGGCCAATTCGTGCAGCATTATATTTAAAATACATGTTTCCTCTTGCATGAAAGCAGTTAATAGTTTTGGGTTTTTTTTTTTTTTTGGAAGAAAAATGTCTTGGGTGGAAGACAAGGAGCAGGTGATTTGGAGCTGAAGGCAGAAAACTGAGTTTTCACAAGGTTGAGGTGTGAAAAGCAAACAACAGGACAACGTGTAGACACACAGAAAATAGGGTAGGGATGGGAAGAGACGGTGTCAGACAGGACCCAGATGTGATGCTAAAATGGCAAGTCCCAAAAAAAACTGCAGCACATATATCTTTCTCCCTCACACATACCTTTTTGGCTCCTTAGTGCATGCACACATTTATTTTTGCATTATGTTAGACTCCCATCCCATCATAAATATATCCCTCCACTACCACCTTCATATCCATTTTTATTGGCCCTCTGTTTTATTGCTAATAGAGAGATATGCACAATGGCCAGAGATCAGAACTGTGTTTTATGGCGCTTACAAGTGCTTAACTGTCAGCGCTGTATGTTGCCTTATTTCTCCAGATGCACACACTTCTGTTCTATTACTAACTAGTGATAGATTGATGGCTGGTTAACACCCCTGTGAATTTTTCTGAGTTGAAACAAGACTGTGTGGTGTAAAGGGAAACGCTTCAAAACCCCAAATCATTGCGCCGTTGTTGCCTTGCTGCTGTAACGTGTTGCTCTTGTCCATCAAGTGTGCGTTTGCTGAGAAGGCAACTGAGGAAAGAAAATGGTGATATGGTTGCTTTCCCTTCTCCTCGGTAAGATGTTATATTGGCCTTTTATAGAGCAGTGGTTCACGACCTTATTTTTCAACAGTACACCCGGAGGCCTCATTCATCAACATAATGTTTGAAATGTGTCCATTTTAAAATGATTGATACTAGATGTTGTTTAACACTATTAATGATATAAAACAAAAAGGATAATGTTAGGATAATGCATTAATATAACTGAAATGTCAGTGTTTAGGTTGGTTTGATACAAAAGTATTCAGAAAGTAAAAATGTACTACACTGGGGGTAGAAGCATTGGATGGGCGTTAAAGAATGAGGCTGTCCATAACAACATGACAACTAAAAATGTCACTGTTACAACTTCTTCATTTGAAATCTTCTCCATTGCAAAGTCCATTTTTCCTATTGAAGACACTTAAAAACAAATGGCAAACATTAACAGCAAGCTGATGTGCGTGGGATTGACTCTAAATAAATTACAGTGGTTGTGTTGGATTTCATGAGAATTTAGAAATGCTTCCTCTGTTCGCCATCTGGATTTCAGAGTTTGTAATTATGTGCTGGGTCATTTAGCACTAAGGGCAGAATGTTAACACAGGGAAGGTTTTTGTAAGCACAAACCAGCATAAACTGTACATACCAATTTACACCCACACACATTGAGTTTTTTTTTTGTTTTTTTGTTTTTTTTTTGTCGAGCTCTCCTGATGTCAGGTTATCCCTCTTGGGGAGCTGGACAGGTTTTGTGTATCTGTTGTGTTAATTAGCCATCCTTGACATATGTATTGAGAGCTGCTTTTCTCTCTCTCTCTCTCTCTTCACATTTACACCATCATTATAAATCTCTTATGTCATCTTTAATTCATAAAGCTCTCATGGTGCTCCTTTTTCACAGGAGTCGATCTGATTTCACCGTGACCTGCGCTGATGCCTAATCAATGCCATTAAACACTAGAATTTGAAAGGAAGAAAAGTGAATGAAGGGCCGGGTACTGTGAAATGGAAAAGTCATGCATACAAAAAGAGAAATCTACTCAGGACACTTTCATTAATGTCACACCTTGTCACATCCTCTGTTTTCCTTTTGTCTGTTCCCTGTTGACAGTTTGGTACCAGCTCTATTGTGTGATGGCAATGTCCTTGACTTTCTCCTCACATAATGAAGTCATTGTCATTCCAGCCACACTCAAGCTGGAACCTTTATCAAGTGGTCTCTCTCTCAACCTCCTCCCCCCAACTACTTTTTTGTGTCTCTGAGTTCCTCTCTTTTACGTTTGCACTCCATTTCCGTCACCTGCTCTTCTATCTTTTTTATTCTTATGCAGGCAGGTGCACATACACACTTACACACCTAAAACTCCTGACTTTCCCTCTTTAATTTACTTTCTCCCCCTACCGTTCTCAGTCCACCTGCTAAGGCTGTGCACAGACCACCTGCTGCAAGACGCACACACATTCATACTCATTCCCATATTACTTTTACTAAATATATGTGTATGCGTGAGCTTTTTTGTCCGCTTGATCAAGCAATGCCCAAGATTTAGCCCAAAGCAAACAGTCCTATTTAAGATGCAAAGGATACAACAGCACAGGTATTAGAGAGAGGATATGAACTGGTGGAACTAATAAGCCTCAAGCTCGACTGCCAACCCCCCCCCCAAAACACACACTTCTTTTATTTTTTTCTCCCTTTCTCATTTTATCTCTCGCTTCCCTTGTAGCCAATTTATTAAAAGTCCGCTTATCTTTCAAGGTGTTTGATCAGGGGAATGAGAAGAGGGGCTTGCAAACAGACACAGAGGGCTATGAAACCTGTCATGTTATGAAAAAGTCCCTAAAAAGTAAGAGAATCTTGTAATCAAATTGAGGGCTTTCATTAAAGAGTTGTTACAAATGTGTACAGTCCTCACTACCTCTCTGAAGATATGTAAAATATCTGCACAGTGTCCCAAATTAAATCTGAACAAACTGATAAATGCATCCAATTTTTCTCTGCTGCTCCAGCTGCTGTTCAAACTGACACTATCAAAGTGGACACGTTTAAAAAAGTAATTAAATGTGCAGAGTTTAGTATACTAAATACAGAGCCTGCCTGAGTGATAGCTGACTTGTAACTAAGTTTTGCAGGTTGACTTTCTAAGTCTGAATAAGTTTGCATCCCATCACACAGCTGCATCAAAAATGAAGGGTGTGGGGGTGTTTGCACTGCAGTGCCACTAATTATTTTAGTAAATGTGAGCTGAGTTAAGGCTATTTGTACGACTGCAGTGATTTGTCTGCCTGCAGTTCAACTACTGATTCTCTTTTACAGTCGTGTATATGCAGACAGGCTGTCTAGTCTGTCTTTAGTCTCTTGAGTCCTACAAACTGTCATAACAAGACCACAGGGTTAACAATGTGTGTCAAGCTAGAGCAGACACAATTGAGCTTTTACTCTGAAAATCATGTCTATTCTGATGGTTTTCAAAAGAAAAAGCACAAATGACAATGGGCACAGCATTCTCAAAATGTACCTGCTAAAACTATTAACAACTTTGATTCTAATAAAAAAAAAAGGTATATTTCATCAATTACATATACAGGTAAATTACAAAAAGGGTGTTTTACCTATTCATTTTTATATTTTAAAGTTAAATTGAAAAAATGAAAATTTCAATTTCTGCATTCCCTGTGCTGATTATTCTCTTTGCATCTTCCTTAGGTGCAGAGCTTGCTCCTGTTCCTCATGCTCCAGCACTGAGTCAAAGTTAATCGGCTTTATTGTGCCCTTTTATGGCAATGCAGAGCTTGGCAGTGTGCAAAAAGATGATGTGCGTTTATAAGCTCCAGCCTTCTAAATTTGTATGAGATGGCTTAATTAGGGCAATTTCTTAACAAAATCATGTAGTGGTTCCACACCCAAGGGAACACAGTTTTCCTTCACTACAAGATATTTTGGAAAGCAAGGAGAGTTTCCACAAAAAATGGTTGAGGTGGCAGGGACAAAAAAAAAAAAAAAAAAAACGTGCTTGGCTTGAAATGTTAACAAATTTTTCATCCCAGTTCCCAAGGTGCCACTTCACACAGTGCTGAAAAACTTTTAATTACATTCACAACTTCCAGCAGAATGACTAATGAGAATTTTCAGCTTTGTGGATCATTGCAATTATTATTATTTTTTTTTTAGATTTGCTCCTCATGTATTCTGACTTAACCTTACCCAGCCAGTCCATCACCGGTTGAGCTCAACTTGTAATATATGGGAATGAATAAATCCACTTTATTTATTTTGCATATATGCAGGACATGCTGTGGGTGAAATAGTATATGATAAAGCTCCCTATTTAATTATTAATTCTAAGTGTTCTGTTGGTTGTTTAACACATTTTCAGGAGCCATGTGGTTACAGAGATTTCTAAAAGGGAAGCGTAAAGTGGTGGTCTCATAATGAAACCACCTAAAGCCAATGAGCACATTTATTTGTTGCCTGACATTAATGTTGACATTCAATCATGATAGGCGTGCTGTCACCTGTGCGGGGCCCAAGGTGGGTTTGGCCCCGCCTACTTGGAACCCAAGCCCAGCCAATCACAAAACGACGTCGCGAATGAATTAGATTTGCATCGTCTGTGTGAGACGTCAACTAGCGGAAAAGACCAACAATGGAGGCCATGTCTGTCTGAAGAAACCAAAGAGCGGTTTGTAACTCTGGAGGATACTTTACAGAAATTTGGGCGAAGCTTCACCTTTAAAGGACAACTCGGGCCTAAAGAAATGATGGACAAGCTGAAAACAGCCGCAAACACACAGTCGCTGTGTTTCATAAGGATATGAACCTGTCGTCAGTCGCTACGGGGCTGGACATGAGTTATTCCTCCTGAAGGACTTCCTCACCTGACCCACAACCTGTACGGCGGAGGGGCTATTTTTAAACGGATGTCACTAATACATAAACCAAGCTCACTGTCCCTGCTGGCATTTAGGAGAGAACTGGTTATAATGAAGGAATTTGTGTTCAAGCCGCTGTCATCATCCAAGGTAAGACTCGCTGTTTACATAAAGGTATTGTTGTTTGCATGTAAGTTACTGGGTAGGCCTATACTGCTTGTATTTGTGGTTCTGTATAGTTTCATCAGGCAGTTTATGATGTGGTAGGTGTGTGTGTTTACAAACAGCATATATGATACATACAGTCATGGATCTAATGTTACTGCTGTGTCTGACTGGTGTCTGACTTAAGATGCTATCTGGCTTATGATGGTTCTGGCTCATAAGACTAGGGGAATGGTCTCGGGCGAGGCCTGGCTGTCTATATCGTGCCTACACTATTTGAGTTCTGCTTCAGCTAGTGTGTCATCATGTAAGAAAATGTTTAAAAGTTCATCTCTAAATATGTAATTGATTATTTTAATACTGACCTTACTGCAGGTCATAGTTCACCAAAGTTACTGAGCAACAAATATCCACAACAGATTCAGTCAGTGCTGTTGTCACCACCTTGCACCTGTCTGGAGCACATTTTGGGAAGTTCTTATCTGCTTCTGACTCTGTCACTCTTCACTAGGCAGAAAGGGGAACTGAATTCACAATGACCAAAAAGCTGCTAGCAGCAAGCATAAACAAACATCTCGGGGACAGAAAGCATGTTTTTCTACTGCTGACTATCTTTGAAGCCATAGAGGAAAATGCAGTGGGAGCTGGGTGGTGGCAGGAACAGAGGACAAATCACTTTGACCAGCAAGATGCTGTTTGAAAGTGCTACATAAATGTACTTAATTTGATTTATAGATAAGCTGTAGCTACCGTAGACCTATGAACCTAAATGCTCTTCTGCACAGTACAACACACGATCTCATGATCTGCAGTGCATCACGTGTGCTAGGGATGATGCTGTATTTTTTTTTTTTTTCCGTTACATTTTCAACTAATACTCAGTACAGTTTATTCTGAATAATCTCAGAGTTTTACTGGCATGTACAGTTGATCATTACAAGGAGTTTTATGTTTTGCTTCATAAATGCAATAACATTTGCAGTAGTGGCATTATTGAAAACATGAAATTACATTTAATGCACTAAAATTCATTTAAATTAAATTGTCAATAACTATAAACACCCCATACGAGTAGTTTTAGGCAATTTATACAGTTTCAGTTTGAGTGTTTATCTCTGACCTTTAACCAACACTGTGGTTGTACAGCATTAAATATGTTAATCTTTAAATGTTTGAATGAATTAGCAAGCTAAAGAAAATCTGCCAACCACAGGTGCTATTTCTTCCAACAAATGAAAAGTGATTTTGTCTGCATCTGTGTGAAATAAAGGAAGGTACCAAGAGTTTCAGGTGGTAAATCTGCCACTCTTATTATTGTAAAGTGAAGATTTGTGAGAACAGAAGGCAAGCAGACGTCATTTGTTTGTAACTAAATTATCGCCCTTAACTGCCTGATCTCATCTCAGCCAGGTACTCACACTTCTTTCATTCCATTCCTTTCTTCTTACAAACCAGACGTCTCTGTCTCAATAATTCATCCTCTCTATTTTAGTCCCTGTGCTGATTTGTCTTTCTCCCAACCAAAGAAGACACCACAGTTCTGGCCTGGGACTTGGGTTGAATTCTGTTTTGGTCTTTGAGCACAATAGGGACCAGTGAGGAAAAGTGCTTTTCTTTGCTCTTTTGAGTCCAGAAGGTCCCATGAAACTTCAGGTACACCTGAAACAGAGCTTGGGATACTGTCTGCTTCATAAATCTCACTGAAAATAGAACATTCTATAGTTGTCCAATGTATCTATAGTCATGTTTATCTATAGTGCTTTATAGTAATAGCTTATTTCAGTGTAAAACATATTTAAGAAACACAAATTACCAGTCTAAAAAGCACTGCTGTCATATCCAAACTACTCATTGTGTGTTTCAGTGCAGCTGATCATGGCTAAATAATAAGCAATGATTAAGAACTGTTAAAAGAAAAACTTAACCTCATTTTAAAATGTCATTTGAATCATTTAAACAGAACAAAGTGTGTTGGTTACTCACACATTGAAGAGGTTGAGGCCAATGCGGTAGAGGCGTTTTCGCATGACATCAGTGGATAGCGTGGGTGATTTACAGCTGGCAGGGTTCTCACAGTGGTACCGTGGCAGACTGAGGATCATGGCCTGTAGTGCCTCCTTGGATGATGCTTCAGATGTGGAGCGTGCGTCTGTTGAAGTGCTGCTGCTGCTCATCTGCTCTGAGCTGTTGTCTGCCAACTCTGAGCTACACCTTTTCACCTCCAGGGGCTCCACCACAGGAGAGGTCCCCAACAGTACAGCCTCTTGTGGTGGGATGGTGTGAGGGGGTTGTGTGGGTGATGGTTCCATCACCACAATTTCCTCTGGGCTTTGAGGAGCAGCCATCTTATCCATAGGGGTTTGGGGAGGTTGCTCCTCCTCCCCAAGCTCTTCTTCACTTGGAGGAGGAGCAGGGAATTCGTCATCCTGTTCACCTCCTTCTATCTCTAAGTCTGGAAGTGGTGGGGGTTCTTGGGGTGGTGGTGGTGGATCTATGGGTTCAGCTGGAAGCTCTAAAGGAGGAGGAGGAGGAGGAAGAAGGTGTTCTTGTGAGAGGCCAGGTGGCATAGGGACTGATGTGGAGTTTTCTGTTGTGGAAGTAGTTGTTATAGTGGTGTAGGCTCCTTCTGGCTGGACACAGCTGCTGAGAGGGACAGATGTGGATGATTCCATGACTGAAGATGAAACACGGAAATTCTGGCTGTCGATCTGCACTGTCACATCTCTAAATGCCATCATTAGCTTGCTTGCATTTCTCGACAGGTCACTTGGGTCCACTGGGCCTTGATGTATTGTTGACTCTCCTGCACCACCTCCTTCTCCCCCAGTTCCCACTCCTGCAGCAGCTGCTGCTGCATTAAAGGAGTCAGCACTGAACTGATAAGTGCCACCTTCTTGCAGTGAACACATGGTCTTCAGGCTCCAGTTGCTGAGTGCATCATCTATGGACTTTGCCAATGACTGGACCTGTTCAGTGAATGAATCTTCCAGGTCTGTCAGGGTGCCACCAACTGTAGCAGGCAGAGATGGTGAGCGCACCAAAGGGATGCCTGCCAAGTTACAGCCTTCTGCCAGAGCCCGTTCAGCAGAGAAACCCTCCGTGTTTTGGACACGCACCTTGCGCAGGGAGATGCGTCGAGGCAGACGACTCTCCAGCAGTGAATTGCGGATCTTCTCAAAGTTCTTGCTGAGCTGGTACTGGCGGAAGGCAGTCTGGATCTTGCAGGCAGCACGGCGGGATATGAGGTGACCACCGTATTTGTGCTCTAACATTTCGATCTAAAAGAAAAGCAGAAAGAAGGATAGAAGAGGAAAATAACACATTTGTACAATTTCTGATATTCTCTGAAAATCACAATAAAACTTGTAACTTATCAGGACAATCTTCAATTACTGGTTAAACTACGTCTCCTAGAACTTGATCCTATATGACAGTGATGGCTGCATTTTGATTAGAAATTGTACAGACATATGATATAGACATATGTGTCAGAAAAATCATTGCCAAGGTCAAAGAGGGCTTTTTGCTTATTGCTACTATGATTCTTGTATCATAGGTGCTTATATTTGGAATAAAAGGAGCTACCAGTGCTTCAGCATATTGATGTATCTTGTCTGTAGAGCATGAAAAATTAATATCATATAGAAGTTGAATAGCAGTGTGAAAAAAAACAGATGAAGTGTAGGTGGGAAATGATTGAGCTGAGCAGTGAAAAAGTAGAGATAATTATAGTGGAAAAAGAGAAATTAAATGCAGTTCCCAGGAGATGAAAGAGGTTGTAAAGTCCAATTTTTGGGAGGAGCAGTCAGATATTAAAGTACCCCAAATAATATTCTCAGATGACTGTGTAATTCTATTTTACTAGCCAGCCTTGTGACGTCTGTACATGAACGATATACAGTTTGGTCAAAGCTACAGTTTCAGTGAGAGAACACAGTAAAGGCTGACTCATGACATCTGGACAAACTGCTCATTTCCTCAGCAAGTAGAACTCATAATCTCTGTGAATTCCATAGAGAGGTCCTCCACGCATCTTTAAATTGTCTGAAGCTGAACAAGCCATTAATCTTGCCTGTGAAATATTGCTCAAATGCTGTGGGAAATAGATAGAGATGTAATATAGCCATCCTCATCTCACAGCAGCTCAAACACTCGATGAAACCTCTTTGAGTTTCACAGAACAATCAGGGTCTGGGTATCTTTGGAAGTGCCCAGAAAGAGCTCTTATCTTATCAAGTCACTCTGAAGCTTTTTCATTCAGACTAAGTCAATGAATAGAATTCTGCTTCTGTTCTAACTTTATCAAGGGCACACGTATGGAGGAGGTTTCAGCCTCTAAGGAATACAACTGTCAACATTTAGTCATTTTCCGATCTTGAAAATACCATAAACATGCTGTGTAGAAATGCACATTAAACATGATACGAACATTAATTAAGGAAATAGAAATCTTTGCTGCTCCCTGTTAGAATAAGGGCATTGTAAATTGCTAACTGTGTTATGAGAATTGTCATTTTGTAGACAGATTTATGTAAAGGGTGTAACCAGGCATGTCATAGTTGAGGAAACCCAGGTTTTCTGTGCAAATCACCAAGACATGCGAATGTATGGATGTGAACTCTGTATGAACTCTGAAGTTAACCTATGTTTCAACTTTCCCCTGTTGTGTAAAGTGAGACGGTGCCTGGAACCCATGTAACCACCTCCAGATATAAATTAAAGTGTTCTAAGCGGGCTCGGGGCTGCAGCCGGAGATAGCAACAAGTTTGCATCTCCTAACAGTCACGAGCTCAACCTAGAACAAAGAAAAGAAAGTCTCTGTGTAAATGTTTGATTAGAACCAACACTCCCTTAATCAATTTTCTCTTCTGCCTTTGAACTAGCTTCTTGTACATGAGGATTAATTTGGTTTCAGTAAAATATCCTCCCTGTAAAATCAAATGCAATTGAGTGAATGGTTACTTTGACCATGATGGATCAAAATGTGACGTTCAGCCATTAATCTCCTTTCACTTTAGTCCTGGACAAAGTCACTCAGCCACCTTGTATGGTCCTGCAAAGAGGCACTGATAGGCTTTAATGCCTGGAGGGTTTGCAATTTGTGATAAGTGGTTAGTTCAACAAGATGCAGCCTCTCTTTGTCATTGCAGGAATGGAATCACATACAAAGCCTTTTAGAAAAGTGGAATGACACTGAAAATCCATCTTATCTACTCGATTTACATTTCACTGCAGAGCCTCTGCAAGCAAAGTGAGACGTACTGAGAATATTAAGGTGGTTTCTGAATAGGATGCTGGTTTGGGGCTCTACTGTATCTGCTGATGGCAACCTCTGAATAGCCGTCAGCTCTTGCAAGCTAGACTGAATATTCATCACCTTTTAATCTGGACTGTTCTATGAATGTGCTGTGTGCACTCCTGAACTGACTAAGTTAACCTTAACACTTAATAAAACATTGCGTTGTTTGTTTTCTGTTTTTTGTTTGTTTTTGTTTTTTTTAAGATAGGCACAGAAGTAATATGATTGACTTCATTATTTAGAAAGGTGTCCTTCATCAAAGCAGATTCTACACAGTTCCACTGCAGAGGTGCCCTTGGATGTGAGAAAGGGCCGTCACTGTGGCTGTGTTTGATTAAAAGTGGCAGTCGAGCTTGTTTGTTTTGCCTTCTGCGTAAGCTGGGTTGGGGATGAATAAAGCATTTGGGTCACGTTGCTTTCTTTATCAGAGTGTGCTTCTGATACACTTTGCCAGTCCGATGGAATTACAGCCACCTAGACAAGCTGGCGTGATGGATAGAGGAAAGAAGCGTGGAGAACAAGAAGTCGAGAAAAGCAGATATTTGATGCCAAGTTAGCCAGCACTGTGCTGGAGTAATAGACCTGCTGGTATCTGGCTTTACTACGTACTGTTACACATTGTTGCAATTTTAGCAACTTCTGTTACTGTCATGAATCACGGATAGTGCACAGTGCTTTCTTCCTCGTGGGTCAGCTTCAGCTCTATTTGTTAATACTGTGTGTAGGCAGGTGGGCGGTGTTACTGGCTTGTAGGAGCCCAATATAACTGTGCTACTGTCAATTGCTATCATGTTTTTCTAACACTCAGGAGGAAATACTTACTATAAAGTACTACAACTCTAGGGGCCAGCAGTAAAAAGGTTGAACACACTGACATATTATTGCCTTTCGTTCTGATAGGGAGCAACATTATCGTTCATTTGTTTGCCGTCTTGTAATTCTGTTTTTGGTCTTTACTGACTCTGGCTCTTTAGTTGCTAAATCCTCTACGATGTCCATGAATTACTTAATTTGTCTGCTGAAAAACTGGTGATCATTGTGTTAATGTTACTTGTATGAGCTATTTATGTCTT